>NC_137442.1:31067500-31257500 GCF_964374335.1 Astatotilapia calliptera | reverse complement strand
GTGTGCTTATTCTCTTTCCATCTTTCCTCTCTCTTTCTCTCTCTGTCTATTTCTCTTTACCGTCTTTGTCTTTCCTCTCACACCTCTCCTCATCAGTAGACAGTTAGAAGGTGGATGTAAAGCCTTTAATCCTCATTCTCTTTCTCTATGATCTTGTATCTCCTTGCACATCCAAGTGTACTTGCACATGTAGACTTTTTAGGTTTAAAACCGTCTTTAGCGGCATGCACACACACATATGGTGCTGAAACACATGCCCACTCCAGCCTGCTTGTTTGTCCGTTTGTGGGTTTCTTCCTCGTTTGTTTGCGACTTGGCTCCAGCCCATTCACCACGCATAAGTAGCCCTATTAGCAGGTCAACTAGCCAGGAAAACAGATGATCTCTTCTGACAGAGGTCCTATTGTTATGATCAGCTGCAAACAATGCAGCTCTGTCTGTATGCCACAGTGGTCAATTCACCCCCCTGTTCAGTCGCTGGTCACTTCTTTATCAGCACGGACACGGGGGGAACAGGGAGGGTGCTCAGAGTCTATATTGTACATGCAGGATTTGTGGGACATAGTTGATTCACGAGAATGCTATGGGGAGGGTTATGGCACTTTCAAAGGATTGCTTTCATAGAACAGCAACAGTTTCATTACTGAGCGATTTACAGGTTGGTCTATGAAAACATAAAATTCAGCTGATGTGACATTTCTTATCTGGTTTTTGGAACGGGGGGATAAATCAGATTCAATCTGATATCGACATTCTTTTTTTTTCATCTCTTTTTTCTTTAATCTCATTGCAGATCTCAATGAGGTTCATTTGTTGTTTGAACTTGAAGTTTTATAGAGGTTTAAAAACACACTTGGCTGACAGAACAAGGAACTAGTGTTATTTTTAAAGCCTTTTTTCCTGGAAACCTGGCACCAGTAAAATCTGCAAAAACACTCAGCAATTATATTTTTGGTGTTTCAAAAGCAGTTGTGCATATTTCAGAACATCTTTCTTGTCTCATGTTTTCAGTTATTCGGTGAGTCAATAATTGCTCATGGTGTGATAATATTTGATTATTAAACATATAAACTGTGAAGGACAAAGAAAATATTGATTGTAATTGTAAGACTTACCCAAGTCTAATCTTAAAGTCAGCGAAAATCAAATCCAATGTTTGGTTTTATTGTTTGTTTAGAATGATATCAAAATTTTATGTAGGCTATCTGTCAGCACTGATATCTCCAGGTGTTATGAATCTATTATTCAACAATGCTGCACTAACGTTACTGTTGCCATATCCATTAGAATGGGTAAATCACTTTGAGAAAGTAATTGAGAATCGCTTCAACTCAACCACAATTATTGTGACTTTGTACAAGCACCTTATTGTCTTGTTGCCTTCAAAATGGTTGCTTCGAATACGGGGAGCAGGTTTGTGATCACTTGCAGTTAGCTTCCATCGTTAAAGCCACTTCAGTGTCCAGATGGTGATAAAATGACAGTAGGTTCGTGATTAAAAGGGGTAAGTAGGCAATTACATGCAATCCGATTGAGATAAAATGCAATTAATTTGGATAAATAAGAAAAAATTGCAAATCTATTGCTATATACATATACAAAAATTTGCATTAGGGTAACTATATGTGTGTGAATGACTCGGGCTTTTAGTAAAAAGCACGTTGAGTGCTCAGAGTAGGAAAGCACTATATAAGTAGCGGTCCATTTACTAGAGGTTGGGGGGGATCCAAATATTGACAGTACTGATACCAACACTGGTACTGGTGTTGGTACTAGTGCAATAAGATGAATACTTTGTTTCTGTTCACTAAGCTCAGAATGTAACACACTGAATCAGGTTAAACAATTTTTCTTAAACGGAAAAACATGCACTATGAAAAATGTCTGAACCTTCTTGTGTTGACTGCCACATCTATATTATTTATAGCTCATTTAAACAAGAGAAACTGACCCAGGATGCTTTGGAGACAGACACATTTACATTCCAGGTCTCCAAAACAAACAAAGGCTGATTTGTTTTAATTATTATGGAAAGTAAAAATCACAGTGATTTATTGATTAAAATGTGTTCAGAATTTGTAAATTCATTAATTAATTAATGATAAGTCATCTCATAAATCATGATGCACTGCTCTCCCATGTATAAGCTGGCTTTATAGGTTAAAAGTGTCTGTATTGGTATCGTGTAGTGGCCCTTTATCGATACCAACATTTGCAGTATTACACACCACTGCTATTTACTCTTTACTTTAACGCCTTCTATTAAGTTGAGCTAGATCCTCACAACTTTAGAAATTCCTCCTCAAATCAGAATCAGAATACTTTATTGATCCCTGGGGGAAATATTTAACTGTAACAGGCTGCACGCTGGTTGGCGCATGCGCACTGACTTCAAATAGTCACGCAGTGGCTGCAGGATGGCAGTGTCAGTACAAATGAACAACCTTGCTTTTATATAGGAATATAACCAGAATCACCATCTGAGTCAGGTCCCCTACTGCAAAGATATGCGTCGCTCATCAGCTCAGACTGATGCAGATTGATTGCAATGTGTTGGCAATCTGTCTGCATTTAAAAATTACATCACACGAACAGATTGTGTGATGTGACTGTTACACTGCCATATTGCAGCAATATTCTGGTTAGTTAAAATAGTAGAAAACGCCAGACTTCTGCATTGCTTTTGGATTAAAAACAAGTAACAATAAAATAAAGCAACAGGCATACATCATCATTCAGCATTTTACTTTTCAAAGCATGTTGCATTGGATCATGGGAAAGTTTCTCTTTTAAAACTATAGTAACCATTAATATTTTCATGGCTGTGTGAAGTCAGCTCTGATTTTTCTATTCGTATGTATATGTAAATCTTATCCAGGGGTTCATATGTTGAAAACATGTTTGTTACTGTTTTTTTTTTAAAGGATACAAATTAATAGCATGAGCAAATTTCAGTGTTAAAATATTAGGGTCAGGCTTGTTGTCACAACATCAATGTTCCTGGATACAGGAGAGTTGGCAAGATAGCACGAGAGACGGAGATTATACGTCTGACAGGATCCTAAAGCTGACAAAAGGCTCTGAAATACTGGATCTGTTTCTGGCCTGTGCAAGCAGATTAAAAGGAATTATGAATTCCAAGCACAGAGATAATAGACTGGTAGCTTACGCTGATGAAGAAGGCTCTTTTAAACTTTCAGTTTAAAGAGCAGCAACTTGGTAAAGTTAATGGTAAAAAGCACAGTTTCATATTCATATTGCCGTTTGCATTCAAATTCTAATTACAAATCTTAAGACAAGTAAACATTATAAAATCTCATGCATGACAGCATGCAAGTTGTGCAAGTTTTGTCTATAAGCATTCATTGTAATCTGGGTGTGTTTTCCTCTCTGTGCTGTCGCTGCATGTGTGAACTCTCTGTGCTATATGGGTGAAGTCACATCCATTGAATTCATTGTGTCTTTATGTGTGAAATCATCCCGTTAAGATGTCACCCAGCCACATATCAGGGCACATGTTTATTCACCGTCTTATACCTGTAGCCTATGAGATTAAACCCTGATGGTTAATCTTAATTCCCAGTAATCTGAGACCATTCTGCAGCTCATGTGACGTCAGGATTTAATACTGTGCCGATAAATGGCACCAGGCCACTAATAGATTACCTTATTCTCTCATGTCAAATGAAATCCCACAAGTACATAGGCTTTGCTTTTCTCTTAGTCAGCCTGTGTCTCACTGAGTCAGGCTGATAAAAAAAAATGCCAGTATTGACATTTTTTAATGTAATAGTAACACCCATTTATAAGACAGAAAAAAGCAATGTTTTTACATGAACAGTGTTGCAGTATTTCATTTCTATGTAACAGTATCATTAGGCAACAAGCGGTTTAGAAAGTAGTGATTATTAATGATTAGTATTATATTACAGATTTATTAATGAGAGGTAGAAAAGGCTACAGAGAAAGTCTATGCCTGCAGAGAATACAGTCAGAAAGCCAAGAATACTCACGTGGTTGTAAGCAGCTGGAAGTTGCTGTAAATAATCGCAAAAGCCACAGTAAAACACCGCGAGACACTAGTGACCCCCTAGTAACCACTAGTTACTAGAGAAAAATGGGTATTCCAGGATCAGTTAGCAAGTAGTTGTAGGAGGTTGCTTACTGTTGCTAGGTGAAACTGGTAGCAAAGAAGTATACGGCACTGCAACAATCCAGTCTTTAAGTGATGACGTGATGAATCGGGCTTCCGGGCCCAAACTACTCTGCGTTTAATAAGGCTGTTGTGTTTTTAACATGTTTTAATGCTTTGTATCTTGTTCTATTTAATCTCAACAAGCCCGTAGAAACAGTCAGTGATCACTGTCGGCCTCTCTCAGTTTTTATTACCGCTAATCATTTTAAAGCTCAGTTTTTAAAACCTTCCGATGTAACCACAGCTCAGCCCATGCATCAGTATATTAACGACTAACCTCGTATTGTGGATGTATTATCTCAGTTGTTCTCCCGACTGAAGTTCGGTCTGTTTATAGCATCCTGCCATGCGATTGCATTTGTCCCGAACCTTCGGAAACCCTCGATAAAAGTTATTTTATCGAGTGGAAAAATGTTAGTGTTCATCGTCCAGCTTCACTGTTTATATTATGCTAGCATAGCTGTGTCGCTAGCGATCACGTAGCACATTGTTATAGACCAGCTAGCCAAACTTCAGTAACACTACAAAAGTCACCGCTGATTACTTTCCTGTCTTCATTTATGTTGGAAATTCATTCATTCATTTTTTCATTCATTTATTTGTTCATTTTCAGGCACAACAAATACCTATATTGAACATAAAATGCACAAAACAAATAGCTCAATAGTTGAGCTGTACGTCTTAATTTGTCTCAGAAATCTCTCAGTCAGAACACGGTATATTATATTTAGATGAAAACTAGCGACCTAACTCCCTGCTAGCGACCTAACTCCGTTAAATTTAATAAATTCTGTTTCATGGATGCCTTGGTGGTAAACTTCATTGTTACACCTGGCAGAGCAGCAACACTGATCATTTTATTACAGATGAAAGGATTTAGACAGTTTTTAACTCTCTGGTCATGAAATGCTAAGTTAAACTAGAATTAGAAAGACAGAAGCATGTAATTTGTGCTTTTTTCTGTGATCACATTTGCTGCCAAACACCTCTGAAGTGATCTTGGAATTAAAAATATTAAACACTAGAACATGCCAAACCACCTATATGCGCTCATAATGTGAATCTAACCCAATTCTAAAGGTAAAAATCTGTATCATTTTGCTCAACTTAAATAAAGTTCAAATCAAGTTACAAGTATATGTGTTTCAACTTGTTTAACTTGATAACTTATAGTCTAAAAATAAGTTTTGTGTTCCTTCCATTCAATGGAATAAATCCAAACTAAATCTGCATGCTGTGTGTGCATGCTGGGAGAGATGTTAAGTTTTAAATGTCGTGCCTGTCTCATCTATGGATCAGCTGCAAAGAAGGTATTTGAAGTATGAACTGAGAGCCATTTTTCCTTCTCCCTGTCCACTTCATTCTTTATCAGCGAGACTTGGAAAATTCAAATCAGCTCCCTCCTCTCTCTTTTTAACTCGCTCTCCATCCTTCCAGCTCCCTGTCTTCCCTTTTTTCCACAAACTATTTCCCGCACTGTCTTTCTGTTTCTTCATTCTGCATGCACACATGCTTTTTCGCAGTGAGCATCGTTTGCGTGTGGAAAAGAAAATACATGCGTCTCTGTCACATGTGAAAGGAGAAATAGGTAGTTTAGCATTGAGTTTGACCTCTTAGGACCGAGCCTGCACATACTCACGGTAACAGAGACCACTTCAGCTTCCATTTTCAGAGCTGGGAATCTGAATGTTTAATCATTCCCAGCTCTTTGCTTGGAAGATGCATGAATTTTTCACATCGTGGATCGGGGAGGATGACGGGAAGTCTCAGCAAACGCAAGCCAACCCATGCAGACATGACATGGGGCATGCAAAAAGATGTCATAATCTGATTGTGTAATTAATTTGCTTTTATGGTTTTGTGTGATATGCCCTTACTGATATCATTCAAAATTTATGCTTACTCTAAAAAGCCTTAATGTTTGGCGTTTCTTTGCCAACGACTGCCCCCACCTCTACACTTTACGCTGCAGCTGCTGCGATATTTCTCCAACATTTTCCAAACATGTGAAGCTAATCCCGATTCTGCTGAAAATAAGGGAACTCCCATCACTGCAGTGATGCTACCATAGGAGGATTATTTGCATTTGTTTACTTTAAAATATGCAAATCATGTCTATATATACACACAATTACATGCCCTCTCTCTCTCTCTCTCTCTCTCTCTCTCTCACACACACACACAGAGCGATGGCACCCATACACTCGATGCATTGTCCTCAGGGAGATAATAGGCCATATTGATCGAGTCTGCACTGGGGATATTAGTTGAGAATAAATGGACAATGCACGTTCACATACACGCGCGTACAATTGCACACGCACATGGATTTTGGCAGGGCGACGCAGGAGCTTCGTTCCTCCTGACACCTCTCCTCCTCTTTCCAGTCAACTTACTTTATTTAGTTTCCTTTTTACGTCCCTTCACTTCCCCCCAAAACCCTTTGTACCACCAGGAGCCGGTAACAGCTGTAAGGAGGCCGGAGCTGAGATACTCAGCTGCATAAAGACACAGATTTAAAGAAAGTAACACACTGGGAACATGTGAATATGGCACATTGGTATTTTCTGTTCATCTTTATCCTTTTCTCCCGTCATCCTCCGTGCAGTGACATCATGCACAAGATAACTCATCAGTATCTGGTGAGATCATATAGAAAAAGGTGAAAGTTTTTTGACCAGAGTCATCTTATGCAGACAAATTTAACTGATAAACCAATGTGAGGTTTGCTGTTTATTGTTGCCATAGTTACCTGCAATATAGGTACCGCCATATTTCATGAGTGTTTGTTACCCTGAGACAAACCAGCCAACTGAATGTTTTGTGTGCCATTTAAATAAAAAGAAATAGAGCTATGTTTCTTTTTACAGCCTATCTATGCTTAGGCTGTAGATGAAAGATGAACATGATCACAGCGCCATTGGTTTATGAACTCACAACAAACTCTTGTTTTTTGTTGTTTGTTTTAATGTATGGCTTCATTCTGCTGCTCACTTCTTCGCAAGGTGCCACAAAAACAGGCAGCTTCACATATGGGTGATTTTTTTTCCCAAGCAGGGTGTCGTTCCTGACACAACCCCCAAGGAATCTGTGTCACCTGTGTCGACCTCAACAGCTAAACAGAATTAGGAGATAACTCTGGACGCCAACTTCTTGATCAAAAACAGTCAATTCTGGAAAGATGGTGACAGTTAATCCACAAAGGTGATATCACGGCTCATCTTGCTTCTGGAGTCGACCTGAAGTGGCTTTTTGTGTATTACCCCCCTCAGTTTTGCACAGTATTCAGGATATTTCAGCTCTATGTACTGTCTTTCTGACATTAGAGGTTCATCTGGTCCTTCATAATTCTTATGGCTGCCCCTCCCTCAGCCTGGCTGACCCAGAGGTTTCTTCCTGTTAAAAGGCAATGTTTCCTTCTCACTGTGCCAAGTGCTTACTTATAGGGTGTCGTCTAATTATCTCTGTATTATTCTTGGGGTTTACCTTCCAATATAAAGCAGCTCAAAGTGACTGTTGTTGTTTACATAAATAAAACTGAACTGAATGGATTTATTCATTCGGTTGTCAGGCCATCATTCTACTTCTCTCTCTATCCAGGACTTTGTACAGTAGAAAAAAGCTCCAGGTTTTCTGAGATGTGGAAACCTTAAACAACTTTCCCCTGGAACAGTGTCCTCACTGCAAAGCATACATCATCTGTTATTGAGTATAAATAATACAAATACAGTTTTCAGTTTTTAAAACTAACTGGTTGGCATACGATGTGAGATTTTATTTCTTGTTCGTTTTTGTGCTCTTCCCTTTTCGTCTCGCTCATTCATACATCATTGCACACTCACACACTCTACACTTAGAGGGATAGAGACAGACAAGCTATTGCCAATTCATTTCCTCCCCTCTCGTCTGCTCTAACCTCTACCCCCTCCTTCCTCTCTTGCGCTGTCTTTGCCTCTCTGTCACTATCTCTCTTCTAATCTCAGTGGGAAGCCCTGGAATTAACCGCCAGTTTCAATCAAGTCCAGCCAAATTCACCCTCTTCTGTAGCCAGTGACCTGCATATTACACATACACACACAAGCGCGTGCATACACGCTCTGTTGCTTAGTCAGAGATCAGGAGGTGAACATCACAGTGTGACAAAGTTGTCCATGTCACAAACCCTTCTCCCACTAATGAAGGGAAAAATTTGATTATAATCCTGAGTGTGTACGTGTGCCTATACTTGTGTGCATGGTTGCATACAAGGATGTGTTTATGTGGGAACCAGAGCCAGAGCCTGATGGACATCAGTCAAATGATATACACACTATATGTGAATCGTTCCTGCAGTCTGAGCGATGTATATCACAAACAGTGAAAGATACTGCAGATACAGTAAAACAAAGTCTTCTTGAAGCTTCGCAAACCATATGAAGCTTTTATATATTTAGATTTGTTTTATTATCAGCCAGACTAAACCCTAATAATAAGAATGGGCATTTTTGATGCAAAAGAGGTTCATATATTCTGAATTTTTCGGTACTTTATATTACATATGATTAATGTGTACAATGCTGGAGATACCCCAACAACAATGAAACTATTCGATAAGGCTTATAGCAAGGAAAAGATTATACTTTAGGTTGAAATGCACCTTTTGCATTGAGGCCCTGTCCACACATGCACAGGTATTATGGTAAAAAGATTTTTTTCTATGTGCTTTGGCGCCTTTCTTCCACACATGGTGGCTGTAGCTCAGGTGGCAGAGCAGGTCAGCCACTAATCTGAAGGTCAGTGGTTCGATCCCAGGCTGCCTCCTGGCTGCATGCCAAATATCCTTGGGCAAGATACTAACCCCATGTTTGCCTACTGGTGGTGGTCAGAGGGCCCGGTGGCGCCAGTGTCCGGCAGCCTCGCCTCTGTCAGTGCGCCCCAGGGCAGCTGTGGCTACAATGTAGCTTGCCATCGCCAGTGTGTGAATGTGTGTGTGAATGGGTGAATGACTGAATGTAGTGTGAAGCGCTTTGGGGTCCTTAAGGACTAGAAAAGCGCTATACAAATGCAGGCCACTTACCATTTACACATAAAGGCCATCAGGTATTTGCTGAAAAACTCCATCCAAGATAAAGATTTTAACAAAACGAAGATTTTGCCTGGCAGTGTCAAAAGTGTCCACTCAATTCTCTGTTTTTCATGTCAGTTTGTGTGCTGTGTGTGAGCTACTATGTGCTATTGTTTGTATGGTTCTGATGGGCCAGCATATCCATACACTCAGCGTTAGATCACTACCTGTTAACCAGCCATGCTCCCGACAGTGTTCGACATTGGTTTTTGTGTTCATCACTGCCAAAAGGCAAATTGTGTATAACTGAGACACACCAGCAGCTTTCATACCCATTAATGAGAATGGCTTGAAGAGGTCTATGTGAATGGCAACATCCATGTGCATCCACAGATTTTTGGGGAGACAATCTAAAGAAGCAGACGTGAAGGGATACTGGACTCAAGTTAGCTGACTTTTATTTATACCAGAGGTGGGACCAAGTCATTGTTTTGCAAGTCTCAAGTAAGTCTCAAGTCTTTATCCTCAAGTCTCAAGTCAAGTCTCAAGTAATGTCAGGCAAGTCAGAGTCGAGTCTCAAGTCACTGGTGTAAAAGTCCAAGTAAAGTCACAAGTCTGAAATTTTGAATTTCAAGTCCTTTCGAGTCTTTAAAAAAAAAAACGAAAAAAAGCATGTTGCAGTTTTATGCTAAATGTAAATATTAGACCATGTAATTTTTAAATCTGTGTTTTTCTCAACACATGACAAAATAGTGAACTTAGAAAATATACACAAATTGTGAAATTGCACCTCTTTAAAATGCAGCTCAATTAAACCTAGCTCCAAGAATAATTTTCACCGACAGTTCTGAGATAAGCTGCATGTTATTCTTGGATGCGGTTGTAGGACTGGCTTTAAAATCGCATGACAAAAATATCATACATAAATAAATGATATTTTTTAAAAAATATCATTTAAAAAAAAAACTGCATCACCAACGTAGCCTGGAAAACATTTGCTAGTTAGATGAAGTCAGCTATCTCATCGTAGCATATTTATATGCATATTTATAATTATACGCTTCTTGGAGTGAGTGCATACACTCATGAAGTTTAGTAACTTCCGGTCACTGCAACAAGCCCAGGTACAGTTTACCGACGGATGGGTGCAGGACCTTGAAATGCACCGTGTAGAAAGTAAAGACCATCGTACGTATCATAAGTTTACCAGTCTCACAAATCGTCGTCATAAATACACATTCGTTAACCGTTTATTAATAGGACCTTTGAGCTCAATGGTAATTAATTAGCAGTGGAAATAATTTCTGGTAGCATCACAGAAATGTAGCAGTGACAATAATGCTGTATGCTGTAATCGTACTGGGCAATTAGTGATACAAAACAACTGTTTTATCCTGTGAATAAAAGTATATGTTTTTGTCAATGTACCATAATAACAGAAGCGAAACGCAATATTGTGTCAGGACAATTCACTATTTATGCACAATAAACAAAGGAGCATAGCGCGACAATTTCTGTTCAGCGCCAGACTTGCTTGTAACCTATATATGTTAAGAAAAATGACGTATTAACTACAACAGCAGACTGACCTTTGTGGAACTGCTTGGAGCAGACTAACCTGTGAGCTGGAGTGTTCTGGGACGTTATATTTGGTCTTTGAATGGCTGCAATCCAGTCGCCTCTTTGTTACTTCGGAAACATGGCTCGAACAATTTCTCTTCAGCGACGTAATCCGATAACAACCGATCTCTTTACCCGTCGGCTTCCCGTGGCTGTCATGCGACCGGCTATTGCAGTTAATAATACAACAGCTTCTTGACATTTTTGTGTTTCTTTTTATCGCTGTATAACTGATTTTAATTGAAAGCCTGCGTGCGCTAGTACCGCTTGCCACGAGTTCCCAGAATCCTTTGCGGTTCTACCCGTGAATGACGTCACATTTTCAATCTCTATATAATATGCATGTTAAATTTTATATTTGGGGTAAAATATCAAGTCTTTTCAAGTAAACCGGTTCAAGTCCAATTCAAGTCCCAAGTCATTGGTGTAAAAGTCCAAGTCAAGTCACAAGTCTTAGAACATTTTTTCAAGTCAAGTCTAAAGTCATAAAATTAATGACTCGAGTCTGACTCGAGTCCAAGTCATGTGACTCGAGTCCACACCTCTGATTTATACACTATTCCAAACAGACCCAAGAATATTGCACTGAACGTTCACATTAAAGAGATTTAGAGTTGAGTACAGCAGAGAGTTCAAGTATGAAAGCAACCCTAAAATATCTTGTTTTTGGTTATTTTCTTTACAAATTGAGGAATTCCACTGAAGTCTCCTGAATTGGGATTGGGATTGGGATTGGGACACCATCCACAGAAATGTAGGTGCAATACATTAGTCTATGTCCCAAACCTCACCTATAAAGTCAGCAGGTCTTGTTAGTGACTGAAAAAAGCAGCTGAAGATTGTTTCGTTCATGAAGGATGGATTCAGCCTGAGAGATGGGATAAAGAGCATGGACATGTGGAGAGACCTTTTTAGGTGCACTCTACTGGGAAGAGACCAAATGTTAGATCCAGGAGAGATCTGAGAGACCTGATCTATTCTAACCTCATGGCAGATTTCCAAAACAATACTGGAAATCTGGAATATTCTGCATAGCCTGCTGACAAAAACACATGACTTCACATAAGCAAAAGAAAATAGATGAACAACTTGAAAGATGGATGGACAAGCCTCCTCCAGTATAACCTTCAGATTGTTTTCAGATAGTTGTCTGACTTCTTAATCACTCAATAAAAGCATCTCGTTCAGAGTCACTTCAACAGCAATTTTGGAAACAGTATCTGGCCACAAATCTGCTTCTTTGAAGATTAAATTTACAATGTTCAGAACAGAAGTACGGACCTGTATGTGACTTATCACATCAAAGTTTACTTCACAATTCACTTCACAGAACTGTATTAAATATAAATTCCTGCTACATGTTAAAATGATTCACGGTTCCTCACCGATACCGGTAGCAGGGAGAAAGACTAAATACTGAGGGGTGAATGTAATGGTGAATTAGCCATGCTATGAGATTATTTTATGATCCATCCTGCATACAGTGCAACATGCCGCTTTCCTGTAATGGTGTATTTGCTGAGATGAGGAGGTAATAGCTGTGTCAACACTGTGGTTACCACGGAGACAGTGGGGTTTCCATAGCTGTGCACTCTTTCCCAGTGACCCAGTTTTACCATTGTGGCATTGAAGTCCAACGAGAGCTCTCAGGTCTCCACTCCTCTGCCTTTTACCTAGCCACTGAATCCTGCTGATTGATGTACAGTTTGAATAGAAGCTATGAGTGTCGCAGGCCTTGAGTCAGCGCTGTGCAAAAGAAGCATTCGGTTGAGTGCATTTGTGCTTTTTCCACTGAAATGGAAAAGGAAGATGAATTAAGAGCTGTTGGTGGTGGAGGCATACACTGGGAATCAAAAACTAAAAGTCCTTTGCTGAAAACAAGTCAAGGTAAATCTGTAAAGGTGTGAAAAGAGCTAAAACGTTTTCTTTTTAAATCTCACTAACATTTACAATAAAACCATTGCTGTGACAAATTCACTGTGAATAAACTTTAATAGTCATTCCATCTTTTATTCTATTTTTCGATATAAATGTAAAACTTCTTAAAGGGTTATTCAATAGGAAGCAATTTAATGATCCAGTGCCACAAGTAATGCATTTGTATCGAGGCAGAGGGCTGAGCCTGAAGATCATATTTTCTATGTTAATTTTCTAAACTGTTTTTACATATTTATCTATCTTTGTAATCAGAAATATTCAAAAGATTCTGTAAATGCCCTGGGATTGGGGCTTGCATCTTCAGACTCATTTGCCCATTTGGCTTAGGCATCAAATCGCTCTGTTTAAAGATTGTAGTTTTGTTTTAATGCTGTTTTTCAAGTGTCTAATCAAACTGCAGCTGAGTCTAAATATTACCAAGTCAGTAAGCCCAATGATCAGAAGGCATTTAGCGATATGCTCCCACGATCATGGGGAGAACACTCATGACCTCTTGTGCCAGAGCGTTCTCACTCCCGAGGCGTAACATGTCGACGTTTTGTCACGTCCCACGGCGTTCCTGAGGAACGCGAAAGGAGACCTTCGGCGTTCTTATGGCTGGAATCCAGTGCAATGACGCTCCCGCAGTAATAGACATTCCAGCCCTGTATTCCAGCCCTAAACCTAACCTTATCCCTAGCCCTGACCATAACCTTATTCCTGACCTTAACCAGGACTTTAATGATGTTAAATAGCGTGTTTCTAAGCGATTTGAAGAAAAAGAGCGAACATGTGTAGATTCAGTCCAGACGGTTCTCATATGTCCTCTTTTTTCCGAGGTCGTCATTTAGGAACGTGGTGGGTAGCCGAAAACGTAATATGGTGACGATTTGTCACCTAGCGTAAAATGTTACGCTTTGGGAGTGAGAACGGGTTGCTTGTGCTGACTGCTAACTACTGAGCTTCCAGCTAGCTTGCAAAGCTCATCATAGTTCTTCTCTGGATATACACTCTCTCGCTTTGCATGTGAATCCACAGAATCTGTAGGCAAAGGACAAAACATTTCCTGTTTCCCTTTGTAGTCCACTTGCAGTACTTTTGACCAATCATATACTAGCAGGGATTTAGCTAGTGGCATCTGCTAAAATGCATTCCAAAAACCCTCCACAGTCACGTGATGACAATTTAGCTTTTTACTAGAAACATAGAGGCAGACTGATTTCATGATGACCACAATTCTCAGGGAGCCATAAATCCGTTGCAGGACTTCTCGATTATTGGGACTAATCCTCGGTTAATTTTGCTTAAGGTATGAAACTTTTACTTTTTAGTTTGTACTTTATGTCCTTGTCAGTTTTGAAGATCTGCTATTTTTGCCACAAATTCACAGTGTTAACAATTAAAGCACTTTGGCTGTTTTGTATAGTTTTTCTGTCTCTGGTCCTTGAACTTGCAGACAGAAATAGCTTTGGCCCTGTGGTTTTTATCAGTGTTACAAACAAGCAGATTGCTGACTTACTTCCACATGCTTCTCAGAGCTGATACAAAAATATAAACAGCACCAGTCACACCTTATGGAAGCATATTCTTTACTCATCCAACATCTCTATATGTGACAAACAGTTTGTTAGGCTTAAGGTGTGTCGGTTAAGAAATTTGTTCAACACTGGGGCAAATTAAGAAGCTGAGACATGTCTAAGAGAAGTTGTTCATCGCCAAAATGCGTGTCAAGTTCACCATTGAAAGGCATGCTTCACCACTATTTTCCCCTCTGGATATTTGTTACTTTCAAAGATCATCTGACTGGCATAGATAATTATGCTGCTAGCTTGTTTTGGTCTCTTTTTTCCCCTTCTTTGAATGTTATTGCCCTGACATTTGAATGTTTGTGAAGACCAAAAGCAACAAAACTGCTGCAAAGCATGCCCCAGGGTTTCCACCCATGACTTCCCTTTCTTAAGAACCAAATATCTAGGACTGCTTTTTGCATTGTTGAACTTTATTTGAACTCCGATTTGAGATTCAAGGTTATACCAGGAAACTCTTGGATAATACTTCAGAGAAGATGCACAGTGTGGACAAAATTGCATTGTTTCATAGAGTGGAAAGCTGAGAGATAGCCAATTGATTAAAAAGATAAACTCTCTTTTCTTTTTGTATGTGTTTGTGTTACAGCTCTTTCTGCAGTCAGATTTTGACCGGGTGTATTACTGGCATGCTAGCTTCCCTTTGTTTTTTTTAACATGTGCTAATTATCCAAAGCTGACTAGCCTAGCTGCTTGCTACAGCTTTATGTTTGCTGTTCTTATTTAGAGTGATATCCTCTCAACTTGCACAACTTTCTCTGGATTTCTCTGCTACAACTGATTATTCTAATCATCACTAACTATCAGCTGAAGGTAGATCTTAGACCTGAGATGTCAACGTGATCCCTTTTTTCTTTTGGTATTTGAGGAGAATTCTTGACATTTTTTTCCCAGTCAGCTTCACTAACAGTGGCCAGTGGTTGCTGCAAAAATGTAGAGTTACCAGAATCAGAATCTGTCTCGTCTGTCACTTCTCTAACCTTCCTTCACACACACACACAAACACAGACCACAGGCTGTGCTGCAGCAGGAGCTCTGTGGCTGTAGGTTTGGCAGCAGAAACCACTGCACAGACACTGTTTTTGTTTGTTTTCCTGCAGAGCCCTTGCATTTTTTGTGTGTGGCCTTCTCTTGAAGGAAAGTAGTAGGTGGAGAAAGAAAAAACAACATAATTGAGATCCTAGCTCATTGAAAATCAAATGTATTTGTAGTAGAAAAGACGTGCTTTTGGGGGTTTTTTTGTTTTTTTTTACAACTGTGACCCGCATGAAAATGGGATCACAGTCAAATACTGAATGAGGACACTCAGCTGCTGCTCGGCACTGCCTGTCAACTATGCTGAAATGCTATTACAGATGTAATTGCACTGTGTTTCTGATAGCGGTGACATTTACACATAATCATCACTGTCCTTTAATGCTCCTCGTATCTCTCAGTTGTAGCAGCATGACACTGTTAACACTAAAACTCATGATATCCCAGGGCCATCTCCTATCCTATGAACTAAATGCTCATCTATCTTTTTTGTGTTTTTCAGCATCACGTGGAAGGGTTCGCTGCCATGTGAATCTGGAAGGGTTCTGAGAAGGACAAAGGTACAAAGAAACTCAAAGAAATGCAAGAAAATGCACAGACACACTTAATCCTGAGGCATCTTTCCTCTCACAGATGGTGTGTAGGACTTGAGGCTATCATTTGCTGAAGGGGCCTTCCATTTTTCCTCAGCCTTCTTCCTCTACATTCTTCTTATCCTCTGTTTTAGAACACAAGTGATCACCATTACTTAATAAATGACTCATGATTCACACATGAATTATGTATGTATTCTTGTCCTAGCATTACAGCATACAGATTAGTCCTATAAAATCGAAAGAGCTGTAAACTTTGGTAATCAGAATCAGAAAGGGTTTTACTGCCAAATGTTGAGCAGGTTTACAACATTAGGAAATTGCTGCGGTGCTTCAGTGCAAACATACTGTCATAAATTACGCTAAAATAGACATTAAAATAAAAATAAGAATAAGAATTAAAAGTGCTAAGTAGAAAGATGAGTGCAGGTGGTGATCAGTGCCAAACATGGAATGATGAAGTGAACACAGCGTAGGGTCATGTGTTAGTGGTGGCAACAGTCATACGGTTATTGTTCATGTGTCCAACAGCACAGGGGAAGAAACTGTTCTTATGGCGAGAGGTTCTGGTGCGAATGGACTGGAGCCTCCTGCCTGAGGGGAGCAGGTCAAACAGACTTTGTCCAGGGTGAGAAGGGTCAGCTGAGATCCGAGCTGCACGCCCCAGTGTCCTGGAGGTGTACAGGTCCTGCAGAGATGGGAGTCTGCACCCAATCACCTTCTCAGCAGAGAGAACAGAAAGCAAAAACACTCAGATTCTGTTTGATCTTTATATAGAATGAATGAAGTTAAACAAAAAAAGACCAGAATGACATCTTCTCTGCACAATAAAATGTAATATCTCAATGTGTGAGCAAAAGGGTTCTAGATGATAAAGAATATAGAAAGTTTTCAAAATAAAAGACTAAACACGTCAATTTGTGAAGTTCTGTTGATGTGAATTTATATCACAGGCGCGAACTCTGTATAAACCTGTATAGTCCTTGTGCACAAATTCCTCTACCGGTCTTGTAATACTTTGCAGTGTGCCACCACTTTGTGTGCTTGACTGCACAGCTGAAACCAGTAGAGAAACTGGTCCAGTTGTGTTTGGTTTCTTTTACAGTTTTTTACAGACGCTAGGACACATTTCTCAATACTTAGGTCACTTTTGCAAAACTCCTCACACAGTGAGCACAACAGAAGTCTATGTGGGCTAAACTGAGGATCAGTTATCATTGTTTTGGCACAAAATGCATTCAATGACTACATCTCTCAAATTTCATGAATTATTTTCTCACTCAGACACAACAACTGCCAAAAATCTTTGTAAGTACAGGACATTTTGCATGTGCTTACATACTGTTTTCAAAACTGTTAAACTTATGGCCAAAACAATAACACAATGCAAAACTTAAAAAGACAGCAAAATGCAACAGCAATATTTTATTGAAACATATTTTAAATCTAAAAATCCAGTTTAACCAGTCACAGCTGATTCTCATTGTAGATGAACATCTACACAGGTGTTACTCCTTCAATTTTTCAACTCCTTCAATTCTGGCATGCCAGAAGATTCTTTCCTAGGTGTATTGCCCTAGATGACATAAGATGTGATGTGGATGAGAACCTGTGGCCAAATGGAGAAGACCGAGTAGATTAGCATTACTATTGTATGAGTATCAGTGGATGGTGTGTATACAAATTCTTGTATTTTGGGATTACTTAGTGCAAAAAAATAAAAATACATAAACAAATATTAACCAATTCTGCATGATGTCTGATTCATTCCAGTAACATATATTGAAATTATAAACAGAGATGTGTCCTTGTTTTACACAAGAAAACACTGTGTAATGCTACATGTTGCTAGTGTTTTTTAGGTCATTGTTTTGTGGGTGACAAAGTGTGTTTGTCGGCTGTCAACCTTTGCTAGTGTTCTGGAAGAATGAGTTTATTTGAGACCTGAATAAAGTGTTTTGGTAGTTGTAGTGCATTTTGAATGTGAAATGAACTGCTTTGCCAAGCTGAAGGTCAGTTAGGAGAATTGTGTGAAGAGTTTTGCAAGAGTGGCCTAAGTATTGTGAAATGTGTCCTAGCGGCTGTAAAAAACTGTAAATTAGTGACACACTTGGAGCCTTCTGGACAGAGTTGAAGAGATGTGCTCTCTTAAAAAAATGTGTATCTTTGTCATATCTTAAATATGTCTGAATGATTCAATGTTACTTATGTTTTTCTTACATCAGAAGTAGAGAGTGCAAAGATGTCCACATTAATGCTGTAGTTACATTAGGGAAGACAGCGGTTGAAGACCACAGCATGACCAAAGTTATTGCGATTAATAAACTGCTGACTTTGAAATAGTTGCTTCCAAAATCTGGACCACATCTGCAGCCTGCCCCAGTGAGTTCTCATCTTCAAAGCAACTTTGGTGCACCAAGGCAGTGATAAAATGGCAATCACACAGTCTTATATTCACTCGCTGGGCCCATTTTAGGTTTGACAGCATTTTAGTAGGTAAAGGTGAATGGCTTGGACATGAATTGAGCTGTGGTTTGGGGAAGACCTCGAAGGGGACTGGCGACGGCTCCCGGGCCTGGCAGGTCCCCATTTACTAAATAGAAGTGAAGAAATAAAAGAATTGAGAACAAGGAGGGAGGGTGGGGCAAGCAAACGAGAATGAACAGCTTGCAGAACTGAGGGAACCTATATAGATGACAACCGGAAGGAGTGTGTTTGGAGGCGTGGTCCTGCTCTTGAAATTCCGATAGATACAAATCTCCAATAATATATATTTTATATAATATAACCCTGATATATATTATAAGTCTGCCTTCAGTTTGCTATTGAACTGAATTAGGTTGGTAATTCCATGCAATCTGTTGGTGGCGGCACAGCAAAACTCCAAATCGGTCACTGCAAGTCACACTGCAAGTGTTTGGAGACAAACTGCGCAACTGTCTTGTGATCAAAAGTGGTCACACAGAGGTTATGGGTGTGGCACGCTTAGCCTCTGGGTGACCAGCCAGGTCACTGCAACTACTTGCAACTGATCACTGAAAGTGAAAATATTCAATGTGGTCACTGAACAAACACTGATTTTTTTGCCAGTCACACGGTGGTTACCATCCTATTTTTAATCAAATGTGACTGAGGAAAATATGGAAATAATGTCAGGTTGACTTGAAACACCGAGTTGATTGGATCACAGAACAGCAGAATGCTGCAAAGTCAAAAAGTCACATTTTCCAGCTGACTGTCAAATTTAAACACTTTTAAACATTCTTACGATTAGAAGAGTTCGATTACTTTGTGGTTATCTGTGGCTTGAAAGTGGCAAAGGATCGAGCTTTGTCAGGAGCTGACATCCCCATTTCTAATCCCACCTATTACTGTAAGCTTTGAATGCTCATTTGTTTCTCTAATTAAAGGAATCAAAATCCAGCGTGCATCAAGTCTACTTGAATAATTTAATCATTACATCGTTTAACAAATCATGCAATTAAGGAATTACCAGTCCAAAAAAAGGACAACATAGATTTAACTTGACCTACTAGAGGCATCTGCACCTGGAAGCAGATGTCTGCCCCTCCCTGAGCCTGGTTCTGCTTAGAGGTCTTTTCCTGTTAAAATGGAGTTCTTCCTCCCCACTGTTGTTTATGAGTGCTATCAGAGTTTTTTCAGTTACATTATAAAGCAATTTGAGATGAATGTGTAAATTCAGAATGCATGAGAAATGACAGACTTAAGTAGAGACTTGAAGGGTGAAAAATAGAAACAGAGGAAAACAGGTGGGGAGGGATCAGCAACTACTCATGCAATCACCTGGCAGGTCCAGTATCATAGCTGTCGGTTAGAGCGTTGATTCTTACCCTCCTAGTACATGACCCAGAAAATTTAGCTGGGATGGCAACTCTTGAGAAATCTCCTCGAAGTCTTAGGATTGTTTATCCAGGTTTTGGCACCATTAGAAGTGCCAATCCTCCGGTGCCCTGATCCCTGATCCCTGTTCTGACTCTCACCAGGCTCCCCTAAGATCAGCTGAATGGATATGAAAAACAATGGAAGCTTTTTGTACACAGTAGCGCTAACTTGGCAGACGGGGACACAAACGAGTAAAGGGGATCGTGAACAGTAAGATATGGCACTGCACTCATCTATCGTTTCTCTCTGTGTGTGTGTGTGTGTGTGTGTGTGTGTGTGTGTGTGCGCGCGCGCGCATATGGGCGAGTCTGCATCCTACAAATTATGTACAAATTCCTAAATCCGCTTTACCGCATTCCCAAACGCGACCCTTGTGCTTTAAGTTAATTTAATCATCTCAATCCGACTTGCTTTCATTTGCTTACGTGTTATAATTCACTTTTTCTATAGTCTATTTTGAAGTTTTTCATTTGGCATTCTTTGCTTTCTTTTCTCCCCTGCCATTCTTCCTGTGTGGGATTTTCTTTCCTTTTTCTTCATCTTCTCTTTTTCCCTTTCTGTTGTATAAATTCCATAAATTCCGTCCTGTTTCCCAGTGAGGTTTGTTGTGTCCTGCCAGGGGGATATACAGACTGGACATTCCACAGGAGGGGGAGGAAGGAAAGATGATGGGATGTGTACTGAAAATGCAAAAAACATTTCTTTCTTTTTTAACCCTTTTCATATATAAATTAAAAAAAATATAGCTTTGCTTTTCTTGTTTTTTTATGGGATTCTTGTAGCTCTCCGTTAAAGTGTGTTGTTGTGCTGTAAAGCACAGATACTACTATCTTTTGTTCTGAGGCTGACAGGTTATTGCTGATCTTTGAGACAGCGGGGCAAAACAGTCTCAATTCAAGTTTTAGTTTTCTTAATTGGGAGCTTTTGGCCATTTCACACATAGCAGATAGAGACCGCTTACCCAGCATCAACACAAAACAAGGTGGGTACATTTGTAAAAGCATCTTGTTCTCTATGTTTTAGCACTCCCTCCAGACAAAAAGGGCAATTTTCTTCCCTAAAAGCAAATGTTTCTGAAATACTGAGTGGTATTATATGTTGTGTTGTGTATGAGGGAAAAGCAGCTCTATAGAAACACTGTCACTGTCAACAAAATGTGGCTTTAAATTTAGGTTGATATCTGGTGGTTCTCCGTGGATTTGGTCTGTTATTCATTCACTGAAATCGTTGTGCTCTGCTGGCAATAAATAATAAGAATCAGAATACTTTAATAATCCCTAAGAAAATAATATGGGTTACATTTCATCCAAGACAAAATGCACTCATGATATCAATCTATAGAGTAGTCACTTCTTCTTCTATGGTTTTCTGTGCCCGGTTTGCTGGCACTAGGATGAGAGTTACCCATTGTGGCGTTTAAATGTGTCTAAGCGTGACCATCAACAGTCTAAAAGATGGATGCAGCTACTGTGACGTCATCCACTGGTTCCTAAAGATGAGCATTTTCACTGTCACCATCTTGGGCAGTGAAACTGCCTGCTCATTGGCTAGCAGCTTTCCAGTCTCCCATAGACTTCCAAAGAACCAGAAGACTTTCCACAACTAGATAGGCTGAGCTTTTAAGATACGTCCACATTAGTTTACTTTTTTCTACCCAGAAGCTATGTCCATGTTTTATACCGTTTATGGTGGGTGCACTGCAGTTATGCAGTTTGTCCGAGGACATGCAGATGCACTAAGGAGTGGGTAATGCTTTCTAAGATTCCCATACAGCTATGGGAAAAATATATGGGGCGTTTGCCTCAAAAGCTTTCTGCCTGTCTGATAAGCAGTTCTAATAAAACATACTGGCAGCTTAAGAAGACCTTGACTTGATATCTACCAACTGCTATCAGAGATTAACTCAAAAGCTTAACACTTTACTTAAGGTCCTACAAAATCCTTTAATGAAAAATTCCAACATGCTTACAACTTAGCAATCTACTGCTATAACAATGGACTGTACATAAAAGATGGAACTGTGACCTCACCAAACTTATTCTCAGTGCTTTTGATAACAAAGAGTATCAAATTTGTATACATTTAGCAATGCGAAGTTTTTCACTTGCCAAAACTGAAACATAAATTTCTTGTTCAGGCTGCGTTATTGGCAGGAAAAAAATTTTCTTAAAATGGTTCTAAATACACTTCAAAGACTGTGGATAGGTCAGATTTAGTGAGTCAAATGAACAGTGGTTAGGTCTAATAGACTGACTAATACAATGGCTACAGTTCCCTGTGTCCAGACACCTGTTGGTCAAAGCATCCGGTGCTAAAGTGAGGCGATGCTTCTAGCTTAATTTTTCCATTCTAGCATCATGAGAAAGTTGTCATAGACAATAAAACATATATGAAAGATATAAAATACAACACAGAAAGACTGAAGCTATCCTTTTGGTCATTGTTTGCAGAGTTTGCAGACAAATCAACCTCTTCCATGTAAACTATGGATGACCTCATCAGTCTTCTAGTGTTTTGTTGGAACCCCTTCTTTGCGAGTAATTTTACCCAGTGAGAGCGAGGGACCTCCACCACTCATCAACTACTCAAGGAATACTGGTTTTCCCCCAGCAACTGGAGGCTTCCAGAGGTCACCAACCAATCTCTAAGTCTGTGTGACTGAAGCCAGAGGGACTTGGGGGGGTTGAAGCTTAAATATACTGCCAAATTAGAAGGATGAGTTTGATATGCGACATGAGGAGGGTAAAACAGTGCAGCTTACAGTTTTTGCCCGTTGCCTGAACACATTTTGCAAAACTTTGCTCATTGTGCCAAAACCCTAAACACAAGTACACATGACACAACACTGGGAAATATACCATTCACATCTGCACCAAATTGAAACTCTACTCTCAAAACCTAAACTCTGCTATCAAAACCTGACATTCCTTTGTCAAAATGTAACTCTGTTGACAAAATGACACATACTTGCATCATATGCAAACACTTACAGAGCAGGGGGAACACACTAGTCTACTTTATATAAAGCACTGCAGTCTTTGATTTCCATTGTTCATTCAGAAGGCATATTTTCAGGAGACACATTTGCAAACAACCAAAAAAGCAAATAGGCCTACTCAATATTGTACATTGCAGCACTGTACATTGCAGTACCATGAATTCAGATAAAGCAAAAAAACAAAACAAAAACAAAAAACCCATAATACAGTAATAGAAAAAACACTATACTGTAAACAAAAAATCATGACAATTGTGCATACGTGGGCTCATGGATCCCGCCGTCTGTTGGGGTCTGGCCACAGGACCTCATCAACATCGCAAGCAATGTCTTCTCCCGCTAGGCACTGGGGAAAATATCCTCTTCCATGTCAAAACCATCCATGGATTGCTGTCACCTGAATGTCGCCGCAGGCCTGTTCCATTGCCTGCAGAAGAGGCATGCAGGCATGTAGTTGGCGGTCATATACACGCCATCTCCAAGCCTAAAAAAATTCCTCTATAGGGTTTAAAAATGGTGAGTAAGGGGGCAAGCATACCACTTCAAGTTGACTGTGGTTGGAGAACCAGGCCTGGACCAGAGCAGCCCGATGGAAACTGACATTATCCCATATCACCACAAACCTGGGCTGATCTGGTCTGTTCTGTACAACTATATCATGGAGAGCATCTAGAAATGTGAGTATATGTTGCCTATTGTATGGACCTAGTTTTGCATGATGATGCAGAAGCCCTCGAAGGCTTATGGCGGCACATAATGTGATATTTCCCCCGCGCTGCCCTGGAACGTGCACAATTGCCCTTTGGCCAATTACATTACGACCCCGTCGTCTTGTTTTGCACAGGTCGAATCCAGCTTCATCAATGAAAATGAATTCATGAGGCTGTGCAGCTCCATCCATGGCCAAGATTCTCTGTAAAAAAAAAAAAGAAAAAAGAGAACATATTACTGTACTACAGTGCTACACATACAGAACCCTCACCCATCACACAGGTACCTGTGTAGCTCTCAGAATGTATTCATGTGGTACTGATATGGTACATATTCAGCTCGAAGTCCTTTGACCCTGTCACTGTTCCTCTCAAATGGGACTCTGTAGAGCTGCTTCATGGTGATGCTGTGTTTTCCCAAGATGCGTCTGATGGTGGTGATGCTCACATGGTTTATGTTGTTGAACACTTGCCTGTCTGCAAGTATTTGCTTTCGTAGCTGGTGGAGACGCATAGCATTGTCTGCCCTCACTAGGTCCACAACGGCGTTGGCGTCCTCCCCCAGAAGGTCTTCGAGTCATTCTAGAGAAATACAACCACATATTGTCATCGGTTTGCTTATTTTTCTTACAGTACTTTACTGTATATACTGTATCATCCACTGTACAACACTGTACTTCAATATAAGTAATCATGGTATGTTTCACAGAAACTACCACTTTGGCTGCAAAAGGAGCATTAGCACCCTGCAGTACCCTGCACACTTGATATGGTAACTGTAGAACAGTACTATAAAAACCATCTGAGTAGAGTAGAAGGCAGTGAGATGAAGACAGACCTGTTTTCTAGTCTGAATTTTCTTATTACAGATGCCACTGTGAAGCGGCTTAGATGTGGGTGGACTCTCTGCCCAGCTTCCCTCATAGTCAGGCCATGGTTGATGACATGGTCCACCAAAGTTGCTCTTATATCATCAGAAATATAGGTCCGTGCATGGCCTCTTTGACCTCCATCCATGCTTGCAAAGTTCTTGAAATGGCTAAACTGAGGGCTTTTTGCGGTTGGCTAATTGGTGTTCAGTTTTGCAAGTAAGTGCCTTCAGGTGTATATTTGAGTGGTTGCAATTACCCGATGTGTTTTGTATTTTGGATACATGTGTTTTCCAAATGGCACCCTGAAATTTCATTTTTGAACGAAGTGTCTTATGTATGAAATAGAGTGTAGTATGCAGGACCATGTGTGTTGCATAAAGGAGTAAGTGTGTTGCATAATTGCAACCAGAGTGCAAAGCAGCACTTTTGTTTAAGGTATGGGTACATGTGTTTGGGGTATGGTAACAAAAGCTTCAAGTTGTGTTACTTTAGTCTAAGCATGGGTTTATAGTGTTCAAGCAACGAGCAAAAACTGTAAGTTGCCTGCCTTTACTAGCTTGGATCCTTTGTCCTTTAAAAATGCACATCTCTGTTTATTTAATCAGCAGTTATTGATCTGATCTGATCTGATTTGATTTTTCAGATGCTGAGTGAGTTGTCTTACATCTCATCAAACACATTTCATTGTGATCTTGGTCCTGTGTTAACTTACACAGCAAAAAAAGCTAAAACCATACTGACGCTGTTTTGTTTTGTTTTTTATTGTGTGACAGCAGTGACCTAAATAACAGCAATGAGGAAATGATAGTTTCTGAAAGTGTTGCAGATGAGCTCCCTATAGACTCCTGTACATAGAAAGTCACTTATAGGGAGTAGGGTGATGGAAATGAGTGCATTACAGTTTTTCTCGATTGCTTAAACACTATAACCAGGCCTCTAAACTAAAATTTCAAAACCGTAACGCTACTGTTCAAAAAGCTCACCCATTTCCCTGAACTATAAACACTATTCCCTGCTTTGACACATGACTCAAATTTGGTGAACTGCTACTGCAAAACTCTACACACAAATCCCTACATTTTACAGTGCTTACACCATGTAGTCATTTAGAAAGCACTAGCATGCAATAATGTTAACTTACAGTTTTTTCTGATTGCGTAAGCACATTTTTTGTAACTATTGGCTAATTTTGCAAAACTCTTCACACAAATAAGAAAACCTGTCACCCAATAATCAAAACATTGTAGTTCTCTTGCAAAAGCAAACACAGCTAGATTAACTCTTCACACCTTCGTAAAAATGGTGTTTCCGTATCAAACAGTACACACAAGCCATCATCTACTAAGCACACAATGCGCCAACTGCACACTGATGGTATGAATACAAAACACATCTGGCTTTTGCTTTCTCTGCGCACAAGGTAGGCTATGTCAGTTTGAGCTCATACTTCTGTCATAGATCCATAAGCATAGAGGGATCCAAACTTCAAGTACTGGTGTTTATTCAAACACATCAAAACAAACACAAGTGTTTATTTCCAAGTACAGGATAATTTGCAATCGCCATAATGACTATATGGGTTACTTGGTCTGCAGTGAACATGCTTCCTCTGCCCCAGCATCTGGTCATCTAGCAATTCTGTAAAGTAACAATTTCAGTATTTTTACATCAATGGTATTGGTGTGTTTCTCATTGGCATACGGCAGTGCTACAAATCTTTGTGCGAAGTGACTGTGCTAACCGATTCTCATTTCAAGATGTCCTTATGGTACTTGCTACAGTGTAGCGGCTCGAGTTAGGCTGGACCCGTTGGCCAGCTACCCTCAGGGTCATTCCACGGTTGATTACATGGTCCACTATTGTAGCTCTGATGTCATCAGCAATTCTATTTCTTACTCTTCCTACCCTTCCTCTCCCCCCTTCTCGTCTTCCTCTTGCTCCTCCTTGTCCTTGTCGTCCTCTTCATCCTACTTCTTCACCTCCACGTCCTCTTCCTCGGCCTCCTCTACTTCTCACTCTTTCTGCTCCTTCCATTGTACTCCGCACACACAGCTTACCTGTATTATAGTGCTTAGGCTGATTGCAAAGTGAACTAATTATCTAAAAAAGTTTTCACATGTGAAAGTGTGCCAGACAGTTGGCAAATTAGTGTTAATGATAGCCATACATGTGTATACTTTTGCTAGGAGTGTGTTGGAAATTTGGTAATTGAGTGATGTGCAGTGAATTGTGCCTACAGTTTTGCAAAGTGTGTGTTACAAAATTGCAAACTGAGTGCAAAGCAGTTTTTGTGCTTTTAGTTTTGCAAACTCAGTGAGTGGTTTTGCTATAAGTCTGAATAGTTTTAGAGATTGTGCTACAGGAATCACAGTTAGGGTTTAAGCATTCAGAAAAAACTGTAAGTCAGCATAGCTTGAGCTCAATTAGCACACAATTAACCAGGTGGAAACACTAGGAGTCAAAATTTAGCACACACCAATCAGAACCTGCGATAGATAGATAAAAGGGCCAAAGTCAGCTCATTCAGGTTTGAAACAATGAATCCAAAGAGATGCAAAGGAAGAGGACGTGGTGGAGACAGAGGAGGTGGTGAAGGAGGTGGAGAACGACGGCGACAAGGAAGGGGAAGAGCAAGGGCAAGAAGACAGTCAGTCTCGGATGAAATTCGAGCCACTTTAGTTGACCATGTCCTTGTCCATGGGATGACTATGAGGGAGGCTGGGCAACGAGTACAACCAAATTTGAGTCGCTTCACTGTTGCCTCCATCATCAGAACCTTCAGGGAGGAAAACAGGTAGGTGTACTTGCAGTAAGACTGCTTTGTACAGTAACGTTTAAGTTACTGAACTTATGTGTCTTGAGTTTCAGTATGTTTCCATTATTTGCCTGTAAAATGACTGTGTGACAGTTACAGTAATGAGTGCTTCTATTTTTGTAGGACACAGAGACGACCACCTGGTGGAGGCAGGTTAAGGCTTTTGTCGGAGGAGCAAGAGAGGGAACTTGTAAACATGGTAATTGCAAATAATGTAATCCGCCTGCAAGAGATTCAAAGGAGAGTGATTGAGGATGATCATCTTTTTCGAGGCATAAATGCCATCAGCCTCTCCACAATTGACCGCATCCTCCGAAAGAATCAATTCCGGATGAAACAGGCATACCGAGTCCCTTTCGAACGAAACTCTGACAGAGTGAAAAACCAACGTGTGGAATATGTTCAGGAATGAGTTTTGATACTGTATAAAGTATTGTGTACCATCACAGCATGGCAGTTTATGCTGCCATTTCAGCACTCTTGAACTGTGGTTCAGGGTACCGATTGACTCTACTGTGTTATGTGTTTTGCAGAGAATCTTTGAGATTGAAGGACGGCCTGTTCCCCATGAAATAATCTTTGTGGATGAGGCAGGTTTTAACCTGACCAAAAGAAGGAAAAGGGGGAGGAACATAATTGGCCATCGGGCTATTGTAAATGTCCCTGGTCAGCGTGGGGGGAATGTCACTATGTGCGCAGCCATCAGCCAACGAGGGGTACTCCACCGCCATGGCGTACTAGGACCCTATAACACTATGCTTCTCCTTGCTTTTCTTGATGGTTTAAGACAACATATGTTCCAGCTGGACTACAGGGAACCAGCACAGCCAGAGCAGCCTCACTACGTTGTTGTGTGGGATAACGTCAGCTTCCATCGCGCTGCTCTGGTTCGTGATTGGTTTACCAATAACCCAAGGTTTTCTAATATCTTTCTGCCTGCATACTCTCCCTTTCTAAACCCGATAGAGGAGTTATTTTCGGCATGGCGGTGGAAAGTGTATGACCGAGAACCTTATGTCCATGTTCACCTCCTTCAGGCCATGGAAGAGGCCTGCCTAGACATATCAGTAGATGCATGCCAGGGGTGGATCAGGCATGCAAGAGGATTTTACCCCCGCTGCCTGGCTGGGGCCAATATAGCCTGTGATGTGGATGAGATTCTCTGGCCTGACCCAGACCAAAGACAAGATGCTGAGGTGGGATAATGTTTCTGGTGTGTGTTGTACTGTATAGTACATGAATGACAATGTGCCACTGTACATACATTGGTTGCGTCTTTTGTGTTTATCATGTGACAAGGGTTTTGAAGGGGAGAACCATAAGCAACCTATTTGTTTTGGAACTATTGTTTTGAATTAATTGTACCAGTGTGCAAAACTCTGTTGTAGTGTGTGTGTTTTTGAGGGCTTGTGTTTGATGTCTGTGGGCAAAGTTTGGTTTTTCAGCAGGAGTGAATAGTTTTGGGTGTAGAGCTTCATTTTGACCTGGAAATAGGATGTTTGGGAAATTGAGTGAGATGTTATGGATTTGTGTTTACTGTTGTGAGGATATGAGGCGTAGTTTCAGGAAATGTGTTTTAGCAATCGAGAAAAACTGTAATTTAGACACAACCGATGTAGACGAGACCAGAGAAAATAGCTGTTGCATTAATGTTTTAAATGCTTCTAGTGCTTCAAATGATAACTTTTTTTTCTGGAGGAATGAATTAGTCTTTGAAAAAATAAGAAACAAACAACTGATCTGACCTACTGCACTACAAAAATACTACTTAAATGCCAGTAGTACCGAGCGTGCTTCACTTTCCCCCTAGACTTCCACATCTTTGACTGATACTTACAAGGTCTGTTCCCTCCAGCTTTGAAAAACACATTCCATTTTAATGCAGCCGTCGCTCACAAGGTCATTTGTCACTTGATAATGACAAAGCAAACCCAAGGGCATTTCACCGCTAAGTGTGTGTATGTGAGCGTGCGTGAGAAGGAAGCAGGAGAGGTGAGGGACTGGCGGCATCCTTGTGAGCCCATCTATTTGTTTAAGGTTTAAAGACATGAAGAAATCCTGTAGACTGCTCCTGTTTTCATGTATGTGGAGAAAAACATATTACAGTTTTTTCTGAATGCTTAAACCCTAACTGTGATTCCTGTAGCACAATCTCTAAAACTATTCAGACTTATAGCAAAACCACTCACTGAGTTTGCAAAACTAAAAGCACAAAAACTGCTTTGCACTCAGTTTGCAATTTTGTAACACACACTTTGCAAAACTGTAGGCACAATTCACTGCACAACACTCAATTACCAAATTTCCAACACACTCCTAGCAAAAGTATACACATGTATGGCTATCATTAACACTAATTTGCCAACTGTCTGGCACACTTTCACATGTGAAAACTTTTTTAGATAATTAGTTCACTTTGCAATCAGCCTAAGCACTATAATACAGGTAAGCTGTGTGTGCGGAGTACAATGGAGGGAGCAGAAAGAGTGAGAAGTAGAGGAGGCCGAGGAAGAGGACGTGGAGGTGAAGAAGTAGGATGAAGAGGACGACAAGGACAAGGAGGAGCAAGAGGAAGATGAGGGGGGAGAGGAAGGGTAGGAAGAGTAAGAAATAGAATTGCTGATGACATCAGAGCTACAATAGTGGACCATGTAATCAACCGTGGAATGACCCTGAGGGTAGCTGGCCAACGGGTCCAGCCTAACTCGAGCCGCTACACTGTAGCAAGTACCATAAAGACATCTTGAAATGAGAATCGGTTAGTACAGTCACTTCGCACTAAGATTTGTAGCACTGCCATATGCCAATGAGAAACACACCAATACCATTGATGTAAAAATACTGAAATTGTTACTTTACAGAATTGCTAGATGACCAGATGCTGGGGGCAGAGGAAGCATGTTCACTGCAGACCAAGTAACCCATATAGTCATTATGGCGGTTGCAAATAATCCTATACTTGGAAATAAACACTTGTGTTTGTTTTGATGTGTTTGAATAAACACCAGTACTTGAAGTTTGGATCCCTCTATGCTTATGGATCTATGACAGAAGTATGAGCTCAAACTGACATAGCCTACCGTGTGCACAGAGAAAGCAAAAGCCAGATGTGTTTTGTATTCATACCATCAGTGTGCAGTTGGCGCATTGTGTGCTTAGTAGATGATGGCTTGTGTGTACTGTTTGATACGGAAACACCATTTTTACGAAGGTGTGAAGAGTTAATCTAGCTGTGTTTGCTTTTGCAAGAGAACTACAATGTTTTGATGATTGGGTGACAGGTTTTCTTATTTGTGTGAAGAGTTTTGCAAAATTAGCCAATAGTTACAAAAAATGTGCTTAAGCAATCAGAAAAAACTGTAAGCAGTATTATATGATATATATATTTTTATGCTAGTATGGTGGATACTCATTTTAAACATGGCCAAGTTTCAAACATTTAGGTCAGAGTGTTGTCAAGTAGCCAAAAGGTCATCCTTTGACCTCTCCAGATACTCCTTTGAAGACAGTTTTCTACTTCTCACTCTATGATGTCAAAGACAGTGGATTTCTATGGTGGCCCTCTAAGGTCAAATGCTGTGCAAACGCTCCAAAAGCACACACATTACAATGGAAGGTGGATAAAACACAAGAAATCTTCACTGTTGTGAGGCAGAAAAAGATGCAGGTCCTGTGTGTTTTAATTAATTAAATTTTTTTGTTTTATTCTTTTCCTGTAAGCTTTTGCAATGATTATTCCCACTGTGTGTGTGTGTGTGTGTGTGTGTGTGTGTGTGTGTGTGTGTGTGTGTGTGTGTGTGTGTGTGTGTGTGTGTGTGTGTGTGTTTAACTTCCGTATTCTTTTGACCCTAGATTTCCCTAATTTGGTCAGCTCAGAGTCCCTGCTATGGTTGTGAGCGCAGAAGCTCCACCCAACTGCTGCTCAAACCTTTTGATTTTCAAGGAGAGCCAATCAGAAGAATGCTGACCTGAATAAACAGTAAAAGAAGCTGAACTCAAGCTCATTTCAGACAGTGGAAGGTAAATAAGAATTATTTTTGAACTGGGAATCAGTTCAAAACTGTGTGTTGAGGGTCTTTAGCTTCTGCACATAACAAATCTGCATATCCAAGCTTGTAAGAAGTAGGTGTCATTACAATCATGTGTTTTTAGCATGCAGAGGATTTGACATCCACGAGCCAGGTCTGCTACTTTTAAAAGTAGAAAACCAAAGAATTTACAAAGAAAACATCTTTTTATGCCTTTATTGCATTTTTCGCGCATTTATCCTGAGCGTGTCGTTCCACTGCGTCCTGATAACTTACATAACAATGCTGAGGAGAGAGATGTTTATATTTAGACCATAAGGCCTCCAACCTTCAAACCGTATCCTCTAATTCCTTGGGTGCCCGATGTTGCAAAACAGTGTGTGAGATTGTGTGGGCGGCTGTTTGTGTTTGATCATGAGTGAGCCTGTGAAAACAGCCATGTATGAATTCCTGGTGTATTGGTGCAAGCATCATTAAGCGCATGAGTGTGTGTGTGTGTGTGTGTGTGTGTGTGTGTGTGTGTGTGTGTGTGTGTAGGTCTTATTATGTTAATCCTTGCCAGTCCTATTTGCTGGCCCTTCTGGTAAGAGGGGTATGTGGATGGAGGGGACCTTGGTTGGCAGGACTGGCATAAAGACAGATTACAGTAAAGCAGAACAGTTGCCACATGGCCTGAGCTGCTCTGAATATGCCCGCTGCTGCTTATGGGCACTGGCTTGTTTGTACAGGTTTGGGCTGGTCTGGCTTTTTTTTCTGGCTCTGCTATTAGCTGGTCAAATTTGGTTCCGGTTTTGGGTTGATGCAAAAATTTAAATGTCTATCTTTTTTTCTGAGTGAGGTGTGTTTAAGAGGTGATCACAGACAGGCAAGAACTACATCAACTCTTTGAAAGATGTTATAAAGTTAAATATTAGAGTCTCCTTGGATAGTGAATCAAAAATTTCCCACCTCCACCACACACACACACACACACACACACAGACTGTATATAAATGATACATGTGTCATCTTTCAGCATATGAATCTGAAAAGAGAAGACAAAGTTGTAATTGTCGGAATCCTGCATTCTCTTCCAAGGTCAGCAGTAGGGGACTCCTCTGGTTGCAAAAAAGACTTAAGTTTATAACTAGGGATGTTCCTGGTAACTACGTTTTTAGAAAACTTAGTCAGACTGAGTCGTAGAAACTAAGATAGCAAATTTGAAAACTGTTTAATGTAAAATGTCAGAAACTAAAAACAAAGATATTTTAAACCATTTATCAAATTCTTCACTAATGAATTATGCCTCTTAACTGTGCAGCACCACGAATCATGCATTATGGAGATTACCCCCTATACTGCAGACAAACCGATGTTAAATATGATATGAAACCATGTGTCTAAAAAAGATTTTCACGTATTACTAAAATATGACATATCAACATCCGAAAAACTAAAACTGCGATCGAGGAATGTGGCGCGTTTTTCCGTGCACTATGAATGATGCATGCTGTTCGAAAACGCATGACAGCCACTCCAATAAAAGTTAAAATCTAAAACAGCAAAAAAATAAATTATCCAGGGGCAGCAGCAGAGAAGCCCAAACCTCCCTGTTGCCACATCCTCCAGCTGATCTGGGGAAACACTGAGCCTTTCCCAGGCCGTCGGATAGATCTAAACTCTCCAGCATGTCCAGGTTCTATGCCCGGGCTTCCTCCCAGTAGGACAAGCCCGCCCACCTTAGCCAGGAGGCAAAAGCCTTAGTTGTTATTTTTCAATGTGGAGCTCTAATTTAAACCCCTTGTGAATGACTGAACCTCTCAGCCTCTCAGCTAAGGCATCCACCTTTCAGAGAAAGCTTATTTCTACTTGTGTCCGTGGAAAGATGATGCCTAGATTAGGATTGCGATGATGCGCAGTCTGGTGGCAGATGGCTCCATAATATTTAGGAGTTAACAATTTAGCAGTATTGGGCACTAATTAAAAAATTAATAACTGGATTAAATAACTAGTAAGTCTGTATCAAATAGTGAAAATAGCAACAATTTTTCAGCTAGTCGACTAGCCGCACACACCCCTATTTATGGCATAGTATAAACACTTCCCTGATGCCTTTTCAGGCTAGCTGGTAGCCTGACTAATGTGTTGTTAATGACCATTAATTAACCGATAAGCGTGATGTGACCCTAGAAGTCAGATCCATACCAACCTTGTGATGGCAAAAACACTCAGCTTGAGCCTTAAGTCCACATAAAGAGTGATTGGTGTAATTGGTGTACTATACTGTAAAGTCTCTTTAGTCACTGGTGATGGCCAGAGGGGCCGATGGCGCGAAATGGCAGCCTCGCTTCTGTCAGTCTGCCCCAGGGCAGCTGTGGCTACAACTGTAGCTGCCTCCACCAGTGTGTGAATGTGAGAGTGAATGAATAGTGGCATTGTAAAGTGCTTTGGGTGCCTTGAAAAGCGCTATATAAATCCAATCCATTATTATTATTATTATTATTATTATCACAGTCAAAACTACGGACATCAGCACAGAACCGCTTGCCCAACACGTGATGCCGAAACTGTTGGATGCAAGCAGACGTATAAACTATAACACCCTAAAAACAGCTCAAATAAAAGCCAAAAAGGTGATTAATATATTTATATAGCTAAATATCAGCTTCATGAGTTTTAAAATAAAAGAGACAAAACTTGAATTAAATTTTATGTGTAAACTTAGACAATCAAGATGGAATTAAAGTTGTTTACCCACAATGTTATACTGCCGAACTCAGATTTCCAGGAACCAAAAAGGTTCAAAATAGTTTTTCTTTCTTGTCAAAACCTGTTGTGTTATGATGACGCTACAGTCACACTATGGTTGCTTCAAAGATTACATCAAAGTCTGTGACCACTTGCAGTCAGTCGTCTTCAAAGCAACTTTAGTCCATCGAGACAGTGGAAAGAAGATAGAGTCAGTCTGTTTGCAAGTGAATAGGATCAAGTGGGCAATTACATGCAATCTACAGTATTTGTCATAACGTGACAACTGACTATGAGAAATCGGCAAACACTGCAAAATTTTCCTGTCTATGTACACAGAAATTACATTAAACATGAGCTCTAATTTAAATTAACTATTTAAATGAAGAGTGCAGCCAGAAACTCATTGGTATGAATCAAAAATTCAGAAAAATTCAAAATGAGGATACAACAAGACGCGTTTCTTCTTCTAAAAAGACTGAGTGAGATTGAGTGCAATGTGCTGGCAATCTCCTTTATGAATTAGATGGTAGTTATTTGCAAACCAAGCTGGATAGTGATAGGTTGCCTCCCACCAGATGATCAGTGCAACTGCCTTGGTACCCTAAGCAACAATGAGGTTGGGGGAGTTGACCAGTTGGTCACCACAACTACATCCAATCAATCTCTGATCTAAAATTAAAAATTAATGAAGTAGTTGGACTGAGCCATTATGAAGTAAACAAACCTGGGTTCAACAAATAAGTGACACTTATCTTTAAATGCGAAAGCCTCTTTAGCCTTATCTCCAGTTTAATTAAAGAAAACTACAGTTTTCCTTCCACCTAATCAGAAGTGTAAATGAAAGGGTAAACAACAGCCAAACGAATGAGTCAGTGAAGACCGATGTTATTGAACCTGGTCTAAAAATTCTGAACTGAAACTGAAAAACAGAAACGAGGCACAGAAAACGCCACTTCCATTTTAGTCACTGTTCCACCAGGCGGCCCGTTCGGTGAATGAGCCATACTCGGCAACCTTCATAAAAAAAGGCACTTGTTGTGTGCGTGTGTGTGTTTTTAAATAACAGCTATTGCCTGGTGAAGTGTGAGACTTCTCACTACAAAGCAGCTGCAAAATCTGAAAGAAAACTCAACGACAATAACGTCAAAATGAGCGGATAAGATAGCAGAGCTTCTTGGAGTTCACTTTTAACAAGTGCAATGTAGGAGTATAAGTGATGGAGACTCCCACATTTCGCAGAGGCTAACAAATGTGCATAATGAAGATGATCACACAGATATTCCCTGCAAATTTACAGTAAGCTGTTGCATGCGCAGTGTAGCAAAGAAGGATTTGGGAAGCTGAAACATTATCTTTCAGTCACTGCAGATGGTTTTTCCTTTTGTTGTTTTAAGACAAATTACAAAACATATCAAATCAGATGCTGAAAAATCACTTTAAAACACTATCAGATGTCTCAAATAACTTTGTATGAATCCTAAAATATTCTTGAGCACATTTTGAAATGGGAAGTGAGTAAGCTTGTTCATTTACATTTAAGAAATGTAAGTTTTTTAATCTGATCCTTTTTGTCATTAATGTGATTTTTCATGGGTTTTTGTAAGAGGTTGTGAATTTCAAGCAACGTTTAAAACAATACATTATCAATACAACTCCCACCATTTGCAAATATAAAGATCCTCCACGGCTGAAAACAATGTTGTGATGTTTGAATGGAGACATTCCTTCAAACACACACATGCACACACACACACACACACACACACACACACACACACACACACACACACACAGTGTATTAAATGAGGAAAAGTCTATATCTATACCAAACCCCCTCCCTGAGAGTTTCAGTCCCTAGATACGTGAGCGCCATTTGAAGCGCTGCATCCACACAAGCTCACATCCGCCTGGATACGTGAGCGCCATGTCGAATTCATGACGGTTGTCATGGTGCCCACATAGCAACCAGCTATACATGTACTGGCTGCTGCCTCCGGTCGACTCAACGATGGGGTGGGGGAGGTAGGGGCACAGAGGGGTGGGAGGTTGGGGGACACAGAGAAGAGAAGGGTGGGAAATTGGGGGGTGTGCATGTCAATTTGTGCTTTTTTTTAGTACGTGTGTGTGTCTGTGTATGTGTGTGTTTTTTCGTTGGAAAGGAAGAGGCAAAGCAAAAAAAAAAAAAACAAGACAGACAGACAGAAGAAAGGGGGATCAGCTGGTCTGTAAACCTCAGAGAGATGGGGAAAAGACTGAAGAGAGGAGCGAACTTACGCTTGACAGCTCTCTGAAAAGCCACGAGGCTTATATGAAGAGACAGACACCTAAAAAAAAAAAACAGCACTTACTGTTTCACTGTAACAATAGTGTCTGAAAGACTGAATAAATGTGATTGTGTTGAAATGGGAAAAACCACTGATTGAATGTTTTACCGCAAAGACATGTAATCTATCGTCAAAATGGTGCTTCTCTACAAAAACATGGCTAAATCGAAATCTTCCAACATACTCGCACGTGTATCAAGATGATTCAACTGCTGCTTTTGTATTTTGATTTTCAAAGTGAATATGAGGCCAAAAAAAGGGATATCTGTAAGAGGCAGAGTGCACTGCATATCATTAGAGAGGAGAAGAGAGAAGCATGTTCCGCTAATTCCTCCTCCTCGGTGGGTCGGTCGGTCATGTGAGCGTGTGCAGAGCGTTTCATGGGTAATTGATGTGCTGAGTTTTATTTTGGGAGCCGAGTCAAACGACAGGGCTGTGTGCATCACCTGGCAAAAAAAGAGAGAGATAAAAACAAAACAAAATGCTGGACATGCATAGCTGCATGCAGAAGTATGCATCCCAACATACAGAACTCTTTACGCACAGTTCCACTTCATCCTAAAGACTCACATATGTAAACACGGACCAAGAAAGGGTACACGTGAAGTCGCGTTCACACAGAGACACAGGCACACATACATGAATATTTCAGTTTGATTCAAAACGTGCAAAGCAACCGCTGCCCATCCCCCCCCACACAAGGCTTGGATAGCAGTGCTGGAACAGGCCATCAATGATAGAGAAAGGCAAGGAATGAGGGAGGTGAGAGGACATGAGGGAGAATATAGACGTCAGAGTAGAGTGGCAGCTCTGACAGCTCAAGGGGAGCAGCGGAGGAGGGTGCGTTTACAATACAATACACCCTCTTTTTTGAGGAAGGTGGTGGTGTTATCTTGTTGTTGTTGGTGGTGTTATGCAGGGAGAGTTTATTTTTTAGAGCTCTTTCAGGTGAGCGACCATGTGTTCATCCAGTGTTTCATGATTTAGTTGATCCCATAAAAATACTCATCTCCTGCAGAGTAAAGCAGTTCCTTCTCTGCTATCAATGCTCTGACTGACCAAGACCTGAAAAACTATTTTTTAAGTGCAGAATACAGTTACCGATGATGGCCCAGGTCTAACAGGGTTAAGAATATTAGTGCACAGTCCACGGGTGAACTATGGTGAAGGCACCATTAATGCTAAATATATTACTGTTTGATAGACAAGATTTGGAGCACCATGAAGTGCCCTCGTTTGCAAACTGAGTAAAGTCTTTTTTTCTAAGAAGATCTTGCTTATTTTAGTATTTCAAACCACATTCTAACTGCACAGCTCCATAGCAAAATAGCCTGTGTGCTAAATGGGCCTGCCTCTCACTTCCTTTAAATTATGTGGCACAGCGCGATCTTAAAGTGACTCTGTTTGCACTTGCTAGGATGTTTCTTTGTAAAAGGGGACATTACTCACCTAAATCAGCTAATTAAATGCTGATTCTTAGTGAAAATTGGCTAACTTGGCATACGCATGTTATAAGGCATCAGTATGCCTTGAACTAAGTGCTTCTCAAAAACATTCCAAAATTTTCTTTCTGCCTTTCTGACATGAAACTGTATCTGAAAGGCCAGAAAAGGAGACCAATTAAATCCCAAACAGCTTATTATGCTCTTGTTTAGTGTCATTTATTGGATTGGTGTCAGGGTTTCTGGGTCTTTGACCCAGTATTCTTAGTTCATGTTCACTGTTTATATTCTGTCTGCTTCACCTCCTGTTTTATTGTGTTAGCCTTGGTCCATGTGCATTATGTTCCGTCCTCTTCCCGTTTATCATTAGGTCATTATGTTCAGCTGTGTACTCACCAGGTTCTAATCTCTCATCACTCAGCCTGTGTATTTATGTCCCTCAGTTCAACCGGTCCAATGTCTTGTCATTGATGTTATTGTGATGTTGTTCTCGCCGCCGTTAGGTTGTCCTCTGTTCAGTTCCGTCAGGTCAGCCGGTCAGTTGTCAGTCAGTCTTTCATTCATCCATTCAGTCAGTCGTCCAGCCGGCCAGCCGTTTCCTACTTCTGTTCTGTTTGTTCACTCCGTTGACAATAAAACACCAATCTTCACCTACCTGTGAGTCCAGCGTTTGGGTCCTCCTTCTTTCGTCCACGACCTCATCCTGACAATTGGATCATTCAAGTCTGATGAACCAAGTCGTATTGGTGATTTTAAAATTCATTTAATAAACAGGGGCCTCAGTAGCATGTGGAAGAACCATACACAGCCACAACAGCCTAGCACCTCCTCCTCCACGCTGGTCACCAGCTTGGTCACACCCTGCTTTAGGCATGCATCCCATTCTTGAACCAGCACTTGTAAGTCAGCCAGTGTGGTTATGTTGGTCACTCGGACACGAACAGCAAGTTGATCCGACGTGTTCAGTGAAGCTGAGGTCAGGACTGCAGACAGGCCATGTGATGCTATGCAGTTCCAAGTTCTGGAGGTAGTCTCTGAAAAACCCTGCTCTGTGGAATCTCATCTGGATATTTCTCTGGATAGAGATTACCTCTAGTATGACAAGCCATGTTTGTCGAGTGAGATACTGCTCCAGACCATCACCATGCCTCCACCAAAAGCTCTTACACTATCATTGCAGCAATCACCACTGCTTTTCACTTCTTTTGCACACTTTTACCCTTCGATCCAACTGCTGTAAGTGCAATCTGGACTCATTGCTGAAGATAATGTTCCTCCATAATAGCAGGTTTCACTGCATGTGTTGCCGACACAAGTGCAAACAGGGGAGTTGGGGCTGGCCTCCTGGCAGTCCTATGAGACCGGAGATTGATTATGTGCATTTGAACTCTACCCAGACAATGTGTTCCGGGTTGTTTGGGTAGAGTCCGGCCATGTCATATCAGCCAAATCTGCAGAACAGTGCCTTCAGTTCTTAAGTGTTGATAGGGTAAGAAAATGGCCCTGTGGTGTCGTCTTCCTGGGACGGGACTAGGGATGGGTACCGGTGTCCGGTGCCATGATGGCACCGGTTCTGACATAAACGGTAGTAACCAGACCGAAAAGCAGCGCACATTTCAGTGCTTTTTTTTCCTGAGCTGTGATACACTTTAGATTCTAGCCAATCATTTTACATTTCCAAGGATAGTAGGCGGGGCCAGGTACGTACGTTCTTTTAGAGCAGAGCTACAGATTAAAAATGACCAAGGCAAAGCGGTCAAAAGTCTGGCTGTACTTCACAGCAAAATATGCAAACTCAGCAGCCTGCAACAAGTGCTTTAAGCTGATACTGTGATACTGTCAAAGGAGGTAACACCTCAAATCTGATGAAACACCTGGCGACGCATAGCGTTTTTTTTTTTAAAGCCGAGAAATGCGCCGTATTTGATAGCTTGCTGCGAGACCTCACACCGGGCACATCTAGTGCAGGTGGGTTGCCTGTTATCAGACCCGGAGTTAGCAACGTCCCCCAAAAACCCGAAGAGGAGAGTCCTGGCCCCTAGCCCTGCCAGTGTAGCAGAAATGATGACGGATGATGATGGCAGCAGCAGCTGTTCTTCTCTGCGTGAGTAGCTTAATGTTGTTCGTGTGTAATTTACGTTGAGTAGGCTAACCACGTTATTACATTAATGCATGTAAGATGAACTAGCAAACATCATCATAGCTACATGCGGCTGTCTTCTTGTTTGACGGCAGATACTCCCTTCACCCTGGCCAAAAAGGCTAAAATGACCAAAGACAAAGTGGAAAAAAGCTAAACATGAGAGGTTTTTGGACAAAGTTTGTGTTTTTTTCCATTGTTTAAGCACTGCTTCCAGCCAAGAGTGATACCATATATGCCCCATAGCTGCAGAAAAGGCTAACATTGTTATCTTTTTACAAAAAAACAGTTGAACATGAGAGGTTTTTGGACCAATTTTGTGTTCTCCATTCTTTAAGCACCGGTTTGAGCACCGTTTAAGCACCGGCACCGTTTCAAAAGTACCGATTTGGCACCGGTATCGGATAAAACCTAAACGATACCCATCCCTAGACGGGACTTTTGATGGAACTAGATGTTAATAGGGTTCACTCCAAATAATGCTGCAACTTGATGTTGCAGACCACAAGCTTGAAGTTGCTATATGGCCTGGGCCTTATCCAAATGTCAAATGAGGCATGCTTGGAGCAGATGCCAACTGGGCGTTGTAGCAGGGTTCACCCTCACAGGTGCTGCTAATCAGGCACCTGATTGTCAACACCTGGGTACCAGATGCTCAAAACAAGAGTCAATAGCAGTATAAGAAGTTTGGCACTGCCAGAGAAGATTTGGCAAGTTTTTAATGGGCGTAACCGACAACTCTACTTAACCCACAAATACATTTTCTTACAAATGTGGCACCATTCTAGGAGAAACAAACATGCTTTAGAACGGCATAAGATTTATTGCCAAGATGCATTGCAACAACAAAGAAATAATCAACCAAACACAAAATTAATAAGTTTATTTTTGGTGGCTAAACTTAACCAAACAGTCACATATAGCAACAATTTAAGAAATGGTCACTCCAGCCTCAGTGTAGGTAGTTTGATATGCCTCTACTCTAGCTCCCTGTAAGTGTGGACTCAGGGTTTATCAGACACTACTCCAGAATTTGAGAGTGTATAGAATCACGTGCCCTGTCTGCAGTCCTGACCTCAACCCCACCGAACACTCGGATCAGCAGGAGAATTGTAAAAACTCCTGTCATTGTCATTTTAGGAATCCTTGCATTACATCACATTGGTTCCTTGGGTTTCCCTACATGAATTATTGTTTGGTGTTTACCTTACCATAACTACTGTTAGTATTTACAAAGAGAGTGCAGTGACAAGACCACAGCATATGTATTTCTAGAATTTCCATTCTCAAAGCACGAGGAAGGAGCATATTTAAATCGTAAATTTTATTTAATTCTATTTGCGACATGTGAAACTTTTTTTGTGTGTTTGACATTAAATCAACTGACATTGAATCACTATGAGAGCTATTTGGGGATTCTGCTCGCATGTGATTTTGTCCTGTTTAGTAAATCTGGCTCTTAGTTGGACTTGTCACTGTCTAAATCGGGCAGCTACAAACAAAGTACAGTCACGTCCACCTATTTCACGGCAAACGCTCTGACTTGTCATAGAAGGAAAACTACAAGGGGAGGAAATCACATTATCAATAGCTCAGTCCCATTAAATTTTCTTATAAAATATGTGCTTGCTTCAGAGCACAAGTGGATATTTTGCAAGTGAGAATTCTAGAAACATCTGAAACCTTACCACGCATGATGGTTGTGGAACACCTACTTGTGAACTGCAGAGACCTTTATTTGCGAGTAACCCATAAAAAGACCCTAGAACTCACTTAATGGAATGATTATAATTTTTATAAAGCATACCATACTCCTGTGGTGATATGCTTGGAAAGTGGCATTAACATACAGACATATCACTAATTCAGTGGTGAATACCATCACCTATACTTTGCTTAGGACTTATATATGAGTTTGATACCATGAAACTTATTATATAAAACGTATGCAGATCCATTTCCAAAACCTTTCCTGGACTGATTTCCTAAAATCTTGCTGTGTTCCTTTAAGATGCTCAGCTTTGGCAAGCGAGATATTTCATTTGAAGAGGAGTGTGTAGGCCTACATGTGTGGGTGTTCATGATGCAAGCCCGTGACAGCATGAGCTAAATGATAAAAGCCAGCAGACCCTTCAGCCGTGGTGGCATTTAACACCATGGATTCGGATGGATGGAAGTGAGCTTGTGGCATGAACGGGACAGCTGAGATTCAGTTGGCGCGCACAAGACAGAGAAATGTTTTTTAAAATGTACTCAGTGTGTTTAGAATGCAAATATCCACACATAGACTCATTAGCCCCCTGGGGGAATTGGTGTTTCTTCCTGTGAGGTGCTCGGTATGCGTGGGAGGAGGTCAAAGTTCAAGGGGAAGTCAGGGTGCGCACATGCACACGATCTTCCTCGCAGAAGACAGAACGACCCACTCCAAGACATCTCACTCACACATGTGCCGGTGAATCCACACCTCATTCTCTGTTGCATGGGTGTTAATCTCTCGCTCTATTTGCACTCATCAGGAGATAACGGCATCATTAGCACACATTAACATGTCTGTATTATCATTCCCTCAGAGGCCCGTAGTCCCTGTGCAAACTATACGTATGTGTGCGCGCGCGCGTGTGTGTGTGCGTGTGAGTGAGTGAGAGAGAGAGTGAGAGAGAAGACAAAGAGCTGTGAATGGGGATGAGGCGTGAATATGGCTTTTTCAACAATTTCAGTCTCTCACAGTCTGTCACTGAGATACGAATGTGTAAGCCAACACATCCATTTACACATCAGCCAAGATTTTCAACAGCAAAAAGTACTTGCTAATTACACCATTATGTGGACGGTTGACATAAGCTTTTTGTCAATGTTGGAGTGGGAGAGATTTTCTTTTTTTAACCGAATCATAGTGGGGAAGTGTTTATTGGCGCTTTTTGTTTTCAAGCGTTTAGAAGTTAACAACGTAGGAGCTATACAAACGTCACATGGATGTAAGAGCCATTTTGAACCCCTCAAACTGCTTCGTAATTTCATGTTTGTGAATTTTAAGAGTGCAAGGAAAAGAGAAGGACTAAAAAATAATTTTTACTGTTTTTTTCTTTGTTTTTGGATTTTAACAGTTTCTGCCTATAGCTGCTTTGGATTGATCTGTCCAGCTTGTAAATATGTTAGAGGGTTAGGCAGGAAACCAAATCCTGAAAGGTCTGCTAGCAATCTGCAACAGGACAAGCAGTCACCCCCTGTGGACGCAGCATAAAACTTAACAAAGTCGGGTGAGTTCAAGAAAAAGTCACCCGCTGAAGTTGTGTTTTGCAGAGAAAATTAGCTCTTGAGTCTAAATTACCCCCTTTTTTCCACAAGGCTTTTTCCTACTTTACAGTTTTTTTCTGATGGTTTGAGCACATTTTTCGTAACTATTGGCTATTTTTGCAAAACTCTACACACAAATAAGAAAACTCTTCACCCAATCAGCAAAACATTGTAGTTTTCTTGTAAAAGTGAATAACCCTTGCTTATCTCTCCACACCTTTGTAAAAATGGTATTTTTGTATCCAACAGTTAACACAAGCCATCATATTACAGTTTTTTCTGATTGCTTAAGCACATTTATTGTAACTATTGGCTAATTTTGCAAAACTCTTCACACAAATAAGAAAACCTGTCACCCAATAATCAAAACATTGTAGTTCTCTTGCAAAAGCAAACACAGCTAGATTAACTCTTCACACCTTCGTAAAAATGGTGTTTCCGTATCAAACAGTACACACAAGCCATCATCTACTAAGCACACAATGCACCAACTAAACACTGATGGTATGAATAAAAAAACACATCTGGCTTTTGCTTTCTCTGTGCACAAGGTAGGCTATGTCAGTTTGAGCTCATACTTTTGTCATAGGTCCGTAAGCATAGAGGGATCCAAACTTCATGTACTGGTGTTTATTTACACACATCAAAACAAACACAAGTGTTTATTTCCAAGTATAGGATTATTTGCAATCGCCATAATGACTATATGGGTTTCTTGTCCAAACATAAAACTGTTCAAAAAGAGTTATAAAAATATGATCTTCTCGATCTATAAAGAAAAGGAAAATATTTAAATTAAGTGAATGTCTCTATTTAAAAACAAACAAACAAAAAATTCATGATGTGATATTATAGTATATAGTATATCAGAAATCTGTTCACTATTTTTATTACAAATTATATCAGTAAGGAAGCTGACTAAATATTCACTGATAATTTATGGGACAGGGGTGGGATTAAATAAGTGTATACTTCTTCCCACTCCCTTTCAACATGTAAATTAATCAGAATGTTTTTTTTGTATGTAATTTGTATAGTATATATATTTTTTTCTCTCATTTCTTTTCTAAATGTACTTGTATATTGTTCACATGTTGAAATAAATTACCAATCAATCAATCAATCAATCAATTCTTGGTCTGCAGTGAACATGCTTCCTCTGCCCCAGCATCTGGTCGTCTAGCTAGCAATTCTGTAAAGTAACAATTTCAGTATTTTTACATCTATGGTATTGTTGTGTTTCTCATTGGCATATGGCAGTGCTACAAATCTTAGTGCAAAGTGACTGTACTAACCGATTCTCAAAATGTCCTTATGATGCTTGCTACAGTGTAGCGGCTCGAGTTAGGCTGGACCCGTTGGCCAGCTTCCCTCAGGGTCATTCCACGGTTGATTACATGGTCCACTATTGTAGCTCTGATGTCATCAGCAATTTTATTTCTTACTCTTCTTACCCTTCCTCTTGCTCCTCCTCGTCCTCCTCTTGCTCCTCCTTGTCCTTGTCGTCCTCTTCCTCCTACTTCTTCACCTCCACGTCCTCTTCCTCGGCCTCCTCTACTTCTCACTCTTTCCTGCTCCCTCCATTGTACTCCGCACACACAGCTTACCTGTATTATAGTGCTTAGGCTGATTGCAAAGTGAACTAATTATCTAAAAAAGTGAAAGTGTGCCAGACAGTTGGCAAATTAGTGTTAATGATAGCCATACATGTGTATACTTTTGCTAGGAGTGCGTTGATCATTTGGAAATTGAGTGTAAAGCAATAAGTTGTGTTTACAGTTCTGCAAAAAGAGTGCTGTGCAGTGGATTGTAGCTACAGGTTTGCAAAGTGTGTATTACAAAATGGCAAACTGAGTGCAAAACAGTGTTTGTGCTTTTAGTTTTTCAAACTCAGTGAGTGGTTTTGCTATAAGTATTAATAGTTTTAGAAATTGTGCTATAAGAATCACAGTTAGGGTTTAAGCATTCAGAAAAAACTGTAACATGTTAGTCTGTGGGGATTGACTCCCTTTTTCAGCCAGCCTCAAGTGGCCATTTTGACACGTTTGTATTTCAGCTGGTTTCTTTTTCAGGCCCAGAAGTTGATGCTTTATTACAGGTTTTTCTGATTGCTTAAGCACATTTTTTGTAACTATTGGCTAATTTTGCAAAACTCTACACACAAATAAAAAAAACCTGTCACCCAATAATCAAAACATTTTAGTTCTCTTGCAAAAGTGAACACAGCTAGATTAACTCTTCACACCTTTATAAAAATGGTGTTTTCGTATCAAACAGTACACACAAGCCATCATCTACTAAGCACACAATGCGCCAACTGCACACTGATGGTATGAATACAAAACACATCTGGCTTTTGCTTTCTCTGTGTACAGATGTCAATTTGAGGTCACACCTTTGTCATAGTGTCATGTAAACATACAAGGAACCAAACGTCAAGTATTGGTGTTTATTCACACTCATCAAAACCAAGACAAAGTCAGAACACAAAATAGGAATTCCACAAATAAAAGGAAAAAAAAAAGACAATCAGCCTACATCATGTCGTCTTTCTGGGTCCGGCCACAAAATTTCGTCCACATCGCATGCGATATCCTCCAGTCCAAGGCACCGGGGAAAATATCTCCTTGAATGCCGTATCCAGGCCTGACATGATGCCTGGTCAATATCTCCACATGCCTCCTCCATTGCCTGTAAAAGGGCTACCTGTTGATGAGGATGACGGTCATATACTTTCCAGCGCCAGGCAGAGAAGAACTCCTCGATGGGATTCAAGAATGGAGAGTATGGAGGGAGGTTGAGTGCCATGAAGGATGGATGGTCTGTAAACCAGTTGCGGACCAAAGCAACCCTATGGAAACTAACATTGTCCCATATGATGACATATCGGGCCTGCTCTGGTCTCTGAACAGTGAGCATGTCATGCAAGGTGTCCAGGAATGCAATAATGTGTGCAGTGTTGTATGGGCCTATGGTTGCATGATGGTGAACAACACCATTTTGGCTTATAGCTGCACACATGGTTATGTTACCACCACGTTGTCCTGGGACATTGATGATGGCACGGTGTCCAATAATGTTCCTGCCACGTCTCCTGGTTTTACTGAGGTTAAAACCGGCCTCATCTACAAAAAGTAGCTCATGTCCCATCGCATCTGCTTCTAGTTCCATCACTCTCTGGACAAGACAAAACAAATGCAACACATCAGGCCCATGCACAACACTACAGTATGCACTTCCAAATTCAGAACCAATGACACTAGCTTACCTGCACATAGTCATATCGCAGTTGCTTTACACGTTCTGTGTTTCTCTCAAAAGGAACTCTGTAAATTTGCTTCATTCTTATTCTGTGGCGCGCAAGTACACGACTTAGTGTAGAAATGCTTGCACTGTGTATATTTTGAAAGATGGTGTCATCATCCATTATGCGCTGCTGTATTTCACGCAGTCTTATTGCATTATTGGCAATCACCATGTTCACTGGGTCTCTTGCTCTGGAGTGAACATTCTGCCTCTGCCCCCAACATCTGGACGTCTAGCAATTCTGTAAAGTAACAATTTCTGTATTTTTGCATGTATGGTACTGTTGTGTTTCCCATTAGAGTATGGCAGTGCTACAAAGTACTTACCGATTCTCATTTCGAAATGTCCTAATGATGCTTGCCACAGTGTAGCGGCTCAGTTTAGGCTGAACACATTGGCCAGCTTCCCTCAGGGTCATCCCACGGTTGATGACATGGTCCACTATTGTAGCTCTGGTGTCATCAGTTATTCTGTTTCTTACTCTTCTTACCCTTCCTCTTTCCCCTCCCCGTCGTCTTCTTGCTCCTCCACGTCCTCTTCCTCCAACTTCTTCACCTCCACGTCCTCTTCCTCCAACTTCTTCACCTCCACGTCCTTTTCCTCCAACTTCTTCACCTCCACGTCCTCTCCCTCGGCCTCCTCTGATTCTCACTCTTCTCACTCTTACTGCTCCTTCCATTGTACTCCACATAGACAGCTTACCTGTATTATAGTGCTTAGGCTGATTGCAAAGTGGACTAATTATCTAAAACAGTTTTCACATGTGAAAGTGTGCCAGACAGTTGGCAAATTAGTGTTAATGATAGCCATACATGTGTATACTTTTGCTAGGAGTGTGTTGGAAATTTGGTAATTGGGTGTTGTGCAGTGAATTGTGCCTACAGTTTTGCAAAGTGTGTGTTACAAAATTGCAAACTGAGTGCAAAGCAGTTTTTGTGCTTTTAGTTTTGCAAACTCAGTGAGTGGTTTTGCTATAAGTATTAATAGTTTTAGAAATTGTGCTACAGGAATCACAGTTAGGGTTTAAGCATTCAGAAAAAACTGTAAAACACTTCAACATACAGCCTAAAAAAGCAGCATTTTTCATTCAGCTGCCATAAGCAGTAGCAGAGAGAGCTCTCTCACCACAACCGAGCAGTATTTCACTGCTTTTTATTTTCATTTCAATCCAGTGTTCTGACCAGACTGCAAGCAAACAGCTTATTTTGTACTCCAAGCTAACACAGAGGTTACTTCATGAGATGTTAAACATTTTTCGTCCATTATATTTGCACAAAAGCAGCTCCTTGTGTTTCTCTTCTCATGAAATTCTTAGTCATTCTGGTGTGTTTCCTACCCCCCACATCCACATACTTGTTGTCACTGTGAAATATCAATGGGACCTGTCTGAATGCTGTAAAAAATATTACTAATAGCTGGTTAGAATAAGGCTCGGTGGAAGCTTATTATTATATTAAAAATGAACATGAAAAAGCCCTTAAATTATTCACATTTTATTCTGTTGATTGTGGCTTAGAGGCCCACTCTAATTGGAACCTGTGTGCTTTGTTCAAGGTCACTTAGAAGCATACATTGTTTGCCCTTTCCAATTTTATCCCTCTCTGGACCGTCCTGCTGCCAAAAGCAAGGTGATTGTATTATATTCTGAATGCACTTTTTGCTGTATCTGTTTTTTCAGGCAGTCTGCATATTTTCTTTAGAAAGATCCTGCCACAGCCTGATCATTTCCAGTGTCAGGGTCCTTGGCCTATCCTGATGTTTAGGAATGAGCACAAATCAGATCCATCTGGGAACTTGAAGGATGGGAATTTGTTGCTAGCTACGGGTCTGTCATGGATCTGGATTCCCACTGGACTGAGAGCCATCTATGTCAACAGCTGATATCCTGTGCCTCAGACACTCACATGTGTGAAAAGAGAAGAGTCAATAAACATAAAGATGGAAGGGTTAATGGATCAAAGGACTTCTTCAAATAGTCTGCAAAAAAAGAACAGATGACTTTAACAGAAAATGTTTAACCAGGTTAACCAGCAGCAAAAGTCACTCAGACAGAAGCAAAACAGGTGATTATTTAGTGTAGTGGTTAACACATTTGCCTAGCACACAAAAGATTCTTGGTTTGAGATGAGGAGGAGACACAAATCATTGGGAGGGTTGCATGTGTATCCATCAGCTTTGCAAGGAACTTTATTTATGCATTTAAAGAAGGGTCTACTTACCAACTAGCCAACACTTGTGTTGGTGTACAGGTGTGCCTTCAGGGTTTCTTGGTAGAAGAGCTCTCTCCATCTCTGGTAAGAGCAACAGATTGCACAAAGAGCAAACCCAGCACACTTATCATATATTAGAAAGTGTTTCTGTTAAAGTCACCAAGAGGCAATGATAGAATTATGTGGAACAATCAGTCCGTGGGCTACTCTTGTTTCCACAAACACTCCAAATCATGGAAATGGCTTCTGTGCTGGAAAAACAACATCAAAGAAATTCCTAAAATCCTGCATTTCTATCTGAAGGCCACCAGGTGGCGATAGCTGCGGTTGCAAAAAGACTTTAGATGCTTGTCAAACAACTTTGTTACTTGACCTCTGTAAACACCTTAAGAACTTTCCTGCATCCTTTATGTTACTAATTTTGGGTCCTTCTGAATAAAAAGTATTTCGTGCAGATTTCGGACATACCGTGTTTGAAATTGCAGGATTATCTATCATACAAAACATTGGCTAAAGACTGCTCCTACACATCACATTCATTCATGTGTTTTGGGGGGATTTTTACTGGAGGGGAATTCTGTGGACCAACAGGTGATAGCTACGTCCATCTTTTATGCTGCCTATTGTGCTTTTGGTGAAGGTTGAAGCCACAATACACTTATGTATGAATTATGCTTCAGTGGGAAATCTACGTTGTGATCTACAACGTAACTGGAAACCCCTCTTAATAAATGCACCCACCTAACTAAATTCCCCAGCTTTTAAATTACCAAGTTGTTTGTACAGTGATATCAACTGAAACTGGTACTATTTAAATTATCCATGATAGAAGCCCATTTTGCAGGTGCAGCTGATATTGTGGATCTAGATTCAATTATAAAGAATGCCATTATATTTTGGAATTAATGCTATGCTAAAAGATCAGTTTGTGTGAAAACTACATTAATGTTGAGCAGTATTTTCTGTTATTTTCTGCTGAATATTTTCATTTCATCAGCAGCATCTTTTTTCCTCAGTCAATAACGTTGGTAGATAGTGAGCCTGCAGAAAGTAGGATTTCTGTGGCGGCTAAATTTATTTATCTCCTGAATCCTCTCTCAATCCATGATCCATGACGTTCCTCAAAAACCTCTGGCCTGGCCTTTTGGTGCACATCGTGGGCCCTCAGGAGTGTATGTGTCCAAGCTAAAGCTGCCTCTCTCTGCCTGACCTCACTGTGCCTCACTGCCTGCCTTCCTGGGCCTTAATCCTGATCAAGCTTGTCTAGACCTCTCATTACCAGCACATAATAAGAGAGCAGGGGAAGGACAGGGCAATAGGGCCAGAGGGAGCTGGATGGTTGGAGAAGAGGGAAAGATACAGAGAAAGTGACCCTGACTTTGACCTGCTCCTTCATTCTAGTGTTTACTCTCTCAGTAAACAGACTATATATTCATCCAATACACAGAATGGAAGAAGGATGGCAGGACAGATGCAAGGCTGTGGGGAGAGGGGCCCGGACACAAACAGGGGATTGCTGAGAGAAAGCAAGTCAATAAAATAGATCTTGAAAGTCACAAAATTGTTGAAAATTGTTGCTTACATTCGAATACTTAAGTTAAGCTAGCACTCTCCAAGCAGCTTCATGTGGACTGTTTAAATACAAAGGTGTTCTAACTTGTCACTCTGTACTAAGCATGTTTCCTGATTTTTAAATGTACCAAAATTGCAGTCTAGATTACCAGTTTACAATCTAGGCATTTATTTTGTTGTAATTTGACAGGGAAATTCAGATTTTCCTTTCTTTTAGCGAAAGACCGCTTTGCCAGTGACTATAATCAAACGGGAAGGCGCAGGCTGATAAAAGAGAAGAGGCAAATATCATTGATGTCACTGGATTTACCATCATGAGCTCAATCCCATTTCCACACATACTCAACGTCTGCTAAGCCATGGCTCCAGTCGAGCAGCTGAGTGTGACATGCTGCGATTACTGAACAAGAGTAAATGTGATGAGGGGCTAAACGCGTGAACTAACGACATGACGGGCGTCACTGGCCATCCACGAATGGGAATGACTGCACAAAACCATAAGACAACACAGAGCCCAGAATATTGATTTGGGAGTGTTTTAAGCATACACAGGCTAGATAGATGTTGTGAGTGTGCATATCTTTGAGGTTTTAGAAGAGTTGCATGTGCTACACAGTGCCATGTGCAGTAGCGTGATCACATACAAAATTCCCTGCTTTGCACGATGTCTCCCTGCAGCTGAACGCATCCTCTGACTCCCACACACGTGCACAAAATCCACTCTATATATGATCAAACAGAATGCCTAATGTGTACACCTGCACGCAGCCCCATATTCACAGTCTAGGTCCTATAAATGCACAACCAGCTGTGTTACTATGCAAAGTGACTGGAAGCCTATTTCATCAAATTACTGAAACACTGATGTAGGCATGTATTTAGTCTCATCCCAGTATTCCTCTCTCTTTCCACCCCCTCACCCTCGCCTTTCTGCTTCTTCTTCTTCTTTCCCAACCCCCCACTCCCACCCCACCACACACACTTTCTTCTCACACTCATAATTTAGATTCCTCTCTTTTAAACACACGTATATTCCTCATCTTGTCCTACTCTCTCAGCTTCCTAATTGCATCCGCATTCATTTTTCAATTCTGCGCCCGAGACTTTTGCCATTGCTGGCAGCACTTGAATGCTTTCCTGCAAATTCTTAGCCTTATTTACATACGAGGGGGGCTTAACAGTGATGCTCTAATTGGCTGTCTGGACTGTATTCAGTATGCTAACTGCTTGTCTGCGAAAGTGTCCATACAAGGGTCGACCAGTGCCATGGGAGTTTATAGAGTGGGCAGTCAATAACAGCCAACCAAGAATGCTTCTATTGCAATACCTTAAGCAGTGAGAATCTAAAATAAATTGATTGAACCTGAAAGAGATGCAAATATGTGTAATATTGTAAAACATTTAGCACGTGAAACAAGGCTTGAATGTCAGATACACAAAGGCTAAAATGAGGCTAATGTTACTTAGTCCAACAAAAAGCTATTGAAGTGGACTTGTTACGCTCGTTTCCAGCTACACAAGAAATTAACCATGTTACACCCTGCACAACAAAATATTTGATGTTAAAGCTCCTCAATCTGTTTATTACTAAAATACTTTAAAGGTGCTCATTACTTTAGAAATACTTACATATAATTTGATCATTTTTTTCTTTATAGACTGAGACTCACTGCCTTGTTTTACTGTGTTTACTTGTGAAATATTTCAGATGGAAATTACACCCTAAATTCAAAGAATGATAAGATGTGTTTTCTCAACATTAATCTTAAATCGCGGGTTATATTATGAAGGTAATAAACTGAATGTGAGCAAATGTCCGATTTTAATAAGGTTGCTAAGTCTTATGTCAAAATGAGCTGTAGCAAAAGGCAGATTACTGAAAACAACTGGCTTTTCATGTCCATCCCTTGCGTTAATTTAAATGATCCTTCCCTATCAGCACCATCACGGTGTTGACTGTGTTTTATCTGTAATTTTGGGAATGTTTGCCTGTGAATCCTGCAGCTATTGCACTGTGTGTCCTGTGATAATTTAAGATTAAACGCTGAGAGGCATTTGGGCTGCTGTTGTGTTTACCTTGTAGTAAAAAAAAGCAGCTCATTAACATTCTCGTCATTGTTGTGTGCCACTTCTCAGGCGCTGCGTTGCATCTCAATAGGCTTTTCATTGAGACAGTCCAGGAGTCAATTAGCTTATCTGGCAAATGGCAATATCTACCTTGATGTTGTTGTCGTCATACAAAAGCAAAGAGCCTGTCCACACTGACTCCGAACAGTTCCTTTACACAAAGTCACGTAGCAGCACGTCAGCCACTGATAACACCAGGACCATCTTGAAAGAGACGGTTCCCTCGTCTTCCATCCATGTACACATTCCCCTGGGCTTTAAATGAGAGCAGGGTTTCCCCAACAGATAAACAGGATTTATTGATTCAGTGTAATTTGACTCACTCTGCGCCATAATGACATTATAGGGGAGGACCAGTGACTGTGTTTGTGTGGATGTAAGCATGCATATATGCATGTGCGTGTGCACAGACGCTTAGCACAGTGACGTATTATTCAGCCAGAGGAATTTAGCTGATTGGAAAGTGATATAGAAGAGAGCAAGCCAGATGATAGAAGAGGATAGGAGAAGACTAGAAAAGCACCAGCAAAAGATGGTCTGTGTATGTGTGTTGTATATGAGGAGGTAGCAGTGTGAAAGGCGAAGTAAATTGTGCTGCTCTCACGTGTCTTTTTCCACGGGCACCGTGCCATAAATACTGCCAATCTGTGTAAAACCCCCAGGCGATCAATGAGCCATCGGAATAATGTTTTACTTGCTAATCAAAAGGAGGAGCAGTAAGAGAAAGACACAGTTCAATGGCGAGTTAGTAGATAAAGTCTTGAGCTGAATTCCAATCATTCCCAAATCAGTCTAGAGTTTGACTACAGATTCAGAAATGCTAATCAGCCATCTGTCGATGGCCGACAGCAGATCAAGGCCATTCCCCACTTCTGGTGGATGGACTTCAAAAATAGACACTCATCTGAAAGGCATTTGTTTGGTTTCACTTTGGCGCTTTACGCTTTACAGAACATAAAGATATTGTGGTGAAAATCTAGCAGGGTCAGACGTACAAATATGCATGTTAGAAAATGTTTTGTTTAACAAATAATGTTAAAATTGGATCTGCCAGTGACTTCAATCACAGTTTACACGTTTCTGTTGCTTCCTGTAGCAGCATTTAGCTAATAACACTTGCTTAATAGTAGTGGTAAAATACATGCTTAGTATTGTGAAACCAGTTAAAATACTGGTACTGGGCTCAATTCAGCTTAGGTTAAAAATATATAAATAAAACTCTAATAAATATGCTGAACATCTGTAATGTAGAGTTAAAACGCAGATACTTTACAGCTGTTTTGAAATGCTTACAGAGCTGAACGCTACCAAAAAAGGTCAAAGTAGCATGCTAATATTTAACATTTGTAGTGTTTCCCAATTCCATTAAAGTACAAGCAAGTCTTTTGTGGTGAACTTCACATGTCAAACAACCAGTCTACGCTTCTCTGCTCCCTGATGTGATCATTATAAACCTTTGACGTGAATAGTTCAGTGTCAGTAAGTTTAGTAGCATGAGGCATTTTTATTTAATTTTATTTATTATTATTAACTAGCACCATTTTCATTTTCAAAGTATTTCTCAACCTTGACTAGATGCAGAGAAAAGACCACCAGATGACAGTTAGCCAGTGTCTAAAGAGGTTAAAGCTGCATATGAAGAAAAACTTAATCAGTTTGTTTTGGCTTATTGCCTTAATCGCAGTCAGGATTATTTAACGTCAAAATGTATGCTAGGTTAATTGTCTATTTAAAGATAAGGATTTTAACTTATAAGATTTTGGAAATAATATGGACTGAAGTTGGTCATTAGTATGATTCGGACAAGCATCATCATGGGTGCTGCTTCCTAAATACTCTGTATGAGCATATCTGTCATTGGTGTTTCAGTCATTGTGATGATGTTCCATGATTATTGTTGTTTATGTTTTTTGGGTTTCTTTGGTTCTCTAGTGAAGGTTTAGTTCTGTTTTCTTATTCTCCTCATTTAGTCTCCGTGTGTTGTGTGCTTAGTTTTAAGCCTGTCATGTTCCACGTCTCTGTGTCTAGTCTGTTTTTGTCTCTTGCTTCCTGTTTTATTTTGATATCTTTTTTTCCAACATCAGTGTATCTAGTTTTGCTTCCCCTCGTGTCATTATTTCTGATTAGTCCCAGCTGTGTTTCCTCCTGTTCCCCATCCTCTCATTATCCCACTTGTGCGTTTTAGTCCTCAGTCTTCCCCTGCTTGTTGTCTCGTTGCTCCATCCTGTGTGTTTCTTCCCTCCATGTTCCACGTCAACTCCTAGTTTTGAGTTACTGGTTCATTTTCCCGTCTTTTAGTCTGAATTTCTAGTTTCTAATTTCTAGTTTTGCTTTGTATTTGAATGTGACGTTTTCTAGCATTTAAGCTGCCATTTTGACTTTATACCTCTGTTTATGAGTCCTGCATTTGGGTACTACATCCTGCCTGCCACACAGAAAACCATGACAATATGGTAGTCAGGACAGTGTGAGGCATAATAGTCCCCAATGTGTGCTACATGTAAGAAAAAACAACTCTGAAAAAATGACCCCACCTGATTCTTCTGAAACTGACTGAGGTCAATGTGCCAAAAATGCTTTTGACTCTTTATTGCTGTTAAAATTAAATATAGAAATAGAACCACTGCAGCAAATTTATGGCAAACCTTCCATCTATCTGTATGATATCTCATTAATGCTGCACCCAAACTAAGGAAAACAGCCTTTAGATCTTGGTACGCCCAAACTTATTGCAACTGTGTGCAGTGAACTTCCAGTCTTGTTGCCTTTTAAATGGCTACTTTGTAGACATGACTAGCAATGTGTCCATTCACAGCCATCTTCATACTGACTTTGGCTGATCAAGCCAGTGACAAAACAACAATAAGTCTGCTATCAGTCAGCTTTCAGTTTGTGAATGAATGGGGTCAATTACATGCAATCTGTTTGTAATATTTCAGCAAAGAGCTGTCAGAAATGAGCAAAAGTCTGCATAAACAGTAATTCACATTCAACTTCTTACCTTAAGGGTTCAGTCAGAATGTCATGTTTCTGATTCCTCCATAAAAAGTTATTTAGGTCCTGCAGGATAATGCAATATAACTATTATACAACCAAATGGCAACCAGCTGAGTCACGTCTACTATTACAAGAGATATGATGCATTTAACGTTAATCTAATTTGTGTAGACTGACTCAGACAAATTGCAGGACATTGCCAATTTGTCTTTTTTGATGGAAATTATTTGCAAATTGTTATTATTTACAATAAATTATTTATTGCACTTTGCCAATCAGTCTGAGAGTGATTGCAGTCAACTTGATTTAGGTCCCAACTCTTTGGAGACAGACTATGTCCAACAACCCAATCTGTGCATCTGCTTTGTACGGAAGCGTAGAGCTGCCACCCAGGCAAAAGAAAAATACAAGTGTATCACGTTATAACGTGAAAGGTTTATTGTTCTAACAAGATACTTTTCCTGTTTGTACAATATACTATCATGTTTGTACAATATACTTTTCACGTTTGAACAACATAATATCACGTTATTACAATATACATAATTATCACGTTCGTACAATATAGGATCACGTTCGTACAATATAAATATTATATTGTACGAACGTGATAATTATGTATATTGTAATAACGTGATATTATGTTGTTCAAACGTGAAAAGTATATTGTACAAACATGATAGTATATTGTACAAACAGGAAAAGTATCTTGTTAGAACAATAAACCTTTCACGTTATAACGTGATACACTTGTATTTTTCTTTTGCCTGGGTGGCAGCAATACGCTTCCGTAGCTTTGCAATCGAAAGTGGTTGCGTAAACTACGTGCAATCAGAAATAAATGCAATTACTGGATAACCTCAGATTTTTTTCTAGTTGCACAGAGGTTACCATACTATTTTTACACTAGTGTGGCTGAGTCATAAAACCACAATGGTTAAAATATTTTACTTTCGTTTATTCCTGTCAGGACCATGAATGTCTTTCCAAAAATTGGCAGTTTTTGAGACATTGTAGCCTGTACTCAAGTGGCAGAGCATGTCACATTTTCCCAGAGACCACATTGTCAGTAAAAAGTCAGCAACATCCTGACACACACAAAGCAACAGATCAGAGATGTGTATCCCAGCCTCAATGAGTGCTTCTAACCCCCCAGTGGTGGATGAAGAAACGTTTCACTGTCATTTTGACTTCCCCTGGCTTTGCTTGCCTCCACTTGACAGGCTGAGACCGAGGTAATTGGTGCCACATATGATTCTGTCAGCTTGGACAGCAGGTAACAAGAGACGGTGAAAGACAAAAAGAAATACAGACAGAAATTTACTTCAGGGCCCCCAGTGTAACTGGGCTTCAGTGAAAATTTGTCTTCCACTGCGACCTTAAATTTAATTCCTCTGTGGTTTGTTAATGCAAAAGTGGCTTAAGTGGCTTAGTGTGGAAAATTATATATGTGTGGGTGTGTGTGTATAAATTGTCATATTTATGCAAATTAGCCAATTTTCCCTGACGTCTTTGCTTTCTACAACCTTGTCTAAATTTCTCAAAAGTCAAAAAGTCAAAATATTTAACCACCAACCCTGAATAAATTGATTTGATTTGTTTTAGAAAATGCACACATACTTTGCAGCACCAGCTCTCTCCCCCATCAGCTACAGCCATGCATTTTTAAGCAGGGTGTCAGAAAACACTGCATCATATTCACACATATTACACACGTGTGCACAAGCTGAACACACAGAAGCATCCTCATCCTCAAGTCTAAATATGTGGCACTGATAATTCTGTCTACTACACGAGCAGCCATCACACAGAATTAGGTCAATTCTCACAACACCCCTCCTTCTCTCTCGCTCTGTCTTTGCTGATTACCAACTCATTTGCCTCATCTTTCTTCCTGGTTATCAGCTCTCTTTACCGTAATTTATATTATCAGCAGGTTCTAGAGCAATAACTCCCAATCCAAAAGTTGCCATACTGTGCCTATTGTAAATATCACATTTTTTCCCAAGGGTTTCAAAGGTGCACAACCTGCGTTGAGACTTGAAAGGGTCTCCAGCAAAAAATGATCCACCAGGAATCATTTCTGGATTTGCTTAACGTGTGATGTGTATTTCTTTGATATGGAATTTTCAAAAGCTCGGTCTGTGATTGCTGATGGCAAAGCTGCAGATGTTCTGATCTTTGCAGATGAATTATTCGGCACAGTGCACCTAGTTTAACAGTCTGGCTCATATACAGCCTTTAATTTAACAGGAGTGCGAGAGGCAGACTGAGCTGTGCAGCCATCTTGCCATCCCCGAATTGCACACTCTTTTCAGTCTCATCCTTGGGCATGCAGCCTCCCTCCCCCCACCACTCCATGTGCCAGCCTAGAGGGTGTGCTGGGAGGGCATAACCAGTGTGTGTGTGTGTGTGTGTGTGTAACCAGCGTGCATGTGTGTGAGTGTGTGTTGATGTGAAGGGCAGCCTTGCTGCTGTAGCTTTTCAAGCTTTGCTGCCAGTATGTCAGTGCTGCTGCCCTTTTCTTACACGTCTACATTTTCCCTCCAATACTGCCTTCTTCCATCACCCATGCTTGACCTCATTGCCTCACTGTCATGCAGAGCACATGCTACACAAATTCATCTCATACTGAGGCTGATGCAGATTCTCCACATTCTTTGGAAACGATGTGACCTGTCTGTGGAGCCCTGCTGGGATGTGTTGTGTGTTTTAATGTCTTGGATTTACATAGTATGCCTTTATTCCCCCCTAACCAGCTGACTGTCTTATCTTGTGTAAGCAGCACTGTAGGCTAAAACCCCCATATGGCTGCCAGAGAACCTGTCTCACCTTCCTTGTCTGTTTATTCACACCAATGGAATGATAAGATTTTATGCTGCTTACAGTCACAAATACAAACAAAGACCCTGCATTCACCGCATTAAATGCTCCGTCTGGCCTACTTTTCATGGGAGATGGCATCCCACTGGTGTGTGTTTTCAGCGTGTAAGGTCTCTAATGGGAATATTAAGGGGCCAGTGTCAAGCCACCCTATAAGAGTGCACATCAAGCCAACCTCCTCGCATCGACCTATCATAAGCTCTCAGTCAAATCACATCCTAATTCTCCACACTGTGTATATTTGTGTGACTCCTCTCCCTGGTGATATGTGTCATCGTGACTCTTGGAGTGTGTTTGTGCATAAAACACATCTATCAGACTATCCTTGGAAAGTGTTGTGCATTTAATCAGATCCATATCTCTTTAATTGAAATACTGTTTCTCCAGTTCTCTACCATACTTATTTACTTGCTACTTTGCATGTCTCAGTGTGTTCATGCTATCAAGTAAGGCTGCAAAAGTAGTCTACAAGCACGTGGATTGTGTAGTAAAAACCGTCAAAAAGTTAAATGTGGAACAAACGTTGTACATTTCTCATAATAAAAGTTCTCCATCTTGGCTACCAAGCAGAAAGACAGGAACCACCAAAGAATTGTGAGACAGTATGAAAGAGGAAGAACTGTCAGCATGACTCGAATCATGTCATCAGAGAAATGCTTTTTTGTCTGTTAAGCCACTTCAAACTGCTCTACAAATCATTCAAGAACTAATCTTGTGTCTACACTTAACAGACAACTTAGCAAATAACCAATTTTACATTCTTTTATCCTTAGGTACTTTGTTACTAGTAACTAGTAACAACAACAATTATAACAAGGTGGTTGCTGAAAAGCCGTTAGATAAAAACATGGCGTATCTTGGCATGCTGTGCAGAGTGTCCTTACAATATATGAGGAAGCTATACAAGTGGAGTGTAAAGGAAGACGTGGCAGACGCAGGAAACCTCCTACAGCAGATGAACAGTATCTGAAAGTGGTGTCCTTAAGAAAGATGAAAAAGTCAAGTAAATACCTAACAAAGAACCTGAGAGATGCATTGAGCTCTTTGGATGAACCATCTACTGTTTGCCACATCAGAAATATTCTCAGTTGAAGGGAGGTTGTGAAGAAGCCATTCGTAAGGAAGGGAAATAAGTGGACAAGGTTGAGGTATTCCACATTACACTAGATGAACTGCTTTTAGCTTTTAGCTTGGCCACCGGGTGTCTCAGAATTCCTTCTTAACCTTGGTGGCTTCTTTCAACTTCAGTGTCCACTGTCTGGTTTGGAATTACCATCACGACAGGTACCAACTACATTACAGCCACAACTCTGTCCAGCCACCTCAATAAAGGAGATGCACGAGGTTTAGACTCCATGTCCCCAGGCCTTTGGAATACTTTATGGAGTTCTGCTGGAGGTAGGAATTGAGGATACCAACATAAGGGGCCCCTGCCAGAACACACTCGGGTTCAGATCAGGCAGGCCATTCCATGTCGCACGTTCAGGTCTCACTGCCATTGCACACATGGGAAGCTGGAGATGGGACCACCCTAGACTGGCACCAAACACAAAATGCAGCCAATCCCTATGAGGCCTCCTGTGGATGGTGAGCCCATAGTAAGGCAGGGCAATGTCAGCTGTTCACCCGACGCTCTCCCTTGTGCTCCCTCCAGTTCCCTCCCTGGACAAACTGGTCTTTTGATTTGTACTTTTTCATATCAAGCAACTCTTTCTTTGTCTGGCCCCTCACCAAATTTTCCTTGGAAAACCCTACCAGAGGCATAAGGCCCAACATCACTGCGTCTGGATCACTGGGATACAAAACATCCTCCACCACAATAAGGTGGTGATTCATGGAGGGGATTAATTGGGGGCACGTACTAACAAACATATTTTATTACCTTTGTCAAACAGCTTACCAGTATATTAGTCTCCCCAAGTCTGCCTTACTGATCAAGACACAAGAATATTATCACTTGTCTCTTGAAAACGAATAACTGTGTTTTCTAGTGATCCCTTTAAGAACAGTTTCAAAAAAGTCGAAACACTTCCAACTAGCTTTGACATCTTAACATCTCTGGTAGTGCTGCATTCTGCACCTGACAGTGAGGCTCTCCACCTTTACACTGCTGGATCAAATGAAACTCAAAAAGGAAATATCCATCCATGTGATTCACTCTTACTATAAGACCAAAAAAGAGATGAGAGTGAAATATAGTTTCATTCGATTGATCCCTCACAGACGTTGGTTACATTGAATCTCATCTTTTTACAGCTAATATTTAAGATTAATTTAGATTCTACATGTTGGAATTATGTTACAAAATATCAAAACTACATTGGCTGTTTTCTAAAGGTCAGGCCTACACTGAACTCCATTATGACGTTTTATACATGAACTTTTGGCATTAAGAACTTTATTTTTTTTAAACATATTATGGGGCTCATTGTCAATAGATTTGCCATGCTTTATGCTTGAACTGAAGTGCCTCTTGCCCACACTGTCATGATACAAGGTTCTGAAACTCATTAGATTTTCAAAGCCAAAAATACATCTGACAGATTTAGAAACCAAGTGTGGGCAAAGCTTGTGAAACCTGGTTTATGTTTCCTGTGCTGGCAGAGCATTACTTCCTCCATTTCATGACCTTTAACTACAGAAAGGCAATGATGTAGCAGAAGTGTGCTCATGTGAGATTTCCTCACTTAAACCAAGCATATACCCAGGAGTATAACAATGGAAATGCACATGATGCATAAGTCATTCAAAAAAAGCCCTTGTTGCAACATAAGGGAGTGTTAATTTCGGTAAAAAGGGCTTAGTAAATTGCACGTATCAGTGTGAGTTTCTGTGTTTCATCAGGCCAGTTAGAGCCACTGGCAATACAGCTGCAACATTAGTGGGTCAGTGTGCCATCAGCCCATTCATCAGCACTTCTTCCTCTCTTCCCTCTGCCTCCATCTCCCCTCTGACTCACCATCAGTCCGCCATTCCCTCGCTACCTACCGCTCACTCCCTCTCCCGCTCGCTTAAGTTGGTGAAGAGTGCATATGCAGAGTGTTTTAAAGCTCATGAATGAATTCCTTTAGACAATTCCAAACTAAGTGTGTAGAGGAACTTTGCTAATAAGGTGCATTTTATAAATGCAGCAAGTATTTGAGAGATAGAAAATTAGACAGTCAAGAAAAGTCGAGATTCTCGAGATTTGTGGCAAAACTAAGATAAAACTAAAAACAGAAACTTTTTTGAGTTGTGACCATGTGTTGGAAGCATTCTCAGTAGTTCAGCCAAATAAAAAATAGGTAGTTAAAAGTGTTCACGGTCATGCCTATAGTGACCTCAGAAACTAGTTGATGACACAGTGATCATCAGTCTTCTTGTGGGGGAGAAGTCAGGCCATGGGCAGGTTGTAGAAGATTTTGTGGCTTGGTGTGATGAGTCCTTCCTTTAACTGAATGTGTCAAAAGCTAAAGACACGATTATTGATTTTAGGAAGTCCTCTTATAGCTCATCACTTACTATTATTAAAACAGCTGATACTGGGATTGCGGAGAGTTATAAGTATTTAGGTGTGGTGGTGCTTAGGTGGTGCTTTACCATAACCTGTGTTTTGAAGCTCATGCTGATGCCACTACTAACAAAGTTCAGCAAAGACTGTTCTTTTTAAGGAAAATGAGATCCTTTAATGTCTCATCTGAGATGTTGTCTTTGTTTTACAGAAGTTGTATTGAATCCATTATGTCTTTTTGTATCGCTGCCTGGTTCGGTAACCTGACGGTGAAGAATAAGAATCGCTTGGGACTTCTGGTAAAAACTGCTAAAAAAATTTCAGGGTGCTGGCTAGACAGACTTTCAACCATTTATAACAAACATGTGCTGAGGAAGGCTCGTTCTATTGTTAATTGTTTGAACCATCCACTTCACAGTGAGTTTGACTTGTTGCCCTCTGGCCACCGTTTTAGAGTACCTGTGAGGAAGACCAAAAGACTCCAGGCTTCTTTTATCCCTACTGCAACCCATCTCCTTAATGGCAAATAATTGTCTTGTGGCTTTTTATTATTGTTATTATTATTATTAATATTATTGTTTTGTTTACTCTTATTGTTGCCTTGCTGCTAAACTAATTTCCCCTTGTGGGACAACAAAGAATTTGAATTGAACTTGAATTGAAATAGTTGGTTGGCTAGTTGATTTCAACCGCTGCTGGGTGAAATTATATTTTACAGAGGAATTCATGGTTCTTAAGGATTTATATCATCATCACCAAAATTTGTATTTATTTGCCAGTAAAAGATTTTGAAATTTCCAAAAACCTTCTGATTGTATTTATTATATCGTAGAATCATATAAATTATTTCTGCTTTGGAATTCTGTTAAAACAATACACGGAACTCCCGATAATGTGGGCCACTCTCGTTCATGTTGTGCTGTTTTTACTCCTTTAGCTTCGTCTCTGCTACACAAAAGATAGGGGTCATAATATACTTCTTTGTAGTAAAGTCAAAATGAGTGTTATAAACAATGGAAACTTTCAATTTTAGTGATTGGCTTGCTTCTTGTATATGCATTTTGATTTTTTTTATGTTGTTTTCAAACTACTTCCTCTTTGTGGTTAGCACTGTCTCATTCCCTTTCATGTTCAGGAGAACCACTCAACATTGTAACTACAGTGTGAACACTGTGAAAAATGATTGACATCCTGATATCTTATTCTTTCTTTCTTATTTATCACACTTAAATGTTTCAGATCGTATAACAAATTTTTATTATTAGACATAGATAACCCAAGTAAATACAAATTACAGTTTTAAAATTATGATTTTATTTATTAAAGAAAGAAAAGTTATAGGTCTTAGGTCATGAAAGCATCTCAGTCTGATTTAAGTCGGGACTTTGACAAGGCCACTCCAAAACCTTTTTGAGCCAATTAGATGTAGTCATGCTGGTGTGTTTTGGATAATCTTTCTGCTGCATATCCCAAGTGAGTTTGTGCTTCAGAAGAAGCACTAATAGTCAGACGTTCTCCTTCAGGATTTTCTGGTAGAGAGCAGAATTCACTGTTTCAAGTCGCCCAGGTCCTGAAACAGTAAAGCAGTCCATAGTACTACCACCAACCTGTTTGACTCTTGCTATGATGGTCTTATGAAGTGGTGTGTTAGTTTTACCCCAAATGTAACAGGACTCTTCCATAGATGTTGTTTTTACCAAGTCTCTTTCTTATTGTTGAATCATGAACTCTGACCTTAACTGAGGCAAGTGAGGCCTTCAGTTTTTTAATGCTGTTCTGTTTTGTTTTTGTTTTGTTTTTTTCTATTTGGCTCTCACTGTGGTTCGCTGGAGTCCCAAAACCTTATAAATGGCTTCACAACCCTTTCCAGATTGAGATATATCAATGACATCTTAGCTGATGTGTTTCTTTTTGAGATCTTTCAGCCTACTTCAAATTGTCAGGCAGCCTCTGTATAAGTGATTTCTTAATTCAACAGATCTGGCAGTAACCAGGCCTGGGTTTGGCTAGAGAAATTGAACTCAGCTTTTTTTGATGAAACATTTAAGTATGACAAATATGCAAAAGACTAAGGATTCAGGAAGTGCGCAAATACATTATTGGGCTACATAGCGTTGGCTTTTTGGATGACTACATACAAGGCATTTATGTTATGCTGTAGGCTAAATCTCCAAACATCAACCTGTCTTGATACGCTATTGGGCACCAGTATCAGAAGTTCATTTTTTCAGGTATCAGATATTAATGGTTTGATAGGTTTTCCTATCACAGATGTCATATTCCAGCACTAACTTGTCTTATCTCTAAAATCATTCCACAAGTACACTTTCTGTTTTGATTTCTGTTAAATTCTCGCTTTCCTCGAAGCTGAATGCCTCGCATGCGTACAAGAGATAAACACAGAAAGGCATACCAGCCTAAGATTCTCAAATTTTTTGGTCCAAATGCGCAAGCCTGATTTCCCTTCTTTCAGTGTGTTCCCATTTCCCTGCTTTACTTTGGCTTTCCCTCCATCTCTCGCTGGATGGATGGTAAAGTAGAGAGGAGGAGGCAGAAGAGGAAAAAGGAGGGGGTGGATGTGTTGTGCAGTTCTGCTGAATGTGCTCACATGTATGAAAGAAGAAGCATTTATTTTAGGACTCTCGCGTGGGTGTACACAGATTTGAAACACACACACACACAGACACACACACACTGGAGAAGTGAGAGCTCGCAAACGCAGAGATAGGCCTGACCTACCTTTATATCAATCTGGTTTTGAAAGCTGCTGGAAGGGTGCTTTTCTCTCCAGCTCCCAGACTCTTCCTTATACCTGAATACTTCAAATGCATTACACATCCCCTCTACACACACACACACACACACACACACACACACATGCACACACACACACACACACACACAGCCAGGAGAAGCAGGAAAAATAAAGAGAAAAAAACCCAACAGGACAAGAGGTGAGAGCCAGAGAGCATGAAAGGAAAATAAAAGGCAAGTGGTTCGCCTCTCAGCAACACATCGCACAATAAGTGTCCACGTTGTTGTGTCATATTGTGCCAGCATTGCCACAGCATTATAGTGTGTAGAAGCTGTTGTCATGGTAATAAGGTCGCTGGCATGCTCATATGTCAAAAGGGATTTATAATGGGCTGACACCATTTTCGCTGCTGTATGTGCCAGCCGTGTGTGCGTGCATGTGTGTGTGTACATGCCTGTGTTTATGTATACAGTATGTTAGACAAAGACAGACTGGCATTTTGAGTGTGAGTGTGTGTGTGTGTGTGTGTGTGGGAGCGGGGGGGCTGTAATTTCCCCAAGAGCAAGGTTGAATTTCCACATTTAACACAAACCCTACATTATTTCCCCCAAAAATCCAGCCTTATTTCAAAATAAAGCCTTACAGTTCTTAAAAAAATACCCTTTCAGAAAGTCCTCAGCCAATACATCCTTTTTCTCCTTCTCAATATTTCACATTGTTATTTACATTGTGACACATAACTTGAGGGAAATCCCCATAGGGATTCCCCCTCTGATAATAAATTTGTTTGTAATTGGACATAAAAAGCAAAAGTAAAAGTAAAATGTCACGTGGGCGCTCGCCGTACTTGATTCCTCAGTGGTAGTATTTGGATTGTAAATGGAAAGTCCCTGACATTGGAGTTTATTCTTGTTGTGTGAATGTGTCAAAGTGTAAAGAGAAAGTAAAGAGAACCAAGTGTGTCGCTCCAGACAACATATTAATGGAACCTACTTAGCTGGACTTGTGTACCACACAACACTCCACCACCCCATTTCCTTGCTCGTTGTTGTTTGCCCCCCGGCTCCGAGGCTTTTGACCCTAGCTACTAAGGCAGCTCAAAGGTTATTTTTTTGCTCTGCTCTCTATTTGTCCATCTTGGACATCTGTCAGCTCAAATGCTAGACCATATGCTGCCTATTGCTGCAAAGTCACTGCTTATGTGATTGTGCGAGTCCTAGATATTGACTGGCTGGCTTTGATTAAAATCCTGATTATAATCCAGGGCAAGTGATGCATCCATTTTCAAAAAAAAAAAAAAGAAAAAAATTGGCGTGGTCGCCTATAAACAGTTTCAAAAAGTGATGTTCAAAAAATAATACAAAGGTAGGAGGTGTTGATGAACTTTCAGAGCACTCTCACACTCTTCTGATGTAAGACCATAAGCCTCTGTCCCTCATCCTTTCTGTCTCCGTCTCTCACTGTCTTCATTCAGCTCTTCTCTAACCCTCCAGCCAGAATTGTGATGCTCATACATAGAGTGAAACAATGGAGGCTTTAGGAGATCATCTGAACATCCAGGGCTACAGAGCTTCATTGACTGCAAGAAAACAAAAGGACAGTAAGGGGGTGGCATTTGCCGTCACATGTAAGATAAAAGTCGCTGACGTTAACATAAATTACAGCTACCGTGGGATTAAAGGCAGGTAACAGTAACTGGGAGATGTAGTCAGCATACCAAAGCTGTTTCAAGAGCCTCAGGCAATGACCTCAAGTCATGCAATCAAAGGGTGGGGGTAGGGCAGGTCAAAGGGCAGGAAAAACTCAGAGAATTCCCCGAGGCTCAGCTGTATAGCTTGGTTTGATAAGGTGACAGCAAGGAGAAAGTTAAAGGGTATGATTGGGCTCTGTTACACTTTTAGTGATGTGGCTAATAATCCTTTTCTGACAGTTGGAGGAGGTGATTGGCTCGTTCAAGCCGAGGAGTTTGATGACAGCGACACATTAAAGTTCAGTGGTGCTTTTGGCAAGTTGTTTATTTTTGAAGCATATATGGAAACTTGCCATTCACATTCACTGCTTGTGACGAACCAGTAAAAACAAATGATAACTGAATGAACTGTTTTCCCACTCGTGCGTGTTTGCCTTTGTGGTTATGACATCATACTTTCATTTCCCACATGCGCTTAGTCACGGCAGTAATGTTACCTGATTGGAAAGTACCTTTCTCACACTGCTCCATCCTGACACAGTAAAACTGAAAAAGTTAGGTGACTTCCTCTGAAGAAGGTTGAATGCCCTCCCCCCACACATACCAAAGTATTTCCCTAAAACATCTGCTACACGTGAGTCCACGCTGTTGGCTGCTTTGACACTTCCCTTTACGTATCCATTTCCAGTAGTACCTACTCCTAGTACAGCTGAGTAGGTACTAAAAAGGTACCTTGTACCAGGTAGTACCAACTAGTGGAAAACCCTAAAAACCGAATCAAGCCGTCCTGAGAAGGTACTCCCTGAACCTGGTTCTGCCGGCCGTTTCTTCCTGCTAAAAGGGAGTTTTTCTTTCCCACTGTCGCCGAAGTGCTTGCTCATACCATATGATTGTTAGGTTTTTCTCTGTATGCATATTGTAGGATCTACCTTACAATATAAAGCACCTTGAGGCGACTGTTGTTGTGATTTGGCGCTATATAAATAAAATTAATTGGGAAGTTCTCCTTTTCTATCTGGTGCATCTTTATCATTATGCACCATTACCTGATGGTGACAGACAGTCACAACAGTTGGCAGAGAGGCGGAAATGCTTCTGGACATTTGCTACATCTTTCTCTGGATGTAGCAAATGTCCAGAACCATTCAAATAGGCTGCAAGAAGTTGCTGTGAACTGCGGGTATTCATTCCTTTGAGGTGAAGTATTGCTTTGTCTTTTCAGTTATTTCTATCTTCATGTTTACAATTTAAAGCTCCAGATTACTGATATTAATATGAAGATTAAAGTGTCCAAATGTAGCAAAACTGTAGCAAAAGCCATGGCCTTTCCTCATTTAGTGGCTGTGTTAACATGTAGTTTTAAACACTGCTCAGAATAATATTTAGCAGCAATTAAGCTATGTAGACTTATGATTCTCAGAATGATCAGCATTTCCAAATAACACAAAACGCATTATTGAATTTTTACCAAATTGAGGAGGTAGAATGCCTATATACTCTAATCAGAAAAATAAATTCTAGGTTTAACATTGTGCTTGTTAGGATGTGGCTAGATCATAGCCAAACAATACCTCTAATCCTAAATGAGGTTTAAATTTCCAAGGTTTTTCTATATATTTTCTGTCTATCATCTTTTCAAAACTCTGTCGTTAAATGTGACTCATTCACGCCCACTTTGCTTCACTTGGCACCATTATCTTGAGTCTTCTTGTCTCCATCCCGTCCCAGTCCTGCCTTTGTAAAGGCATTGGAATTGGGGAGGGGTTAACAGCTGTTTGATGACCTCTTGTCAGTTCTTTGCCTGCACCTCATGTTATCACCAAAGCTATCAGCACGTCATTCCAGTGCATGCGATGTCCAAACAATGCGTTGACTGCCTCTACCTCCAGCTATCTTCTTTCTCCCCCAGCCACTGCTTTCTTTATATCTGACGTCTCTGCTCTGACATGCTGATTAGAACCCCCTTTCCTCCTCTTTTCCCCCATCCTGTCTGCATTCCAGCCCTCAGCACATCTATATGAACCCTGTCACAGCTGACGTACCAATGCTTTGTGTGTGTATAATGTGCATCTACGAGTGAAGGAGCACTCCTTTGTGCCTTTCTCCCCCTGACGCTAGTTTGGTCCCATGACAATGCTTCCCTTATATGCACATGAAACACAGGGGCACATGTGCAAACACGCAGACGTGCATTACACAGAGCAAAAAGTGTTAAGAGTGGCGCTGCGGAGGTGAGGAGACGATGAGTCTGTTCTTCGTCACTGGTCTCACAGCCGTCGTTGGCATCACACTGTGTCTAAGATTTCAGGGGAAAAGAAGAATGGAGCAGTTTATGTAGTTCAGGCTGCAGAAGTCAACCATGATGGCGCTCACCCCCCCTCAAGGCCCCCCACCCCCCGCCCACCACCACCACCCACCCCCAATCTCCTCCAGGCGTGAGTTACCTCAGGAGGGGTGAAGAAGCCCATTCACAGGAGAAGATGGCTTGAGAAGACGGGAGGGCCTGCGTGCCAGGCATTCCACAGTACACAGTGGACACATTATTATGACATTTACAAGGGCAGCAAGAGAGATACAACGTGATATGAGAGTGAGAAAAGGTTGTCCTCTCAACATGACTGCCAGAAAGTCAAGGCAAAACCACAAACTAACATCAGAGTAAAGAGAACCAAGTTCAAGCACATTCTTTTGAACCTTTGGATGCATATTTAAATCTCTTCTGCGATTAGGGCGAATGAAACATTTACAAATCCATTTACAAAGGTAGACTCATAGACTTTTTGAATAACTTGTTTTTTTGTCCTGCCAGTATAACATTTTCTGTTTTCCAAACAGCCACCCATAAAGATGCTTCTTTGCTTTGATATTGACATTGAGAATACGAAGGCAATTCCGTAAATGAGACAAAGGTAACAAAAACATGGCCAAAAGTAAACCCCATTCGGGATTCTCTTGCATTCCTCTGGTTTGGGGCTGTTTTCTTTGGTTTGGGCTGGAGCCATTTGTTCCAATTCAGGGGAAGTCTCGTTGCTTCACCATACAATGCTATTTCAGAGAATAATGAGCTTCCAACTTTGTGGCAACATTTTGGAGAAGGCCCTTTCCTGTTTTAACAGGACAATGCGTTCATGCCTCGAGTCCATAAATGAGACTAAGACAAATGTCTTTTGTTAAGTTTGTTGTGGACTGAGATGTCAGAAGTGTAGACTGTCACTATAAGAAGATATATTTAAATATATGAAAGATGGATGTAATTATATTGAAACCAGTGACCATCAGTGTTGAGAGGTTATGTGTGTAATGTGATTATATTTAAATGAGAGGTTTGAGAGTTACGTTTTCAGTTATTGCTTGCAAGCCTGGTTAGCAAGCTAAATTTATAAGACATCTACTCATCATTGCTAAGCAACAAGCTTGTAATAAACTAGAATTTCACTCTGTTCTATCAAAGAAGCCCATGCCCTTTGATACTATCTAGATAGATGACTTATAAATACAATTCATCCACCATAAGGAAGCTATCAGTAGTTGCTAAACACGTTTTTTTGTTTGTTTGTTTTTAGCTGTAAACATGTTTTTTAATCCTGTAAAGCTGACTATTTTAACATGGGACTCTATGGTGGCTGACTCTTGGAGACAGCCTCAATGGCCATTACAGGAATTTTCTTTCGCTCAGGAGGTTGACGCTTGATGAGGATACAAACAGGAGACAGTTAGCCTAACTTAGCAGAAAGACCTGCACATGCAAGCAGGAAGAGCTTGCATGAAAAGGTAAATATATTTTCCTAAAAGCACTTGGCGGTGACTTCCTGGAGTCTTGTCCTTAGTGAGTTTGCCAGGCAACCAGCACATGGAGGTCACTGCACCTGTCCAGGAAATACCACACAATAACACCATAAAACCACAATGCTAATCAGCAAGCATCATTTTGATTTTGTTCATGTTTTTCTTGTCCTGTTACCTCCTACTGATCTCATTTGCCTTTTCTGTTTCTCTGAATCTGTTCTGTCTACTTTTATTTGATGCATCTATATTGTTTGCTGGTAATAATTTCTTGGTTTCATTACTAATTAAATGATCCATCTTTTCTGACCACCATGGTAATTTGGTCATGCATTATAGCCTTCTTCCCTGATCACATAAGAATGATAACACTGTTTTTTTATAGTTAATATCTCCCAATAAATATAACCTTTATTTCACATGGTTTTGTTATGCTAGGCTACTGATGTCAGACAGCGACACAACTTAGACTCTTAACCTTTGCGGGAAGCAGATTGTTGAGGAAGTAAGGCCTGCAAACTCCACAGGAGCCTAAACAACACTCAGGCTAAGAGGCCCTTCTTCTTCTTCTTCTAGTGAGCCTGTAATAAAGTACATTAAACAAAGGCTGATCAAATGTTTTGCCCTGTGAGCTCAGTGTTTTTTCTATCTATTATAAAGACTAAGATGTGCATAATATGTATAAGTATAATCTAGCTTGGATTTTATGGCACTATATGGCCACTAAATATACTTTAATTTGACCATATTTTAAAAGCAAGAGCTAGGTGACGGCTCTCTTTGTTTACTATCTATTAAAGAGAGTGTTATCTCACGTAATGTCTACTTTGGTGCACTGTGCAGCCTGTTGCTACTTATTAATTAATGTGTTGCAAAAAAAAGTGAGATTTTTTTGTAATTCTTGTGTGCTTTGGTTACTTTCTTCTAAAAACAAAAACAAAAACAAAACTCAGGGAGTAACAAGTTGCTCTCATGTGTGTGAAAAGTATCGATAAAACTAACTGATGAACATACGAGCAACAATGTATAGTGTTTCCATCCTCCTTCAAGCCCTCATGCTATAAGATCAACTCAGTAGATCCCAGCTGTGAACAACTATTAGTCTTGGTTCTCCTTTATCTCTTAGCAAGAATTTAATTAACTAAAGATTACTTATTTAATGTCATTATATTAGCAATTACTTACACTATATCGTCAGAAATATTTGCTTGCCTTCCTTCACACAAACGAATGTGAGTAGCATCCCATTCTTCGTAATCCACAAGGTTTAATATGAAGTCAGCCCATTTTTTGCAGCTATAACAGCTTCAACTTTTTGTGTAAGGCTTTCCACATGGTTTAGGAGTTTGTTTATGGGAATTTATGACCATTCTTCCAGACCCACATTTGTGAGGTCAGACGCTGATGTTGGACTGGCTCGCAGTCTCTGCTTTAATTTATTCCAAAGGTCGTCTGTCAGGTTGAGGTCAGGCCAGTCAAGTTCTTCCACACCAAACCTGCTCATCCATGTCTTTATGGACCTTGCTTTATGCACCGGTGCGCAGTCACGCTGGAAGAGGATGGGGCTATACCCAAACTGTTCCCACAAAGTTAAATTGTCCAAAATGTCTTGGTATGCTGAAACATTAAAAGTTCCTTTCACTGGAACTGAGGGCAACTGAGGGGCTTAGCCCAACTCCTAAAATGCAACCTACACCTCCAACAAACTTTATACAGCAAAACCCAGACATGTTGATTGGATTGCAAGATGAAGACGGGTGAATCGTCACTCCAGCACATCTCCACTGCTCTAGACTCCAATGGCGGCGTCCTTTACGCCACTACATCCGACTCTTTGCATTGTGTTTGGTGATGTAAGGCTTGGATGCAGCTGCTCAGCCATGGAAACCAATTCCTTGAAGCTCTCTGCACAATGTTCTTGAGCTAATCTGACGGCCACATGAAATTTGAGAGTATGTATCAATTGACTCTGCGCACTCCACGCTTCAGCATTTGCTGGCATGACAGCAATTCCCCCACAATGACACACACATTGTTACAATGCCACTAACAGCTGACTATGGACAATTTACGAGTGAGAAAATTTCACAACTGCACTTTTTGTTGAGGTCTGCATGCAGTCTGCATGTCTAAGTACTTGATTTCATACACCCGTGGTCATGAAAGTGACTGGAAGACCTGAATTCATGTGAGCAACATCAGTAAGGAGCACTCTGCATTCTACAGTGAAAGTCTTCAGCTGATACAGTCACATGAATAACTTTGTATTAACCACATTGATGAAATGTTTGCATGGACAATGCAAAACTGTGCTTTGAGCCCATTGTAAATGCATTAATGATTACACAGTTCAGCCAGTATCTCAAACTCATTTCTGTTCATCGCTGATCTGTACCTGCAAAGAGATGAGCAGGTGGGTTTCTAATAGGACACACATTTCACTGGTCCCGAGTCTTACAAAATCAATTAGACAGATTGGTTGCAGTAAAGAACAATTTGCGCCACTGAACACTGGAGTCTTTGGCTTGCGTAACTGAGGTTTTTAACATCAGCAGCTGTTGTGAAGAATGTTTGTGGAGGCGAACGATCAGGGGGAATGTGCATGATCATCCCGTTGGCATATTTAAGCACTGGTATGTTGTTGACAAGCGGAAGTGAACAACATTTCTAGTCACGTAGACATGAGGAGACAGCGTGACATGCTACTAGCCTCAACAAGAATCCTGTTCTCCAATCTGATGGCCAGAAATGTGTCCTCTAAATCTACATCGAACAATAGAGTAAACTCTCATTCAGTTGTTTTCGTTCATTTGTACTGAATGACAGAAGTGAATCCACTTTACCATTCAGCTGCTCCTCCTGGTGGGAACAGATCTAGATGGGAAATAGTGTACCTGGAGGTAAAAACATTCCCATTCCCAGTCTTTTTCTGTTTTAGTTTCCACCTGTTGATTTTGTCACAGTTAAGTCCTCTGTATAAATGAAAACTGTCATAAAATTTCTTCCATCACAGTGAGGGACTTAATGGACATACGGTGAAAGCAACATTAAAAAGTGCTGAACTCCAAGACAGCGGAGAGGTGATCCATGGGGAAACGAGTGGGTTACTGTTTTTTTTTAACTGCAAAAGAGCACGCTGGCCTTGGCGGAGCATGCGCTCCCTGAATGCCCATTTAGGTTGCGTTTATTTCTGTGTAACCAAGATTTTGATCTAATTGCTCTTCCAGTGTGCCTTTTTCAGATAACTGCTCTGTCAATTAGTGGGATGCAGTGAATCAAACCCATGACAATCCAAAATTACTAGATTTCCACAACAGTACAGATTGTGGTAGAAGTATAACTTTTTAGAGCAAAAAGAAAAGCTGTTTAAAGGCTTTATTTAGGGCATAGTCATTTATATGGTTTGACTTGTTCTTCCATACATGCAAAATCAATAGTCAAGTGACCTCTGAAATTAAGGCTAATTTAGCCGTACTTCAAAAATAGAGGAATTTTAAGATGGCTATAGTGTTGCAAGAATTACTTCTTCTCCTCTTAAACTGTATTTCATGAGCTGTGTTGTGCTAGTAAAGCATAATACATCTACCTGATGGAACTACTATTTTCTCGAGTAATTTGACTGCCCAGGGGAGACTGTGCCTGTGATTTACTCTATATGGAGGCTTTTTCATACCATAAGTTGACTTCTGGAAACGTGTTGGATTTTACTGACAGTCTGACTAATTGCTGAATCAGACTGTAATTTGAGATATGTTTTTGTCTACCATCTGTACTGAGACTGAAACCAAAAGATGTCCAGTCAGAATTCCCCCACTTACGCCAGGAAGCAAAAGTGAAACAATAATGGTGCAGTGCATTACTAAATGCCATGAAATGAGACAGTGGGAATGGGAGGTGAAAGGAAAATAAATCTAGGTAAAAAGGGTTGTCTTTCTACTTTTTAGAGCAGTTTTCACTTCTTCTTTTTTTTGGCACTTTGAGGAAAGGATCTAACAGTCAATTAATAACTCAAAAGAACTAGTTGCAGCCCTAAGGGTGCTTGTGCATCCTGTGTAAATAAACTGCTACAGTGAATAGAGTTGTTATACCGTGTTCATTATTTCTCACTGCTGATTTCTTGATCAAAGCAACTTTAGGTTCAATTTATGCTATGACTGAGTGTATCAGGTGCAATGCTATTAAAGCCCGCACACACATCCAAACAAGTGGTTTAATGTTTACTATAAATATACCTCACTCTCATCTGGTAATCACCTAGATGTTCTATGAAGCTATGTGCTCCATATCTTCCCTCTGAATTATCAGCCATCATGTGAATTGAGGTAAGCAAACACACTCATACAGTAATACTCACTACAAGGAAGGAAACTACTTTTGTGTGGAGGCTTTTCTCTTATCTTTATGCTATGTCAGCATTGTTTTTTTAGTTTCATGCCTATAAAACACTGCATTTAGTAAGGCTGAATTGATTTCATTGCTGGGGGTCCACTTGAGGGGCGGGGACAATTAGGGAGTCAGAGGTGATTGGACAAAGTCGGGCTGGAGCAGACGATGATTGGCCGTTCATGAACAGGATCCGCCCACGGGTGGTGCCCTGAACCTGCTGTATGTTGAAGCGTTGCGTTCAGCGAGCTTCGAGTTTAGAGGGTCTCTCTCTATCGGGGTGGCAAGTCAGACAACGGGAACAACCGAAGGGGAGTAGCTGCTGTTTGAAGAAAAAAAATTAAAAACACACACACTTTTCACGGTTTCACCGCTGGATACGTAACTCGCTCTGGAGTTGGATTAACTTAAAACGCGCCTTTTTTAGTTTTTCTTTTTAATTTGCTTTAGAAGACCGCTACTCACCGAAGACAATGGGATCCCAGGCATCCAAGGGAGAGGTGGCCGCGGAGGCAAACGCTGCTGCCGCTGATGCTGCAGCTGCCAAAACCAACGGACAGGTAAATATACCATCTAGTTGCTCCGTATGACTACTTTATCACAGAAGGATGGCATAATAAATTGATAAAAGTTGAGTTTCTCACACGAAAACCTCGCATATAGCGGATTTGGCTAACGATGAATCGATTAAACTTGAATGTGAGGACATTTTGGGGTAAGTCAGGTGGGGCTTTGTAGCATCTTGTGCTCAGACGGGTGTTCACAGAGCTCCCCCCAAAAACATATCAGTCCGCGGGGAGGGGGCTGTTATTTGTCACGGTTTTCCCAGTTTCAAGTAAGTATGTGTTTATTTGTCACTGAGGTCGAACCGAGAACGCATTTTGACAGTGCCAGTCACAAAAGGGGGAGGGGGCGGCTTGCTCGCACGTAGGCAGTCTACTACTCCTCCCTGAAAAGAGCCCTGTTGCCGTCTCACCGCAAATCTTGCAAATTGGTACTTTCCAAAACGTAATGTAAGTAAAATTAGTCATTAATGAGATGTCAAATGTCACTAATATTCAAAACAACGATTTTCCGTCACTCTTACCAAATAGTCTTTTGGGGGGGGGGGGGGGGGGTTCATGAATAAAAAAAATTCTTCGGAGTTTTAAATGTTTTTCCCCTGGAAAATTATCACATTTTTCTTGGGTAAACAAAAAATAACAAATGAAGGTGTTTTCATTCGTCCATCGATGAGCTTCAGCCTCGTCTTTGTTGAGCCCGTCTGTCTGGCAACCCGGGCGGTCTGTGAGACGCTGCCGCCGCCTATCGCCTGATTAGGGTACTGCAAGGCGTCGCCTCTTGAGCCAGACGACATGGTGGTTAATTGATGAGCGCAACGATGCTCGGCAAAGATACGAGACCTCCCCAACAGCAGTTGTTCTTGTTTGTATTTTATGTTTGTTTTTTAATTAAAAAACACAAGACTTGATAGAAAGCTGACTTATTTTGTGTCTTTTTTTTCTTCTTTTTTTTGTAACCCTTTTTACAGGAGAACGGTCACGTGAAGACCAATGGCGATGTCTCTACAAAGCCCGATGGGGATGCTGCAGCTACCAACGGCTCCGCGGAGGCCGCCAAGGAGCCTGAAGCCAGTGCGGGAGGTGACACTATCGAACCGGCGCCTGCTGCAGACGGAGAGGCTGCAAAACCGGAGGGCGAGGCTGCGGCCAAAGAAAGCACCAAAGAGAAGAAGAAGAAGAAGTTCTCCCTGAAGAAGCCCTTCAACTTCAAACTGAACATCAAGAAGAGCAAGAAGAGCGAGGCTGTGAAAGAGGAAGCGGCTGCCGCTGCCCCCTCTGAGGAGAAGCCTGCTGAGAATGGAGCCGCTGCTCCTGCCGAGGAGAAGAAAGAGGAGGTGAAGGAGGAGGCTGCTGACGCCGACGCCGCCGCTGCCTCTGCCGCTGAGGCTCCGAAGGTGGAGGAGGGGCCAGCTAAGGAGGAGGCCCCCAAGGAGGAGGCCAAAGAGGCAGCTGCTCCTGCCCCCGAGGCCACGAAACCGACAGAGGAGAGCAGCTCGACCCCCGCTCCGTCTGAAAAGAAAGAGTGATTGTACGTTTAGCTCACAATGAACTGGGTGAACTGTTTTTCAAGAGAGAGAGAGAAAATTAAGAGTATATATATATATATATATTTATATATATGTGTATATGTATACATATGTATATGGATATATGTATATGTAAATATATACACATGTATGTGAGAGACTCCTTCGACGTGCCACTTTTTTCGTCATGATAACAAGACGACAGACTAGATTCACTAGATCACTTTCCTGGTTACTGCTCGACATCTGAACCTGGACTGAGTTTTAGGCTGCGGGTTTGGTCGCTGTGCGTGGGGAGGGGGGGGGGGGGATTTTTAATGGCTAGCTGGCCGGCAAATGACACCATGAAGTAACGATGGATGATGATTGGAGGTCGAAGCATCTTTTCCCTTAAAAATCCACAGCTCAAGATGCCTCCTGCCGAAGGAACGACGCTAGATAAGATACTAGGACACCACAACCACTTGAAATGACTGTTAAATAGAAGAAAAAGAAATCAGAAAAGACTTGCCAACTTTTTACATTCCTATATTTTAACCCAAATTTGAAGTATTTTGTGGTGTATTATAGAGAACCATCTTAAAGATTCAGAGAAGCTATGTCTTGTTTGTTCAAAGAAAAAAAAAGATAGACGACTTTGATTTTTACCTTACTATGAAAAAAAAAAGAACACTTAAGCTTGCTATGTTCACTGTTGCAGTTTGATATGAAGCAGAGTTGTTTATCTGTCTTGTGTGAGCCTGAATCTGCTTTGTCTCTGTAAATAAATTGGATTGATTTCTGTTCTTTATTTTGCTAATGTTGACAGATGTTACTGGTTTTATTGTAAAGTTGATAATGGTAAATAAATGTTGGTTACCTGCCTGTTTATGTGTCTTCATGCTTATTTCCATCATGCACTGCTCTTGCCACGGTACAGTTGACTTAGAATCTCTTGAGCGTGTCTATCACATTATCACATTTTTAACGAGTAAACAGGCGTCCACTCGCAGTAGTCAAGCAACAGGAATTCGAGCAACACACATAAACGCCATTACACAAATAAGTCCTTAAAGAAGCAAACCTTTCCACTTGGACGTAATCTCTGGGCAGTTAATCAGAATCAGAATACTTTATTAATCCCGAAGGAAAGTTATTACAAATCTTCTTTGGTCAGTAATGTATAGAAAACTGTAACTTTGTTGCAAAGATTTCGTTCAGAGTTCTTCGAGTACCAAATTTCTCTACGAAAGCACCAAGAATAAATAAATGCAGCCGCTGTGCTGTTCCCTCCAGGTTTGACCTCAAAATTTATTAAAGTGATAGTATCTCAAGTTTTAGAATCTAGAAATAATGTACCCACTCTTCCACACGTAGAGCAGTGTTACTACACGGTCTGTGGTTTGGTATAACCACTTTCATTAGTCACCACTGTAACATTATCTCTTATGCGTGAATTATGCTTGAATGGGACTTACTTTGTAACTGGAAATAGCTTTTAACGCTACACTGTAACCTTTGACATAACCTAAAGTGCACCTCCTGTAATGTTAAATGTAACTAAAGATCACGTCGATGCAGCCCGCAACGACTTCAGTGGCATGGCAGGGTTAAGAGGGGTTTCCAGTTATGTTGTAAGTAAGGATGTAGATTTCCTGCAGAAGTCTGAATCGAGCTTTAGTCAGCATTTTATACCTGTTTTGTGTGTTTGTATAAATACAAAGTAATTAATGGGTTAACGTCAGGTGGCTCTAGTGACAGATTTAACCTCCTAAGACCCAAACTCATCCACAGCATGCATTTTTAATTTCTCTTTGATATTTGGGCTGATTGGGACCTGATGAATGTAAAAACAAAGAATTACCAGATTTTTTTATTTTACCTAATTTTTGTTTCTAAGAAAAATGAGAGCCATATATGAAGATATTCATTTAAAATTTTGATAGAACAGTAGCATTATAATGTTCTCATAAGTGGATATCAGGCCCTTGTAGAGCAAAATTGACTATTTTGGTACTACTCTGACCACATGAAGGACTTCATGCTATTTATAGATTCGGCCTTCTCATCTAAATCTATGGAAGAACTCTTGCTTTTCCAGAATTCCAGATTTCCATGAAATTTCACAAAATTTAAGATGTTAAAAAGGTAAAACTAAGCCTTTAAAAGCTTTCTTACAGGGTAAAGTCTGCAAACTTTCTGTTAATTTTTATAATAACATTTATACGCTGACACTGTGTGTGCATTGTGTTTATATTCCTCCTGGAATACGCGCTTCTTTTGCGGTGGAGGAACACCAAAGTAATTGCTTACGGAGCTTGCTTCTTCGACATCTTTAAGAGTTCTGAACAAATGTCTGTCCTCCTCCAGAACATCTTATGTGCGCAAACGCGCATTCCAACTTCTTAACTGGTGCGCGTCTTTTATTTTGACCACCTATGTGCACCCCTGTTTATATCAAGACAACCATCTGAACAAAGGTTAACATTTCAAAAGTGCTAGGAGGCATTACAAGATGGCTTTCCAGGGAGAACTTTGCTGTTGTTATTCCATTGGGAATGTTTTTTTTTTCTAGATGTATACTTGTAATCAGATACAACCCAGTAAATCTGAACAGGTAAAGATTTATTCTACTAATACATAATTAAGTAATAATGATCAAAAGGGAGTTTTTCCTTCCCACTGTCGCCAAGTGGTTGCTCATAGAAGGTCATCTGATTGTTGGGGTTTTCTATCAGATATTGTAGAGAGAAATATTACCTTACAATATAAAGCACCTTAAGGCAACTGTTGTTGTGATTTGTTGTTGTATAAATAAAACTGAATTAAATTGAATTAATACACAAGTATGAACTACAGGATGGGCCATTTATATGGATACACCGGAATAAAATGGGAATGGTTGGTGATATTAAAGTCCTGTTTGTGGCACATTAGTATATGTGAGGGGGCAAACTTCTCAAGATGGGTGGTCAGCCATCTTGGATCCAACTTTTGTTTTTTCAATAGGAAGAGGGCCATGTGACACATCAAACTTATTGGTAATGTCACAAGAAAAACAATGGTGTGCTTGGTTTCAACGTAACTTTATTCTTTCATGAGTTATTTACAAGTTTCTGACCACTTATAAAATGTGTTCAATGTGCTGCCCATTGTGTTGGATTGTAAATGCAACCCTCTTCTCCCACTCTTCACACACTGATAGCAACACCGCAGGAGAAATGCCAGCACAGGCATTAACTTTCCGTAGTTTCAGGTGCTGCACATCTCGTATCTTCACACCATAGAGGATTGCCTTCAGATGACCCCAAAGATAAAAGTCTAAGGGGGTCAGATCGGGAGACCTTGGGGGCCATTCAACTGGCCCACGACGACCAATCCACTTTCCAGGAAACTATTCATCTAGGAATGCTCGGACCTGGCACCCATAATGTGGTGGTGCACCATCTTGCTGGAAAAACTCAGGGAACGTGCTGGCTTCAGTACATAAAGAGGGAATCACATCATCATGTAGCAATTTCAAATATCCATTGGCCTTGAGGTTTCCATTGATGAAGAATGGACCCACTATCGTTGTACCCCATATACCACACCAAACCATCACTTTTGTTGTTCCAACAGTCTTGGAGGGATCCATCCAATGTGGGTTAGTGTCAGACCAATAGCGGTGGTTTTGTTTGTTAACTTCACCATTCACATAAAAGTTTGCCTCATCACTGAACAAAATCTGCGTGAACTGAGGGTCCTGTTCCAATTTTTGTTTTGCCCATTCTGCAAATTCTGTGCGCCGATCTGGGTCATCCTTGTTGAGATGCTGCAGTAGCTGGAGTTTGTAAGGGTGCCATTTGTGAGTAGCTAATATCCACCGAAGGGATGTTCGACTGATGCCACTCTCCAGTGACATGCGGCGAGTGCTAGTGTGGGCTCTTGCTGAATGAAGCTAAGACAGACACTGATGTTTCTTCATTAGTGACAGTTTTCTTGCGTCCACATTTTGGCAAATCCAACACTGAAGCAGTTTCACGAACCTTAGCAAGCAGTTTGCTAATTGTAGCATGGGAGATGGGTGGTCTCGTAGGATGTCTTGCATTAAAATCTGCTGCAATGCGTTCATCAGATATCAACACAATTTCGATCCGCTCTTCACGTGTTAACCTCTTCGACATGTCAATGGGTGTGAACAAAGAGAAACTTGTGAATAACTCATGAAAGAATAAAGTTACGTTGAAACCAAGCACACCATTGTTTTTCTTGTGACATTACCAATAAGTTTGATGTGTCACATGGACCTCTTCCTATTGAAAAAACAAAAGTTGGATCCAAGATGGCCGACTTCTAAATGGCCACCATGGTCACCATCCATGTGGAGGAGTTTGCCCCCTCACATTTACTAATGTGCCACAAACAGGACTTTAATATCACCAACCATTCCCATTTTATTCCGGTGTATCCATATAAATGGCCCACTCTGTATCGTAGGACACCTGTAATATTAAAAAAAAAAAACATATAAAACAGGACTGGTTTACTTGCATTATATTTGGCTTAATACATCCAACTGTCATGCCAAATTATTTATAAATAGCTAAAAATGTAAAATGTAATATAAATTTTAACAATGTCTGGTTACATATAACTTGCAGCCCGAGGCTGTATTGACTTTGTGTTTTCCACTAATGGAAAACGACTGGAGACATCTCAGTGGGTTAAAAAAAACAAAGAAAAAAACCCAAAAAACATGTGTCTCATCATAGTATTGATGGTCCACAGCTCATTAAAAAACCAAAGCCCACTATTTCTATTCTCATTGATAAGGAAATCCCACATGGCCCAAGGTTCTAAGATAATTGAGCACTCTTGACATTCTAGTGGGAGTCCGCTGACCCCTGGCTCCTCAATTAGTCCCGTGGCCCTGAGATCACTACAGCTACATCCACCCCCCCCCCCCCCCCCCCCGTCCCCCGTCCCCTTCACATTCACAGTGTTCCTTCCATTAGAAGGAAGGCAACAAGGCAACCACCCTCCTGAACATGGCAAGCTGAGCACATCAGCCCTGCTCTGGGTGATCTGACCTAGTTCACATGCTGATTTGATGAGTTGAGATCTGAGCTACATTTGGTTCCAGCCTTCAAACAATTCTGAGTTATTGAAAAAAAGCCGAAACTCCCAGCTGACGAGGCGCCGTGCGTCTTGTAGATTTCAATTATTAAACTTCGACAGCAGACATTTTCTTACTAATAGACAGAAGTGTGCATAAAATAATGGCAGAAGAAGCGCACTTAATTGTGTAAACCATCCACATCTACCTACACTGTGCACGGGCACGGAAGATACAGTGAGCTACAAATTATTGATGACTGCTCCACACGGAGTTCACCTCTCCATTGTTTGGTTTGTTCTGTACATCGTTGTTCTGTTTGGACTGCGTGATGTAGGTGAGATACTGTGACTGATCACTTCAAAGCTGCTGCATTTTTCATTCAGCACTGACAGGCTATGCAGAGATTTGGGAAGTTCAAGCCAAACACAAATGAGCGCACACCGCCATCTGGTGGCCAGTCTCAAATCCTAATCTGCTTCAGGTTTCGTCATTGAGTTTGTTATTACAGTTTTTTCTGAATGCTTACAGTTTTTTCTGATTGCTTAAGCACATTTTTTGTAACTATTGGCTAATTTTGCAAAACTCTTCACACAAATAAGAAAACCTGTCACCCAATCATCAAAACATTGTAGTTCTCTTGCAAAAGCAAACACAGCTAGATTAACTCTTCACACCTTCGTAAAAATGGTGTTTCCGTATCAAACAGTACACACAAGCCATCATCTACTAAGCACACAATGCGCCAACTGCACACTGATGGTATGAATACAAAACACATCTGGCTTTTGCTTTCTCTGTGCACAAGGTAGGCTATGTCAGTTTGAGCTCATACTTCTGTCATAGATCCATAAGCATAGAGGGATCCAAACTTCAAGTACTGCTGTTTATTCAAACACATCAAAACAACCACAAGTGTTTATTTTCTTCCTCTTGCTCCTCCTTGTCCTTGTCGTCCTCTTCATCCTACTTCTTCACCTCCACGTCCTCTTCCTCGGCCTCCTCTACTTCTCACTCTTTCTGCTCCCTCCATTGTACTCCGCACACACAGCTTACCTGTATTATAGTGCTTAGGCTGATTGCAAAGTGAACTAATTATCTAAAAAAGTTTTCACATGTGAAAGTGTGCCAGACAGTTGGCAAATTAGTGTTAATGATAGCCATACATGTGTATACTTTTGCTAGGAGTGTGTTGGAAATTTGGTAATTGAGTGTTGTGCAGTGAATTGTGCCTACAGTTTTGCAAAGTGTGTGTTACAAAATTGTTACTGCGTTTAAAACATAGACAAACATCAATAATCTCTGTCAAATTGAGTATATTCTCTGTATTATTGGAGGGTCCTGACCATACAACATAAAGCAACAGTTGTGGATTGGCGCCATATAAATGTTAAAAGGAGTCCAGGGATTTAGAAGTAAATGGGAAAATGATTCCCACTGCTCCCTTCACCTATGACCTCAGTAAACACATTCTTGATGACTTTATTGATGTATTTTCCATTTTTCCTGGTTTCAAGTCATATTGATTCCAACATTGTGTTCAGTTTGACTACAGTCACCGATTAGAGCCAAAAAGGATGGAAAAGGAGAGTTGTTTTTATTGTTGGCCTACCTAGCTATTGTTTCGCAGATTTCCACGCCTCACTTGTCACATCTGGTTTCACAACACCAAGATGGCAATGGCCAAAACACCCAGCTCAAGGCTTCAAGATTGGACTTCAAAAAGCAATGGGGTCCATGTACTTCATTTTATACAGTCTATGGTTTCACCCTGAAAGAAGTGGGTGATGACAAATTGATGTTGTTGAGTTTGTCTTTTGTCTTTCTTCTCTTTCCCCCTGACTCACAGGAAGGAAAGGAAAATGATGAAGGCCAATTTTATGATTATTGCCAATTATTTTGAAGACAGCTTGGTTTATGGTCATGGACCTCTGTAATACACATTTAATGTATTACAAAAAGTATTAAACAGAACCTTGCAACAACCTTGCAATAAGATAAAAGAGATTATTTAAAGAGATCAATAAAATGTTGGTGTAACTGGTGTGTTTATGTTAAAGGGTGGATCATACTGTGGAAAGTGAGAGCTGAGCACAGACACTACCGTTCCTATTCAGGTATTTCTTCCGTGAATATCAGAGGAGAGCCATCATCTCCTAGGAAATTTTAGGCATCACCTCATTTCCTGCCTTCACGTAGATTTTTATGTAACTATTTGTAGCTTTCTGTTTCAATTATTTATGCATAGAAAAGTACACAAATCAATGCAGTGAGGTTCCCATGCATTTGGCATTTTCCGTTTTTGGCTTTTCAAATAATTATTCTCAACTGAAACCATTTAATATCGTTCCCTGTGTATCAACACTCTTACATGTTTACTCATCTGCCTTCAGTATATTTTTTTCCTGTTTGTTCTGGTGACCTCATTTTGGCAGGCTAGGGGGATTGGGGGGAGTCCGTGGATTTTAAATATCGGGGGTTCATTTCAATCCCTTCTCGAATCTACAGTAAAGCTGTTTTTCCTTGGGCAAAACCTTGAAGTAAAAGGATTCTCGACACAGGGGAAGAAGAAAAGCTCATTCTTATTTTATCAGCTCACGGACTGGTTGTTGCTGGAGATTACAGTGACCAGTGACCACCCTCACATTGTAGAACTGACACGGGCTACTGTACGTGCAGAAACTTGCCTTCATTGCTTCTTGCAGCTTGAACCCAAATACCAAGTGCAACTGAAAACGAAAAGAAATCTTTGCCATAGAAAGCCCCGAAGGCAAACGGCCTACGGAGCGCACTAGGGCGCTCTTCGGTTTGTAATACCGGCGCCTCCCTGTAGGGCGGTTCAGCCTCTGTGATTGGTTGACAGGACCTCAACGAGTGCTCCCTGGAGCCACAGAGGAACCGGTGAGCACGGAACAGGGGGGTAAAATGGCGCTGTCTCAAGGAACAAAGAAGAAAGTTTGCTATTACTATGACGGTAAATATCGAACGTATGCATCTTGGTTTGCCTTGATATCGAAGTGGCATTGGAAGAGTAGGAAATATTACATGTATTTCATAAAGAATCGAAAAAGGTTGTTATACCATCAGGCTAGCTAGCCGGTGTGGTGAGCTAATGTTAGCTTGACTAACTAGCCTGCTTTAGCCACACGGAAAGCCTAGTTGGCTGTTAGCTTAAGCCTGCACGCAGCACACTGGGGGATCTTCATCGAACTTTCAAGTGCTTTAGTAAAGAGACCAGTTTCGTGAAATTGTTAAAGCATTTTAGTGGGTTTTAGATGCGTGTGGCTAATAAGGTCTTCCCTGCAGCGTGAAGGAGTCGTGAAGCGATCCGACGCTAATCACATCAGTGTTACTCGGGAATTGCTAACAACTTCCGAGAAGTGTGAACGATGTACCGGCTTCCTCTAGATTGGCGCTATCTAGCCCGGTGGTTTCATAGAAGTTAGAATGCGTTTGACTCCATTAAAAAAAAATGTGCAGAATCGCATACATAAGAAACTTCTATAACACTGAACTTATACATTCCCAGCCGAATGATTTGGATACATTAACGGGTGTATTGAGCGTGGTCCTTCTCTCAAGCCTTCTTGTGTGCTTTATAAAATGTTTGTCTGGCAAAATAATTCCGATAAAAACTCCCACAAGTCAGCCCAAGACGCCCACGGTGTATTCTGCAGTAGTCGTTTCGTGAATGTGTTACAAGTTTTAATTAAAAAAAAAAAGAGGTTTAGAGTTGGCCAAGTTCACAAAAAAGTCATCCTTACACGAAGCCTCGTAGGCTTTTTAACTTAAAGGTGTATTTGAAATGCAGATGAGCAGGTTTTGGGTTGAGCTGAGCTTGAATTTGGCATTTTTAGAAGAACTAAAATGCCTAAGGCAATGTGGCTTTTCTTTCTTTCTTTCTTTTTTTTTGCAATATCTAAAATAAACTTGTCTGGATGATGTTTTTGCCCACAGGTGATGTGGGGAATTACTACTATGGCCAGGGCCATCCCATGAAACCACACAGGATCCGTATGACGCACAACCTCCTCCTCAACTATGGACTGTACAGAAAAATGGAGATCTATGTGAGTCATACCACCAGACACATCAGACAGAGACACACACACACAGGGTTTCTGCCAGGACTGATAGTACTCAGAGGCAAACTGTTAATGCAACTGTACCTTGCAACAGTTTTTAAATGGTAAATGGCCTGTATTTGTATAGCGCTTTTTTACACACATAAAAATGGGTAGTTATTTGCTGTTTACTGCAGAACTGCGATGAAGTTTTATAAAAAAAAATTTAAAATAATGGTCATCGGTTGCTGTTTTAACTGTGTTAAGCTTTGAACGATGTCCATGTTGAGTAACATTTATAGAGCTTCATGCAGCTGTAATTGTGGTTTATGAGTCTGTGACTTGTTCCTGTGCAGCCACAGTGAGGGTTTGGTCTCCAGCAGTAAGTTAAACTCATTCCAAATTGGCATTGGACTTATCCAGGGATCCCCTTTGTTACTGAGTCCCTTTCTAACTTTTATGGACAGAATTTGTAGGCAGCAGGTTAAAATCTCTAGGTTTGGTGAGCTCAGCTTCACATCTTTGCTTTTTGCCAATGATGTGGTCCAGAGGGAAACACCTATCAGGTGAGACGAACCTTCTTGTTTGCAGTATTCCCAGAGTATTTGGTGTCCCTGTGTATCACCACCCAAAATATCATGACGCTGTGCTGAATCTTTTTTTTTCTGCCCCCTACCTCTACTGGTTTTAATTGAGTGATAGTGTCTGGCTCAAACTGGGGGAACTGGGCTGTCAAATGGGTTTTAGCTGGAAGTTCAGACTCATCAGGTTCTTGTTTGTGAGCATGAAGTCGTAAGGTTGTTTGTTTTTGTTCCTAATCTGATTTAAGGCCACAAACTTGGAGTAGTGACCAGAATCCTTTAATAATCCCTAAGGAAATTATGTAAAGAATATGGTCTTTGATACATTCAGTAGAGCTCAGAGCAGAGCTGCTACTCCTCAGCATCAAAACGAGCCAGTTGAGGTGGTACAGGTGTCTTACTGGGATGCCTCTTGGGTGCAACTTAGATGACATATTTGAGGTATGGTGAACCCAGAGGGGACTCGGAACATGCTGGAAAGATCGTGGCTCTCTGTTGCCGAATCCCTCAATATAATAATAATAATAATAATAATAATAATGGGTACTTTATTGATCCCCATGGGGAAATTACTTGTTTTTCTCTGCATTTGACCCATTCACTCAGTGAAGCAGTGGGCAGCCCACTAAGCAGGCGCCCGGGGAGCAGTGTGTACCTCAGGGTAGCCGTTAAGTGGATTCGAACCGCCGACCTTCCGATCATGGGGCGACCACTTTACCTACTGAGCTATCCCTTCTAGACTGGTCATGTGACTTTGACGTCAATAAGTGATAGACGATTGATAGATAAATGGATAGTTTGACTATGGAAGGTTTCCATATTTGTTTTATCTCAGAAAATTAAATAAAAATGATTTTTGAAATATATCTCAAGCTGCGTTACATAGGACTGTCAGTTATATAAGACAGGTAAATAGGGCTTGAATGATGGGTTAGCCCTGTCTGTATTCACACACTTGTACCAAACTGCACGAAATGTTAGTTACAACTAACAATTATTGACAATGTGTGTTATTTCAGAGACCACACAAAGCCAGTGGTGAAGAGATGACAAAGTACCACAGTGATGATTACATTAAGTTCCTGAGGTCCATCCGACCGGACAACATGTCTGAGTACAGCAAACAAATGCAGAGATGTGAGTGCGCTGTTTTCTTCTCATTAATCCTCGGCTTTTCCTTCTGTTCAGGCGTGTAAAAACTGGTTTTCTCTTTCTTACAGTCAATGTTGGAGAGGACTGTCCAGTCTTTGATGGTCTCTTCGAGTTTTGTCAGCTCTCAACAGGTGGCTCTGTGGGTATGTTTTCCAAACACACTTCACATAATCTCAGTCCTTTTGTTTACAAAGAGCAGCTAATCAGAAGAAATTTAAAAAGGAAGGTGGATGCTAAAATGACTTGTTTCAGACAGGGTGAACTGAGAGGCCCAGAATAACATACATGAGGAATATTTTGACTGTTCAAATGCAAACTTACAAGAATCAAAATACAGTTAAAACTCCCCTTAAAAGCTCCATCAGATTGTTTAATGTTGATTATTCTTTTTCATTCCTGTAGCTGGAGCAGTGAAGCTGAACAAGCAGCAGACAGACATCGCCATCAACTGGGCTGGTGGGCTCCATCACGCCAAGAAGTCAGAGGCCTCTGGTTTCTGCTATGTCAATGACATCGTGCTGGCGATCCTGGAGCTGCTTAAGTAAGCAGCACAGCTGTGCTCTGTTTTTACATGACTGTATATCCTTGTCCTCTGTCAAAGTCAAAGTCAACTTTATTGTCAATTCTGCCACATGTACAGGACATACAGAGAATAGAAACTACGTTACTCTCAATCCCTAGATAAAAAAGCAAATGAACATTTAAATATAAGAGTGATTAAAAAAATGCAGGTAAAATAATTAAAAAGTAAAAATTTAAATAAATAAATACAATACAATTTTACATATAACAAGAAAGCTATACAATATACAATATAATGGGTAAATGACATTGGGTGTAAACCAGGCAGAGTAGTGCAAATAGGCAAATAGTGCAAATGGAGATTTAGTAATGTACGGTAAGAGATAGTGTAACAACAAAGTCTTATGAGGTAATGGCAGTCCAATGCTCCACAAAGTGACTGGTAACTGGTGCAGGCCAGTGAGTGAGTCAGAGTGTGTGTGTGTGACAGAGTTCAGTGAGACCGTGGAGGAGAGAGGGGAGAGGGGGCAGAATCGGGAGGGAGTTAAGCTTCCTGACAGCCTGATGGATGAAGCTGTCCTTCAGTCTGCAGAGCGCATTTATGAAAGCATTCAGAAATGCTCTGTTAGGCTCCCTGTCTTTGTCCTGTGTCTTTCTGAGTGGTTGATTTTCATCAGCATTTATTTGCTTTTAAGTAGAAACACACACTGGGTGCACTTTTGGAGTGTTTTTTGTTTTGTTTATGTTATTATACAGTAGTAGAACTGTATAAGTTTATTAACTGAGTTCTATGCCATGTTTCAGATACCATCAGAGGGTGTTATACATTGACATTGACATCCACCACGGTGATGGAGTAGAGGAGGCCTTCTACACCACAGACAGGGTCATGACCGTGTCTTTCCACAAGTATGGGGAATACTTTCCTGGCACTGGAGACCTGAGGGTTAGTTTTCTTACTCTTACGTCTGACACGTGACCAGTGAAACTTGAACATGTGTGACCATGAATTCAACAATATTCCCAATGTGTGCAGGACATTGGAGCAGGAAAGGGCAAGTACTATGCAGTGAACTACCCCCTCAGAGATGGTATTGATGATGAGTCCTATGAAGCCATCTTCAAGCCTGTAAGTTTTCTTTGATAATGTTTCTGTAGCCAGCAGAGAGCATGTTCACTGTTCATGTTCTGACTTTATTATTACTGTGTATGTGTTAGGTCATGGCTAAAGTCATGGAGATGTACCAGCCCAGTGCTGTGGTGCTGCAGTGTGGAGCTGATTCTCTGTCTGGAGACAGACTGGGCTGCTTTAACCTCACCATCAAAGGTATAACCACACAGTCCAAAAGATAATGCTCAGATCTGCCTTTGTACCATCAGGAATTTCACGCCAATATGTGCTGACTCCTACAGGTCATGCCAAGTGTGTCGAGTACATCAAAACTTTCAACCTTCCTCTGCTGATGCTGGGCGGCGGAGGCTACACCATCCGCAATGTGGCCCGTTGCTGGACCTACGAAACCGCTGTCGCCTTGGACTGCTCCATCCCCAATGAGCTGCCGTACAATGATTACTTTGAGTATTTTGGGCCTGATTTTAAGCTGCACATCAGCCCCTCCAACATGACCAACCAGAACACCAACGAGTACCTGGAGAAGATCAAACAGCGCCTGTTTGAGAACCTGCGTATGCTGCCTCACGCCCCCGGTGTCCAGATGCAAGCGATCCCAGAGGATGCCCCTCACCCAGACAGCGGAGACGAGGAGGAGGAAGACCCAGACAAACGCATCTCTAGTAAGAGACTTCAGGAGGAATTATTTTTTTTAGGATTAAAGAAACAGTGGCATGAGGATTTGTACTGATGCCTTTTTGTGTGTGTTCTGTTTTTCAGTCCGAGCCCACGACAAGAGGATAGCCTGCGAGGAGGAGTTTTCTGATTCTGAAGATGAGGCGGAGGGGCAAGGCGGGGGACGCCGGAACGCAGCTAACCACAAGAAGGCTAAACGAGTGAAGAAGGAGGATGAGAAGGGAGGAGAGGAAAAGAAAGGTGAGGCTAGTGAGACAAACCTATCGTAGAACATGATTAAAGATAACAGGAACAGTATTTACCCATGTGTCTTTGCTTCCTAGAAGTCAAAGAGGAAGAGAAGGAGGAGGAGAAAATGGACACATCAGGGTAAGAAACATTCAGACTGGGACAGAGTGGTTCACTTTTACTTGTCTCGGTTGTTCACTGGATATGGAGTAGAGAATTTTGACACCAGGTTCCCAGCTTGAAGCAATTTCAGATTCATGACATTGTGGTTTGTAACTGGTTGGTGTAGTGGTTTCTTGCATTTATCATTTAGGGTTTTCAGTTAAGGCCATGTGTGTAGTAAGGCAATGCTGTCTACCTCTCTGCATACTGTGTGGCTCACACACAACAACAAAGCAGCTAATGAGACAACAAGAGGCATATAGTGGAGTTGCATTGCATGATTTGACCTACTTTTTAGTTGTTCTTTAGACTTGTAGTTGAAGTCGTTCAGTCGGTTTTTAAGTGTTTAAAAAAATGGCTTCATGCATACAGACAGGTGTATTAAGCTCCAATCAGAGGAGCTGCATACCACACACATTCATTTATAGAAAGAGGTGTGAGGCATGAACAAGCAAATGATCACCGTCCATCACCTCCCTAATCTGTTCTGCAGCTGGTAATGTTGCTGTATGAAAGTACTAATGATTATTCAGTGCTGTTGGTAACTTGCTATGGTTAGTAAAAGCACGAGGTTATTGGTGTGTCCTGGCACACTGCTGGCTAATCAGTTAATTAGTGATATGACCAAAGCTTCATCTGATTGGACAGTTGTTTTGATAAAGAGATACAGGAGTACAGTGTGGGTGTAATATGGTGCTTCACTACATGACGTTCATAGTTAGTGTTTGAGAAAAGGGCTGGTAACAGCAGATAAGTTACTGAAACTGCTAAAAGAAAGGGAACCCTCTTTGTCTTTGTGTTAGCTGTTTAGATGATGTTTTCTGAGTAAACTCAGTGTAACTGTAACTGTAGCAACTTCTAACCTGTTTCAGACCAAAAGAAGAGGTGAAGACGACCTGAAGACCGGCACACAGAGGAATGGATGGTTTTATTGTTATCCTCAAGCCCCTCTTGATTCCTGTATTCTCCCGCTCCAGTGATAGGGCCTTTTTCTATTCCTGTTTTTATTATGTGCTCTTAGAGGCAAGCCTGATTTACACTGTCACCTGTTTACAAGCCCAGTAATGCGCCGGTATAAACCGCACCCGCCTGGTGCTCCATGTAGAATAAAATCAATCCCTGTGAGCTGGTGTGTAAACCAGGTTTGCTCTAATAATATTTGAAAGCCACCCAGAGTGTTACTGTTCCTATCCTGGTATTTCACTCGGAAGTCCCTGCAGAGATGTAGATGATTTCCAAGTGCTCACATGCAAAAAGGCTTCGTTAGTTTTCAGACATCTATTTATGATACTGTGATACTGAATAACCAGCATGAGGCACTGTTTGCCTCTGTGTTGCTTCACTAGTGAATGCATGTTTAGATTGGTCTCGCCTTTAGCATGTACGTATTACTGCCTTTGCCCAAACAGTCCCCGATCTCTGCTCAGTAACTTATTTAAAATCACGAGTACAGTCCCCTCAGCCCATTTTCCTATGAATATCTGCTCTGTTTTTTTATTTTCTTCCTCCATTGTGTGTTTATGTAAGTATGAGTGTGAACCTCTTCTGGGGTTACTGTTGGGGTATGAGTGACTTATTTTAGATATTTTGTACCATTATACATGAAGGTGGAGTGAGCCTCTACACGTGCTTGTTTGGAGTTCTATCCTTGTGAAATGTGCATTATCAGAACTTTGTTATAAAAAAATAAATAAAAGATAAAACAGAATCTTATATTGTCCTGACTTGTTATTCGTACTGACACTGTAAATTAAAGATACAAAGGCAAGCCAGAATTTACAGTACAGTGCCACCTAACTTGTCATCAAGAGCAGCGGTCTCCAACCTTTTTTGCGCCACGGACCGGTTTATGCCCGACAATATTTTCACGGACCGGCCTTTAAGGTGTCGCGGATAAATACAACAAAATAAAACTAGTACTGGCACTGTAAAAAAGAAGATTTATTCATAACACACGTGAAAAGACCCAGGAAAACAGAGTTAACGATAAAAACGATAACAAAATAACGCTGGAAACTGATAAAAACCCTGAAAACTATACATTTCACACCTGAGCCTCAACTCTCGCGGCCCGGTACCGGTCTGAGGCCCGGGGGTTGGGGACCGCTGATCAAGAGTGTTTTAAGAAGACCCAGCTCCCCAAGTTTGCTCGATCACACTTCCACATGCAGTGTACTGAACCCCAAATTGTCCATGCACGTGGCTTTGAATGCTCAGAGAAAAAAATGGCTACAAGTACATTCGGTTCTGATGACGTTATTAGAGACAATTTCCTTACCACACCCAGACAGTCTTGGTGCCTGTGGAGGTTAAGGGCTCAGAGTAGGGAGTTGTTTGGTGTCAGCCAGCTTCTTGCAGAGCGTGAGATGAGGTTTTCTATTGTATAATCACAGGACGGTCTGAACTATCAACTTTTTCTGGTCCAGCCCACTTAAGATCAAAGTTTGACATCCCCGTCCTACAGTATTGGTCAACTGCTTGTAACCACTTGAAAATTTCACACCTCGTGGATATCGTGCAATTGTACAAAAATAAATCTTTCAAACTAAAAACTGCAACTTACTAATAAAAGTTCCCATTTTTTCTCACCCAATATGTGAATCAAGCATTAATGCAAAAACACTGAGTACACAGGCCAACAGGCATTTCATTAAATATGCAGATGACACAGTCATTGTAAGCCTCCTTCATGGTGAAGAGGATTCCCATGGGCCTGTTGTGGATGAGTTTGTTTCGTGGTGTGATCAGTCCTCCTTAATGATTAACACCTTGAAAACCAAGGACATGGTTATTGACTTCAGGAAGACATCCCCCCATCCTGCGCTAACAGTGGTAAATGGTGCAGCCATTGAACTGGTGGACAGTTACAAGTATTTGGGGGTTGTTCTTGATAAGACTCTGTCCTTTGAGTAACATCTTGCTGCTACAGTGAAAAAGGTTCAACAAAGACTGTACATTTTAAGGAGGTTGAGAGGTTTCAATGTTTCATCTGAAATGACTTTTTTTTTTATAAAAGTTTTATTGAATCTGTTTTAACTTTCTGTATCATTGCTGTACGGTAATATGTCCCTGAATAATAAGACCAGACTTAGCAACCTGGTTAAAGTGGCTGGTAAGATTTTAGGGAGGTCTCAGGTCCAGCTTGTGGACTTTTATAACAGGCAGGTGCTGAGGAAGGCCACCTCTGTCCTGTTGTGTTCAGATCATCTTCTCTTTAATGATTTTCAACTGCTTCCATCAGGTCACCGTTATAAAGTGCCTGCAGTGAAGACAGAGACATAGATTGTTTTTTGTACCTGCTGCTATTATTAAAGTTAATAACACTAAACCATAAGTGTTGTTGCCATTGCACATTGTACTTTTTTGATGAAAAATCTAGGTTGTTTTGTCAGGCTTATATTAGATTATTTTGGAGTGTGTATGTGATGTGTTGGTTGTCTGTACGGACATACTGCAAATCAATTTCCCGTTAGGGACAATAAAGGTACCAATACCAACACACTGTACTTCGATGTGTAAACGTTTTCTCACCCTGCTCTCCTCCTTGGATCAAGTGTCAGAGCTGCAAACCATGTCTGACTTGGTAAAAACTGTTTAAGGTTTTACAAAGAGCGATCGATTCGTTAGCAGATCACTGAGCTTAGTAGAGAGAATGGAAGAGGTATGTCCCACATGAGAGTATAAGAAACACAATCACCACTATAAACTTGTATCACTCCACACTGTTCAGGCTTATTTTTACTATCAAGTGCTATCAAAATGAGAGATGACAAACTGGAACAACTTTTTAAGGTATTTTATAGCGATTTTTGGCAGAATGGCTTCACAACAGAAAAATGATTGATAAGTCAAATTCTTGTCAAATTAAATACACTTCAGGAGAATGGGTTAAAGTCCAGTCACAAAATATGTAGAGATCCAGACGCCCCTGGAGTGTCAAAAGTGATGTTAGATAAAAAGCCTTACAATAAACACCACACTCTCGTCGGCTCTATTCCTTTATTGTGAAGTAATCTGGGAGAAGTGTACAGCGTAGACCTTTGTTGTACCCTGACTCCAGATCAGTTCAGATGAAGGGGAGGAGACAAAGTGCCGACTGTCCGTTATTCCTCTTTCCTGACTGGACTGAGTCTGATGTCAGCTGAAGCTGTGGGGTCAGACGGGCTGGCAGTTTACGCCTCCAATTCAAAGTCAAAGTACTGTGGGTCAAAGTAATGAATCCTTACGTATCCGTCTTCTCCTCCACTGCTGTAACTGCACAAAACGACAACAGCAGGAGAAAAGTGTTAACAACTGCTTCAACCACGCTGTCTGCATATTTGAAGATGATGGTCAGGAAGACGGTCGTCTTTTACCTCTTGCCGTCAGGGTGGAATGCCACACAGTTGATTGGGCCGAAGTGACCTTTGACCCTGCCAAACTCCTCTTCATAGGCAGCATGGAAGAACCTGAGTACAGCAAAGAAGGTGGTTACCACCACAACAGGTTCCTGAAAGGACTAAAATCAAGCATTAAAAGGGGAATCCACATCTGTCACGTTAGCTTACCTGGCCTCAAACTTCCCGATCCTGGTGGAGGTCGTAGTGACCTCCATGGCCTCCTGTCCACCTCCCATCACCACCTGAGTGACACAGCATTGAGTAAATATTAAATGTCAGACTGATTCTCTGTGCAAAGGACATGCAGCACCTGTGAGGGGCTTCTCTTACATGGTCCATTATCGGGGAGATGGCAGCAGAGTTAACAGGTCTCTCTGTCTTAAATGTCTTGATGTGATCCAGAGAAGTCGAGTCAAACAACTACAAGAACATGAGGAACATGACCAACACTCAGTAACAGCATCAGAGACATCTGCATGTGACGTTTAAAGCGAACGTACATCAGTGACCTGATCTCAGAGGTTGTGTTTAAAGGCTTACCTTAGCAGTGTTGTCCTTGGAGGCAGAGATGAACATCGTCAGATCCACAGATGTCTGGATGTCATTGATCTGCTTGGTGTGCTCCTTGGCCTTCTTCAGGATCTCTCCAGACTGTCCAAAACATGAAGCATGTTTCAACATGACGCTTTGAAGCGGGATTCATTTTTTTTCTTGTTTCAAGCTCCGCATTTTTATTCAGGCACTCAACAATTCAAAATAAGCCTTGTTCATTTCATGTTACAGTGGACCTCATCAGTTCATCCTGTCTGAAACAAGCCGTTTTGGCTCTGCTCCCTTTAAGCCATTTCTGTCCTGATAAGCTGCCTCTTGCATGTCTGAGATAACCATACAAGGACACCCTCTCTGACATCACACAGGGCCAGGGTAGGGAAAAAAAAAAGATGGTGTGAAACTGTTTTGAGCAGTCTGGCTTACAATGACTCCTTGTACATACTCTGGTGTCATATGAAATTCTGGTCATGTTTAATATGAGCAATCACCATGGTAACAGCATATACAGAAATCAAGGGAAAGGTGAAGAGGCTCCATTTTCGTAGCACTGTGGGCTGTGTGTAGATCGCACGTTGCTTTCTATGTTGCCTGTTTAATACATTCCCACATGTTCCCAGTGTGTGTGACAAACCTTGGCACTAAACTGGTTGATCTCTCCGTTCTCATGGCCGGCAATGACAAATTCTCCCAGAGGTCCCCACACAGCACTGGTGATCTTGTGGTCACTGCATGGTACGGTCAGGTAGGGCTGGTTGTCCTCTGCAGAGAGAAGAGAGAGAGAAATTACAACTTTATACCACTGACATGAGCCATAATCCGCATATACGGCAATAATTCCACCAATACAGTAAAAATCTCTAAATTAGAGCTGGGCGATATAAGATTTTTTCATATCACGATATGTTTTTTTCATTTCAGGCGATAACGATATATATCACGATATAAGCCAAATAACTATTTGTAAGATTTAAATGTGCCGTTGCTCACAAGTAAAATGTGAAATAATCAGCAGCTTGTTTTGATTTAAATATTTATTTCCCATAATAAATAAAATATTGCAAAATAAAATATAAGGCAAATATTGCAAACTACACAAAAGGCAGCCGCTAAAGCGTTTAAGTTTCAAAATAGAACAAACGAAACAGACTAAATCGTCAATTCCACTTAGAAACAAAATATTAATTCTAAAAATAAATGGTTTGTTTTACAGAAGAACAGACAAAATTGAGTAACTTTTGTCAATATCAAATAAACTGAGAACTAAAAGGAAATTCTCAATCGCTCCTTGTTGTATAGCTGAGCTTTTCAAACAGTTTTAACAGTTACTTTAGTCTGACAAAAGCCGAATGACGAATTAGCGCTTCCAGTCAGAGATTGAGCATGCACCGCTTCATTTCCAGACTTGCTTTTGGCACAATTTACAGTGCGCGCTACTCTGTTTTTTGTCAGAGTTGAAATAGCAGAAATACCTTCACACTACGGAACTTCTATGGCTCTTCCATTCAACAATCTCGCCGGCATTGGAACGGTCATCTGTTTTCTCTTCGGTAACCTTCGGTCACGCTCTCAGTTGATTTTTCTGTAGTCAGCACACTCATTTTCTCCATTACCCGGGCGGCACGGCGGCTGGCTGCTTCCCAAACAAATACACATGTGCGGCTTGGCACTTGTGCTGTACGTAACAAGTCACGTGACGTGACGCTGCGACTATGATTGGTTCGGCTCTGCGCTACTTAATTTGGATTGGCTGTTCTTTGTTTTCTTTTTTTTTTTTTAAGAGGACAAGAGTGGTGAGGCCTATCGCAATAGTTTAATTTTTCTATTGAGAAAAAGTTAGTTCGCAATATATATCGTTATATCGCCCAGCTCTACTCTAAATACATATAAAACTGAGACAAAGATGAGTTACTTCACACTGGTCTATGGAGGACAATGTGCCCAATGGTGGCTTCAAAGCACCTCTGATGTGTGACTCTTTAGTCTTGTAGCCCTTTTTCTTTAAAGATCAACATGACTGCTAACACTGTGTATATGCACCTATCTGCTGTGGATCCCGCAGGTCAAAGAAGTTCAGGAAACACTGGTAACCCATCTGCTTATCTGTGGAGAACATGATGATGTTGCCGCTGAAGTCGAAGCCGCACGTTCGAACAGCAGAGTTGGTGTTGAGCAGAGCCAGCTGTTTACCTGTGGACGACACACTGTGGGCTTTATGACACTGTAGAAGAAGCTACTTCCGGTTAGAGATTGTCTCATACCTGAGTGGTTCAGACGATGCTGCAAATATGGCATTAAAGTGGATACATTATGTTTTTCCCTTTTCTCTTATACACTGTTAAAATGGTCGATGCTTTTATTAAACTCAGACAAAATTTAAAATGACAAGTAATCCCCACAAAATCCTCAGTTTTTTTTTCTACCCATGGCTCTATATGTCATTGAAAACATAGGCTGTGAGCACAGAAGCCCCACCCACCAATCAGCCAATCAGAATATAGTTACACTTAACATGAAAGGAGCTAAAACAGCCAGACAGAGAGAAGATCAACTGAGGGAGCAGAGCAAAGCCCAGTATACCACACATGAAGATTAGTTTGAAATCATGCAAAGCTAGTGAAAGAAAAATGATTAACTTGTTTTCAACCTACCGGTCTCACAGTCCCACAACCGACAGCTGTTATCTGCTGATCCTGTTAGCACATTTTTAGTGTCCCCTGAGAGAAGACAAGTTAAGGATCCAAACATGCGTATCCTCAGCACAGACACTATCACAGGATTACAAACTCATCCCAGAAAGTTTGCTCTGTTCATCTCGATGTCACATATCTAAGACCACCTCAGCTCATGTTTTTACGATGAACATAATTACTTTAGTTGAATTTCCTTACCTGGATGATCGAGCATGCACGATCGATACATTACAATCTCAAACTACATCCGTTTGCTACAAAAAAAAAAAAAACTTTTCCAAGCATTTTTTCCAGAAAAATAAGGATACAGTCACAGTCCACACACCACACAGCTCCTGTGTGTCCGTTGTAGGTACCAAGCCTCTCGCCATTGACCGAGTACCATACGTTAGTTACCTGTAGAGAGAGATGATCAACGAGTTGGCCAGCTGCAAACAAACTAACAAACAATGGATGAGTGAGCTTGGCTATTATGAACCCACCGTGTCTTTAGCTACAGAGAACAACAAGTCTCCTTCTCTGTTGTACTTGATCTGAGTGATGGACCTCTCGTGGCCCTGGAGCAGGATCGGTTTCTGTGAACAACACAAACATTGATTTTAGATCAGCAGGTCGCCCTGTTTCAAAGGGGAAACAATGCGCAGGGCTCTACGATGACGAAACAACTATTAACGTTGAAATGCTTAGCAAAACAGCGAACGAGAGAAAATGGCAAAGAAGAAAACGGGAAAGCAGCTTTCCACTTGTAGCAACCACCACAGGCCGGCGAAACCTCTTTTAGCTACACCCAGCTAACACTAGCTCAAATATAAGCTGTCGCTGGCTAATTTTCGAGCTAAGCTAACGGTAGCGCCAGCAGTTACGCTAGCTAAGCTGGAGGCGATGCTGGTATCAACAAACCGCTTCATTCGAAAACAAATATTAGCATCAGGAACCATTTACCAAGGAGCACACTAACCATTTTTGTCAGCTAAGTGTCGGCGGCAAGTCCAGTATTGTCGCCGTTCCTCCCGTTGAAAGAGAAATGATGAACACTCGTGTTTCATGCACCGGAGCCGCGGCGGAAGAGGAAATGTTCTTCTTCTCTTGGCAGATGGGGAAATCGCATTCGAGCGCATTACCGCCACCTTCTGATTAGGAGAGTAGAGTAAGGCTTAATAGTTACTATAGTAGTTAAAAAGAAAATCCCCAAAATCTCTAGTCTTTTTATCTTTTTTGAACCCAATTATTCCAACATATTTGTTGAGGCTCCAGTCTGATTAAATTCGTTTTCACCAATAGTCAAAGGAGCTTGCAAAGAAAAGCGTCTGGACTTCTTTAAGTTGCTTGAAGACGTTTCACCTCTCATCCGAGAAGCTACGATGACCTGGATGACTGAGAACCTTCACAGACATATTTTCACCCATACTATAAACAGCGTATATATTGCTACAGATAATTGTAATTTATAACAGTATATCATTTTAACTTATTTCCACATGTATAATTTTCCCTTTGCCTTTTCCTCAATTTTACATTTATTTGAATGTAAAAACACATAAAACCAGTATCATATATATGTATCAGGTCACATTTCACTGCGTGTTATACCTGTATAACCATGCATGTGACAAATAAAGAATCTTGAATAATAATTCAATACCAAGTCCAATAATTTGTAGATGCAGGCGGGGGAAATGATCATTAGGTGAAAAATAATAAATTAATTAATTAATTAATAAACCTATCAGGGACTTATCAAAAAAGTGTAGGTGTGTTATTTTTTTGTAGTATCTACTATAGAAATTCATGTTATTGTTTTTTAACTTTGCAGCAAAAAACTCAGCAATTTTCTGAAAATAATATAAAAATCTCCTGTTTTATAATACAGGTCAGTCTCAGCAATGAGCTAACAGAACGTTTTTTTCTGCAGCGCGTTCATTTCTTACAGTTTAAACCCAAAGAGTTTTGTTGACAGATTACTTTACTACAGTAACATTTGTCTACCATGCAAGACCTGAGATGTACTATTTAGATTGCACATCATTTCCTTATAATTAGATAACTCTGGGATTAAACATTTAATTCAACCTCTTTTCCCGCTTATAGTATGGGGAGCTTTACTGGGCTGGCCCCTTAAAGCTCAAATTGGGCCATACATGGTCAATGACATAAAACATCTTTGACATCCCTGATCTTAAAGGTCTGAAAGTCCAGGGACTTCTGACACTCTAAAATTCGGCACAGTATCGAAAAATGTCTGGAATTCCTGAACAGTTAATGCGGCATTTTTGGAAAACCACCTCGACTTAAAATCCACCGTGGTGCTGTAACTGAGGCAAAATTACACACATACTCAAAACACAAGCATCACTGACCAAATATTTATAGAAGCATCAGATAAAAGCTTGAGTCTAGAAGGTCAAAGCTAAGTCAGTTCTTTTATTTAACAAGAAACAAAATATACAGAGCCAGAGAAAAGTACTGCAAAAGACCAAAAAAAACCAACAAAAACAGAAAGATCTTTGGTTCCTTCTTATGGTGAGTGAACCTCTCAGTCCACTGTGGGACAGGAATGAATCTGTCCTACGGGACAATGGAAGAGATTAGGTTTGTCATTGCGATATCAGATGAAAATGAGTCGTCACTCTGTTCCCAGTGCTACATATTATGTAGTACACAAGAATGTCAGAAGACACGTGTTCAATGGTCCATTAAGAGGCGGTCTAACTTTTCCATCTGTATTCACATCGGCTCAGTCGGTGCATCTTTCAAGAGATTCACAACATTACACTCAACATCGAAACAATCCGGTGTAGCTCAAGTGTGGGCCAAAAGGAAAAACAAATCTATATGTGTGTGTGTTCCTCTGTGAGATGTCATGTGTGGTACAGCACATCCATGCAGGACAGTGGATATAATAAAAATACATTCTCAGCTGAGTGCTTGTCAGATCAGACTGCCATAGAATAAAACCAAGACACGAGCGTTGCATAGAGGTCTTTGAACATTCAACTGGGAAAAACTGAAAGTACTTCTATCACACACACTCACCATACACACACCAGACAACCATGGAGTTTAAAGAGGTCATTACTGCAGAGTGACAAACCCGAACAAAATTAGCAAAAAGCAACTGACGTCATAAAACTAAAACTCTTTAGCAATGCTCTAAATTAATGGAGAGTATAGCGTGCGCTGCCAGATTTCCACATTTCAATGACAGATTCATCTTCCAACAATGCAGACGGACCAAAAGTTCAGGAATGCAAGATATCGGAATATTGACAAGTAAAATGATTGGTCGATCAGTGGCTGATATTTATCTGATGTCACATCAGTAATGTGCTGCCTTAATTTTCAAAAATAACATTCTTAAGTGCCATAAAATTGTCATTTTAAACATCAGTACGACGCTTTAATAAGTGGGACTCAAATTTCAGGACAGGCCTAAAAATGATTTTCTGTTTTTATGAATTGAACCTGCTAAAAATATTGTGCCTGATGCTGCTGTTAAGACTTCACTTGAAAGAAACACATAATGTGAGTTTTAGGATAAACACTGACAATCAGCGGGCAAACTGAAGCAGACTAACTGGACACACACACACACACACACACACACACACACACACACACACACACACACACACCCTCTGACTCTTTACACCATAAAGCAGGTTGGCTTCACCTTACAGCAGTGTTGCTGTTGTTGCCGGGCCGATTGGACCGGAGGTGTAGGAAAACAGCACAACACAGAGGCGGTCGGTGGAATTACATGCACACTAGTAATGAGGTTAATACGGACATATATTTTGGGATTGTCAGCTAATAAAATAATATTTATTAATTGTCAAAAAAACATGATGAGATCTGAAGATGATGCGACAAAAACCTCTGGGCCTGAAAAATGTGAACACACAAAGTGCCAGAAACTGCAATTCCTCCAGTGGCCACTTGAGGCCTGCTTCAAAAGTCCATCCCCAAAGCCTTAAACTTTAATAAAAACGTTTCCAGCCTGGGAAAACAAATCCCTTCATAACACCACCATGATAACCTGTTATCCATGTGAATCAATGCCTGCCCTGACCGACACAGGGAGCTAGAGTAGTTAATTGCTGTTTGCTAGGTCAGCTAATTCTGAGCTGGACAGCTCCACTATGTCTGTGCTGCTGGGACCTTCTGGAAGATTTTATTAAATGAAATTAGTTTGTAATCTAGCTTGAAATTCTACTATTTTATTCTGTTGCAGGCATGTGTGCCTTCGGTTCGCACCCCTACAATTTATGAATGCAACCAAGCTAATTAGCATTAGCTGTTAATTTAATATTTCCACATGCTTGTACAAAGATGAAAAGTCACTTCTGACTTTGAAAATCCAACACAGTCGTGGCAAAAACACTAAATTTGAGGCTTTTAAATGTGACTTAGAAACCAAAGGGTGATGCCACTGTGGCCACCGTTTACATACAGTCTAAGAGCAATATTAGGGCCCTGGAGGTTATTTCAAATACGTTATTATAATCAATATGTTAAATATGGATAATGCTTTTAAAAGAGATGTTTCTGGAACTCTCATGGTGTGATTTAAAGCAGGAAATAAATTTACTCAGAGTATTGAGTACAGGAGTACATGTGAGTTCAGAAACGGAAAGGAAGAATATGGCAAACTTCAAAACAAGGGGAACAAACTCGAGAGTTAGAAATGAAGAGTCAGAATAATAAACACTTGCTCTGGATCTTAGTAAATAGAATGAACAAAGTGATGTAGTTAATGTAAATTTATTCATACGAGCTTTATATATACTTTTACTTTGCTAAAAATGCTTTGATAATTTGTATATACACAAATTTAGATGTGTTAATATGACTACATGGCATAGTTTATGTTGTTATGGTGGTCCTTTATGTCATCCTTGGTTTCTGTTCTTTGATCATTTTTACACATGTTGACATTAATATGTAGATAATAACTTGTAAATATGATCACTATCCTTTCACTATAGTTATTTCTGAAAGTATTGTAATAATATTAACTTGCGTGGCTGATTAGTTGCTTCCTGTAGATGAACACACTCGATAGATGCTAATAAAAACCATGAAAACCAAATTATTGCAGAAAATTGCATTATACATTCACGGTAACTGTGTGATAGTGTGCATGTAATTACACCAGCAGACTGTTTTGCAGAAGATTCTGGGAGATTACAACTAAACCCTTCTGTCAAACGCTGATCTGGTATTCTGGTCTCGTACATAAAGGTGTGACTTTGCAGTTTGCTTCGGTCCCAGTGTTTAACATGGGCTCCATCCAGCAGAGGAGTAGTGGGTTGCAGGCTGGTGGCTTATCTGTGGGTGGTTTGAAGAACGTGTGAGCAGTGCTGCTTCATTCCTGTGCCTGGACAGGCTGAGTGTTTGCCTCTTCCAGCAGGGTGTCTGTGTCCAGCTGCGGCTCACAGGGGCAGGAGTGGGAGCAAGAAGAGGTGGAGGCGGTGGTGGTGTCAGGGGCAGGGCAGGTGCCAGGCTCCAGCAGAGAGTCTGTAGGTGGTGGAGAGGGGGAGTCAGTCCCTGGGTTGGAGGTGGGGGCTCCCTCTGTGCCGCCGCTGAGGCTCTGGACCTTCTTGTTCAGCTCATTCCGTTCGACTTTGAGCGCCCGCCGGAGCTTCTCCAGCCGCTGGACTTTTCCCTGAAGTGCCTCAAACTCACGATCCCGAACGGCTTTCTGTGAAAACACACACACACACACACACACACACACGCACACACACACACACACACACACACACACACACACACACACACACACAGTCAGCTTTTTAGCCATCTGTGCATTGAAAAACAGAAGATTCCACTTTCAGCTGTAAGGAAGCTGAAACATTGTCATGTTGTCACAGAAAAGATTCCCATTAGTGAGGTTTTTGGCTTCTTGTATCCATAAAACGAGTAAGCATGGATCTGTTTAACACCCTAAGAGAGACCCAAAGGCAGTGACATCGTTAGGACTCTGGACTGAGTCACCTGTGATGTCATAACCTTGCTGCAAAACAAGACTTGCAGGTTATTCTACTGTTCATGTGCAAAGTCACCAAACTTTTGGTTTGACTGGAGATTTGATGCATCCACTTCCTACACCCACACTTGCTTAAAAAAAAAAAATGAATAGAATCACAAATGAATATAAACACTGCAGCCATAATAAACTGTCTACGTAAGATTCTACTGTCTAGAACCGTGGCTTGAAAATTTAAGGTTAGGTTACAAATGTGATAGTCTGTGAACCAAATGTGATGTCAACGAAGCCTGTAACCATTTATACTGCAGCTTCATGCCAATTTCACTGCAGTCTTATCATAAAGTATGAAAAAAAACCCACTAGAATACAAATAAAGGAGGTAAATCGACAACAAAGCTAAGCTCAGCTATTGTAGCATCACTTTTAGCACACGCCTCTGTTCACAAGGGTAAACAGGTTGAGCATAGAAGGGCCAATAATCCTTGTTCTGCTCTGCAGCTCAAAATAGTGGCACATACTCCACTATTTATGTGGCATCCTAAAATAAACTAGCTGCAGGTTAATTTGGGGATTGCCCTTCATCTTGTTAGACAGTTAGCAGCGACTGCCCCTTCAAAATAAAAGCAAGGATGTTGTCCACTAGTATACTAGTGGGGCTGTTCTCTAAGACAGCTGAAAAGATATACAGATTTTTAAATAGCTACACCAGGGGTGTCAAACTCAAATACACAGTGGGCCAAAATTCAAAACTGGAACAAAGTCGCGGGCTAACATTAATATTTATTGAAAAAAAAAAAAAAAAATCTTCCTCCAGATTTAAGAATGAATCTCTTCTTATGAACTCAAAGAAGTTTTGCTGAAAAACTGAATATGGAACAAGCAAAGCTTAATACTAAACAATATATATATTAGCTGTATAATAACAGTAGGCCAGCTCTAATAATAATTTGGTATGGCTTCGCGGGCCAAATGTAATTAGGCTGCGGGCCAAATCTGGCCCGCGGGCCAGAGTTTGACACCTATGAGCTACACTATTCAAACACAGATCTTACAGCTTCTTAACAGCAGACGTGGACACAATAAGCTCAAACCAGCTTTACCTCCTCGGCCATCTCCAGCAAGGCCTTGTTGCTGCTCTCCCACCTGGAGCGATACATGGCCGTCTCCTTCTCGAGCTTTTTGATCTTTTTAGTCATCTGTAAGCACAAAGCGAACAAGACTGTCACCACAGCCAATAACCACGGAGACGTTTCATTCTTACACCTTCAAGTTAGTGGAGTCGCCTCACCTTCTCCATCTCCTGCTTGAAAGTGGTGAAGACCTCATTGCTCTTGGACAAGGTGGTCTGAAACTCTTCAAACTTCTCCGTGTACAGTGATAACTAGTGAGGGAAAACAACAACAACATTATTTAAATGTTAAAGTCATTCCCGAGTTCAGCTGGAAAATCTGAAAGGCTGATGGGAAACCTGCTGCTTGAGGTGAACTTCCTGCTGCTTCATGAGCTCACACATCCTCTGGGATTCTACTGCTTCTTTTAACAGCTGTGGAGGGAGAAAACAAAGCCGTTAGAGATTGATTGTTGCATGTGTAGATTCAGTCTTGTGCTTGGACTGTGTATTTATTTTAAAAAGAAAAGGATAATTACAAAGTCTTTCTCTCTGTCGTGGCGGTCCTCAGACTCCTTGAGCAGCTCCTGGGCCTGGTGCAGTTTTGCATCCACCAGCTGCTGCTGCAGGTCTTTGTGCTTCACCACTTTCTCTATGTGCTTTTGGGATTACAAAGTCAGACAGGCGAGAGTTTCAAATAACTGAGGACTCACTGGTGGCGCTTTAACCAAGCGGGTGAAGGAAAACACTGCCTACTCACTTCTTCGCGGAGTTTGTACTGTTCATACAGTTTCTTCAGCTTCTCGGCGAGCTCTGCGTTCTCCTGTCGAAGGCTGGCGTTCCTCTCGTCGTGCTGCTGCATCTGAGCCTGGATGTCGTTCAGCGTCACCTGGAAATGAGAAGTCACCTCCTTCCTTTTCTCCTCCTCCAGCCGGGTTCTTTGCATTCCTTCGTCCTGCGGAGACACGATGATGATAATGACAACGAGTGCTTTTTTTATGTGATCGTCAGCTTTACCCTCCAAACTGTTTTCGCTTCATCAGTAAAATAAGACTAAATTTAAGGAGTCTCTGTGCATGTGCGTTGTGTATACATGTAACAGATAGAGGACAGGGTCTGTTTTTGTACCTTGAGTGTGCGGTTGTGTCTCTGCAGTTCCCTGCACAGACTCTCCAGCTTGCTGCGAGCCAGGATGGCCTTGCTGTGTTCGTTCCTCAGGTTGTCTTTCTCCTGGACCAGCTGGTTCTGCTTCTTCTGCAGCGCCCTCATCTGCTTCTGGGTGTTTCGGTGCTCTTCCAACTGTAAAACACACACATGCTCTTTCAGGTGTGACACCGCCAAACTAACATTTATATCTTTTTATGCAGGACGCTGCCTTGCTTTCCTATAAGACACGACAGGACAAACTTGCCTTACACACTTTCAAATGTAAGAATAGTGCACGCAAACAATATGATGCTTGGGTTGTTTTTTTTTTGTCCTTAGAGGCAGACTGGAAATTTTACAGCAGTTAAAATGTTGCTGTTAATATGTTTTGAAGTATTTGTGATCGTTAACATAATAACAAAGACGTTTACAGCCAAAGCTACAAACTTCAGAAGAACTACTCACCAGTTCAGCATACTTCTTACAGAGGCCTGCGAGCTTCTCCTCGGGGGTGCTCAGTGTGTTTAGAGTCTGCATGAGAAGTGTGATCTCCTTCCCTGCTCACAACAAAGGCAAATAAAAACATCAGGATGGAACCTCGCCCACCTCACACAAATGTTAGCAGCTTTTTAAACTACTACAAACTGATGGATTTTGGATGGACATTTTTAAGAGATAGGCCAATTTACAGAAGGCAGTGTAAGATACTTATTTGTAGAGGTAGCAGTAGTGAGGCGGAATGCACATGTGCACACATGCATGAATGAAGAAGCAGCAGCAAATCCTGCATACGTTTGGTCTGCAGTAGGGGTGGGCGATAAACGATATACGATAGAAACGATATAAATTTGGCCAACGACAGAGATTTTGACTATACCGCTCTATCGCGATAGCGCATGTTGATGATGTCATCAAGCTGCGACTGTTTTGGTCGAAAGCATCGCAGCGGCTAAAACCATTATCATCTGCAAATTATGCCGGACGACAGTCATAGCAAAGAGATGAAGCACTTTTGAAATATGGGGAAATCCAAAAACTGCGCTTCCTCCACTTCCGTAACAATGATTCATTAATGTTGAATTCTCTCACAGCTGTTCTAGTCCCATGTTGTTGCAGTATATTAATAACTAACCTTGTATTGTGGATGAATGATCTCAGTTGTTCTCCTGACTGAAGTTTGGCCCGTGTATAGCATCCTGCTATGCGATTGCATTTGTCCCTGACCACCAGAATCCCTCACGTTAACTTTTATCGAGTGGAAAAAAAAAAGTTGGTGTTCATCCTCCAGCTTCACTGTGCTAATGTTATGCTAACATAGCTGTGTCGCTAGCAATCACATAGCACAACATTATATACCAGGTAGTCCAGTAATAACCCTGCAAACGCCACTGCTGTTTAGTTTTCTGTCTTCATTTATGTTGGAAGTGGTAGCAGAGCTGTACGTTTTAATTAGTTTAAATCTCTCGGTCAGAACTTGGTATGAAATGTTTAGGTGGAAACTAGCGAGCTAACTTCCTGTTAGCTTATAACTCTGTTAAATTTAATAAATTCTGTTTTCATGGATGTAAAACTTAATTGTTACACCCGATAAAGCAGCAACGTTGATGATTTAATTAAAGATGAAAGAATTTAGACCGTTTTTAACTCTTAGTGTTCGTTTGACTTTGGGACCTGAAGCGGACGGAGTTTTGGACCCAGATTACTCCGCGAAGCTCCTCACTACGGCAGCCGTAATGCTCTGACAATCCATCAAGCAGTGCGGCTTACCAAAGTTGTACTAAAACATATCGCCCAGCCCTAGTCTGCAGCACTGCTATTTTAAAAGAGTAGACAAGTAGGCCACAGATGTATTACAGGCAGCACTTTTACAGTGAGCCGAGCAGTTTGCGGTGTTTCATGGTTTTAGTCACATTTCAAAAAACTGCAGAGAGCACAAGCTCAGCAGTGAACACACACAGAGCTCTGTGCCACAAATCCACTTATTTTTCTAACTTTCCTTAGATATAGAATCTTTCACTTAACACACTGAAGCATCTTTAAAAATTAATCTTTTAATGTGACTCAGACAGACCTGACGCAAACGTGACAAACAAGAATGTCTGACTCCCACGTTATGTCGTTCAGGTACTACTAAGTGGAACTCGAGATTCTGCTACTCGCAGCTGTCTGAGAGTCACATTATTTTCTTTTATCTTTAATAAACACCTGCAGACACAAATGCAGGAAAAACAAGAGTCATGCACAAGTTTACACAAACATTAAGTCCAACAAGACATTAACAATATGGTATCTAATGTTTTGTGTCCTCCTTCTAAACATATCACATGAGCTGCCATATACAAACTTCAGGTTTGTCGAGCAGACAACAGCAGCCCTTCTCTGGATGAATACTGCTGCACTCCATTAGCGCTCTCAGAGAACAGCTGCCTCAGCCTGTAACATCTGTTACAGGCTGTATTTCAGATCATGTTGAGTCTGCTTCTCTTTGACCTGAAATGCTATGCCGTTATTGAAAAGATACACAAAATCTACTCGTTTTATATCGCCTGATTTGCATTTCTGGACTGTGCTGGTGATTACCGAAACAAAATGGTTTTGTGTGCAGTCATAAATTTGCATTTTCAGTAGATTACTCACAATCTTTCCACTTGTGCAGCGCGCTCACACTAATTTCTCCCACTTATTCCTATAAATCTGGCCAAAACACTGAACACACTTCCCCCTCTTACCTAGACCCTTCACTTTTTTCTTCTCGTGAGTTTTCTTCTGCTGCTTTCCCACACCGCTGTCACCACCGTTGACTTTGCTTTCCTCTGGCTTGTCATCTTCCCTCTCATTGGTCAGGCCATTGAGCTCTGGGCTGTGTGACTGGCCGTTAGCTAAGTCGCTGGCATCGTCTGAAATGCTTTCCCGACAGTAGGTGCTAAGGATGTCCTCCAGCTGCCGGCTCAGCTCCTCTGCCATGTCACACTGAGACAACGGAGCCTCTGCAATTACACAGAATGGAGGGGAAAAAATGACTAGCTGCTTTTCTTCTTCTGAAGTCAAATATGTTGCATTTTGGGTTTTCAGTTCATAATAATTAAAAAAACAAATAAATAATACAATGTAGAATTAAACAGTTACAGTGAGAGAAATATGAAGCTCACTTGCTACAAGACCGTGTTGGAAATGATACTCCTTAAAAAAAAACAAAAAACACCCAGATTATCAGATCAGCAACAGTTTAGAAGTTTTATTTACAATATCTTGAAAATAAATGAGAATCTTTAATTGATTTGTGACTTTGAGATGCTTTTAGGCACCGTCCTCAACCATGATGCACATCTGAAGGCCTGTGACTGGCGTTATCATCATCACAGATGATCACATGGTCAGCATTTCTACTTCCTAACTGTCACTTTGGCCGTGCTGGATCTCACTTAGCAAATTAAAGGCTTAAGAATAAGAAAAATGAAACAACAACAGAGAGCAAACTATTCTAAGCAGTGTAGAGTCAAACATTAGTGGTGCCAGCATTATAATATGGAGCTGGAACCTGCTATTAGTAAATTCTCCTAACACTGCTTATGATGCTTGCATGGCACTGAAACTGATGCAGACACTTCATAGCTGGAGTTTGACAACTGAGATGCAGAAAATGAAAGAGGCACTGAGCTTTTTGATTGTATACTTTATCATACTGCTGTTAAATGCTGAATGTTGTTGTTTTTCGCAGCAGTATTTTAATTTATCAGTGAGGGGATAACTTTCTCTCAGTATAAAAAATAATTATCCTAGCATCAATGTAAGGACAATATAAGACTGCTGAAACTATTGGAATGGACATGAAGGAATGTACAAAGAAGAGGGAAAACTTCCCTGAAAAAAAATTGACCACAGCAACAAGCGAGGACCCAGGAGGCACTGCATGTGAAACACTGGGACAAGGCCCTAATAATAATAATAATAATAATAATAATAATAATAATGTGTATGTGTTAGTCCCCATAGGGAAATAGTTCCTCTGCATTTAACCCATTCACCCAGTGAAGCAGTGGGCAGCCACCAATGCAGCGCCCGGGGGGCAGTGTGTAGGGACGGTACCTTGCTCAGGGGTACCTCAGGGTAGCCGTTCAATGGAGTTGAACCCCCGACCTTCCGATCATGGGGCCACCACTCTACCTACTGAGCTATCCCTGCCCTATGTTAATTAACAAATATTGCATCAGCACCAGCATAAATGCACTTACATAGGTTACATCTTGGGCTCTACAAAGTTTCCCCACAGAAGTCTACAGCAGGCTGTAGAGTACAACCCCCCCCACAGGTTGTAGTGGGAAGGACACACTAACTAAAGCACTGGATCACATGTTGCTATTAGCAAGCTTCCTTGCTTCAAATCAGAATAAGAACCATCACGACCAACTGCCAGGCCAATTAGGTAGACAGCAGATGAGTAATTTGCAAAAAAAGAAAGATTTTAGCGCAGGAATTTATAAACTATACCGGACAACTGAAAAAAATGTGTCCTCCTGCCTCCTCCTTTCACAGGGAATAAACAGGTACATGCACCCTTCGGGTTGGCAGGTTAATCAATGATATAGAGAAAAAAGCTCTACTCCTACATCTTGGTTGCTTGGTATACATACGCATGCACAACTGGGAAACAAGATGATAAACTTGAGTCACAATGACTGATGATAGGAAGGTTTTAGCCTACTATAATCTAGTAGCGCTGGGATTGACATGAATTCACAGTTTACCTCCCCCCGCCCCCTCCTCGCCCTGTGGAGGTGTATCCGTCTGTGGTGTCTGTGGTTCAGACTCTTTGGGGCTGTTGCTTTCCAAGCTGTCCTTTGCAGCTGCAGGTGACTCTGTCCCTGCTGCTGCTGCTGCGGGTGGAGCATTCTCCGCAGCCTGAGTGGTGGACTCTTCGGTATCTTGTTTTTTCATCTCTCGTTACCTGTTACAAGGAGAAAAACCTGCCATGGTTAGCTCAGAGGGATGGAAATAATAACAGCAAGTAGACTTATTTATTGAGCAACACTTAACCGTCAGCGCAAATGAGTCACAGAACATTAAACGTAATAAAGTTTATCTTTTCTAGCCTAATAAAGCCTCGGCTGTATGGGGACACAAACAAAGTGGCAGCAGCTGAACCACAAGCGAAATAAACCTATAGTTACTCCTGCTAAGCTATGCTCCTTCGCAGTGCAGTAACGTTTCCTGATGAACTTGTTTTTAAGTTTTGGTTTTAAGACAGGCTCCGCACGATTGGTTTGGTGAAACCTGAACTTTAGCCTGGAAATTCATATACATTTCTATCCTCCAAACATTAAAGAGTAACTTTTTCTAGCTGCTTTCTTTTCTATCGTGCCCTGTCCCCATTAGCTTTCACTTTGCGTTAGCTAGCACAAGCCGCCAGAAGCAGCTAAACTAGCTTACACAACTGCCAGGTAGCCGCTGTGAGCTCGTATATATCAGGCACAAACTACTGAAACAAAAAGACACACTACACGGCTACCTGCTTATAAATGATACATGTTGTTTGTAGGTAGTATACAACTGTTTACCTTTAGAGTCAAGGAGGAAATTGCTAATGTGTCTGTAGGTTTCCTTAACAGCGTGAGACAGAAAAAAAAAAAACTCACTTCCGGTAATAACTTTGGGGTCTTCTTCTTCTTTGAGGTTTATTGACGCTTGGCAAACAACTGGTTGGTGCTTTACCGCCACACGCTGATCGGGAGGTGGATTACAACGTTACAAAGCAGCCCGTCAGTCAAATTAACTAATGCTGAAATTAATGCTTTATATGTGGCGTGATAAAACACTTACTGATAACTTTTTAATTGTATCTTTTTGAGCTTTTCAATAAATTGAGTTATTTCTTCCTATTACTTATTGTTTTCTCCTATCCACAGTTGTAACTCTTGCCTGTTTTATGTTTCCCTATTTTAAAACGTGCACGTCAGGGGTGTCAAACATAAGGTGCAGGATTAGCCAGACAAAGACCCACTGGGTGCATTTGGAAAATGTGACAAAAGACGTGAATTTTTGGACTTATAAATATAAATTAAGATGTTTCGCAGCTTTACTTACTGATAAAGATCTTCCCCATGGCTATTCCAACTACAGCAAATGAGTTAAATAACAGGTAAACAATTACATAACAGAAAAGTTCGTTGTTGTTCTCACTATTGACTATAGAATTTTTTTTTTTTTTTACAAAGGGTCCACAAAAAGGGAAATATTCTGTGAATTACCAACTTTCTGGACCATCTGAGCTACAACTGATGTTTTTGTAATTTTATACATTTACCTGTTATAATTTAAGCCCAAAGAGTCATACTGAAAGATTGGTTACAGTAGCATCTCTTTATTGCGGAAAAACTAAATAGTAAACACTACACACTAAATAGTAGTTTTATATATAAAATAAAGAAATGAACTGTTTTAAAAGTATCTTTAAATTCATTATAACCAATCCAGACTTTTTTGGTCCCAGTGTTTGCCACTCTCTTTGGAAAATACATTTTAATGTATGAAGAGAAAATCTCCGTCCCGGTTTCCCTCCAAGGCGTGAGCACCGATAAGCAGAGTTTTGTCCTTTCCTTATAAGATTCCTAATTATTCAAAGTAACGCTCAAGTATGCCGTTCAGCTGGGTTAGTTACAGCGCCGGGAGTAGCTTGGGAGAACAAGGAAACACAGACTGCTTCAGGTTGCCTTCCCAAACCAACTCAAAGGTTTATTCAGTACAAAACAGCTTATATAGAGGAAAAAAAGGTTCGTGTGTCAGCAGGTTCTCAGTTCAAAACCGGTACAGACCAAATAAGGAAACGTCTTCCTGCCTTCTGAGCAAAGAAGTATCCTTTGTGTAGTTTATCAGTTCAGCTACAATTTATGATCATCCCAGCAAAATACACTCCTAGGCATAGAATACAGAGTTCTTTCATTAGTGAATTCTGAAACAAACCACCTGGCTTTTAACAAGCTCTTTTCTAAAAGATAAGGAAGGGAGGATGGGAGTAAGGAAGTGGTCTCGTCTCTGTGGTATTTTCGACCTTGGGGTACCAGCCAATTCTTGGGTCAGAGAGAAAGAGAAAAACAACTAGCAAATGGGCCTTATTGAGTAACTCTTTTCTGTATAATATCACTACAAAACAATATCCTGTAAATGCTACCATGGTATCAAAATATCACAACAATGTAACTTTGCCAAAAACTAATTGCAGCTTCTACCTGCCAATAGGAATGTCCTATCGGGCTCAAAATGACTTGATGTCATAAGCCAGCATATCATTGTAAACCAACTTTATTGAAAGTTGCTTGGGGATCAAACACCACTGTGTACTATTTGTGAGTAACAGACAGACTGAACTTAGATCAAAATTCACCATATATTAATAGATTTGTTTAATCATTTCCCACCCAGTTTTTATAATAAAACCCCAGCAGCTGGGGTCGACAACCTGCGGCTCCGGAGCGCACGCGGCTCTTTAGTCCGTATAGTGCGGCTCTGCGTGGTTTGGGAAAATAAATTATAAGTATTTAGCTGAAGTGTATTTTATTTATGTTAGTTCTTTTTTAACTTGTAGTTCTAAATTGGAAGATTATTGTGATATTGAAATATAAAAATAAAATTATATTCTATTATTTTTGTCATCGCTCAAAATAAGCATCACACTCGCGGAAGCTGGTGTACCCGCCGAACGCTGTAACAAACCTTTTGGGTTATAGCACCACTAGGGGGGGAGTCTCCTAGGGGGTGTGTGAGTATAGCGTGGCAGCCATTACATGCTGCTCGTGTTCTGTTCTCAGGATAGACCTCACCGTTGTAACGGCCTGGCACCGGCGACTACCGATCCCCGCACATGTATGTACGGACAATATAGAGCCGTGGAGACCTGGCTTGTATGGTCTTATGTTGCTGACAAGGAATAAAGGTCTGTTGTTTAATTTAACTGACTGGCTCCGTGTTATCCGGCTAACCTCCACACCACATGCCCGCTGGACCGGCTAGCCGCTCCTTCCTCGCCAGACTGCTGTTACAACGCTGTGCATTCGGATCCACATTATGTCAGCAGCTCCATCGTGAACTATGTTAAAAACAAACACCGCTCACGCCTCACAGCCAGTAGCGGTTTTAGATACGGGCGACACGGGCGGTTGCCCGGGGCAGCATCGTGGTGGTGGGCGGCATCATGGGCATCGGCAAAAAAAAATTAAATAAAATGCTCGTACTCATGCTGCCCCGACGTCAGCCAGCGCATATTGGGAATGGCATAGGCACCGATCGGTTTTCTATCGCCCATTTGCTGGGAGTAAGGGTGCCCTTCGTTTGCGAGGTGCGCCTGCTGCTTGCGGCGCAGAGAGGAGAGGGCGGGGCGGCGGGGGATTCTCTGACCGGCTGGAGCGGCATCTAAAAACCAACTCGCAAAATAAAACAAAATAAAAACAAACCAACAAACACGAAAACACCAGACATTATAATACAGACTTATAATTTGCACCGATGTTTGCCAGAGGGAGTGTTCGCCCAGGGCGCCAAACAGGCTAGGGCCGCCACTGCTCACAGATGACAGCTTACAGTCCTGCCTAAAGATGAAAGTGACTTCGTACAACCCCGATTTGCAGACGCTGTGCGCTGAGGTTCAGGAGCAGAAGTCCCATTGTAAACATACCACGGCAGACCCACTGCTTTTTAGCATCTCTTTATTGACCACTTTTTACACACAGTTGCTGTATGCATACAGTCGGCTGTAGCTTTTCAGCTCACAGCCCGACACATACCAACAACAGCATAGGCTGTATCCCAATTCAGGGTCGGCAGCCTTAAAGTACGCATTTCAAGGCCGATTACGTCACAGCGGCGCGCCGAAGGCTGTCCCAATTCAAAGGCTGCTCGAAATGCGGCCCTGAAATGCGTCCTTCATTATCCTGAATTTTAAGGCGGTGGCAGTGTAGACTTCGTGGTCCCATATATCCCACAATTCATAGCGCGGCAGTCGGTGTGGAGAATTCTGCCGCAGACGGCAGAAGCGGAGCGGCCGAAGAGTAAACTGTGAAAAGTAAGTACTGAATATTATGTCACGTATTTATGTGCAAATGTTTAATAATGAAGAACGTTAAACATTCCTGTTGGCCACATGTCGGCAAAGTTATGTGACATTAGTGACGTTTGTACTAACTTGGTTTTAAAGCCTTTACTTTAAAATATACGCCGTTCAATAGCTGAGCTTAATCTTACAGAGAATGATCAAAGCTCATGTAGAAACAAACAAACAAATGAACAAAAGATTTTCTCCTTCATTTCTATCAAACAAAGCTGTATGACACCTGTCCAGTGGTTAGTATCATGGTTGCTAGGCAACCTGGGCAGTGCAACGGAGGCTTTTTTTTTTTATTTTTTAAACTTTATTGACAAACAACAGTATCAGCGCAACGGAGGCTAGACCGTCCCATTACACAAGCCTCGCACTTCCGGCCTTAGCGGTCTTTGAGTACGCGGCCCTTGAGGATCGTTGAGGCTGCGTACTTTAAGGCTGCAGACCCTGAATTGGGATACAGCCATAGACAGCACAGACGTTAAGGCCGCGAGGCGTGATTGCGGGTGCCGCTCAGGTGCGTCCGCCTCCCCTGCAGCGGCGCTGCAGACCACGCCCCGCCGCACGCATTAACCAGGTAAAATACATATTTAGGCAGAATTTTGCAAATATCTATTTTTGTTTTTTAAGAAGCATAGTGCTTTTTTTCCCCACTTGAAGGTCAAGGCTCCAAAAGCCCAAAGGTGATATATAACTGCGGTAAAAGTATGTTAATGCCCATGCTGTGTTCAAATCCTTTTAATGCTAATGATGCGTTTGATCTGTTTCCATTTCTGCTGCTTTCTGTTACACTGCCCTATCAATCTTGTTCATTTTCATTCTCTTTTCTCCTTCCTCCATCAGCATGTGTGGCGTTGATACAGTAGCTTCTTCCTGAAATTCCTACTTCATGAGTTGTTGGGATCTACAGGATTCCAAATATTTTTTTATTCAAATAAAAAGACTGCATGCGCATATCTAGAGATCTATCTAGAGATCTCTCTCTCTCATACATATTCACATATATACACACATATTCACATATATACACATATTCACATATATACACATATTCACATATATACACATATTCACATATATACACATATTCACATATATATATATACATATACATACACATATATATACAGCGGGGAAAATAAGTATTTGACACATCAGCATTTTTATCAGTAAGGGGATTTCCAAGTGGACTATTGACACAACATTTCCACCAGATGTTGCCATCAAGCCAAATATTGAAGTCATACAATCAAATCAGAACATATAAGTATACAAGTTAAACCATAATAAATAAAGTGAAATGACACAGGGAATAAGTATTGAACACACTTTATTCAATACTTTGTAGAAAAGCCTTTGTTGGTGATTACAGCTTCTAGACGCCTCTTGTATGGATAGACCAGTCGTCTGCATTGCTCAGGAGTGATTCTGGCCCATTCTTCCACACAAACGGTCTTTAAATCTTGAAGGTTCCTTGGGCCTCTTTTATGAACTTTAATCTTCAGTTCTCTCCATAGATTTTCTATGGGATTTAGGTCAGGTGATTGACTGGGCCATTCAAGCAACTTGATTTTCTTTCTTTGAAACCACTTCATTGTTTCCTTGGCCTTGTGTTTGGGATCATTGTCTTGCTGAAATGTCCACCCTCTTTTCATTTTTAGCTTCCTGGTAGATGGCAGCAGATTTTTATCCAGAATGTCCCGGTACATCTCTCCATTCATCCTGCCTTCAATAATATGAAGTCTGCCAGTACCCCTTGCTGAAAAGCAGCCCCAAACCATGATGCTTCCACCCCCAAACTTGACTGTTGGTATGGTGTTCTTGGGGTGGTGAGCAGTGCCATTTCTTCTCCAAACATGGTGTGTAGAATGACTGCCAAAAAGTTCAATTTTGCTTTCATCTGACCATACTATAGTCGTCCAATAATCCACAGGCTTCTCCAAATGCTGTTGCGCAAATTTTAACCGAGCCTTGACATGCTTTTTGTTCAGCAATGGAGTCTTGCGTGGTGAGCGTGCATGGATGCCATGGCGGTTCAGTGCATTGCTTATAGTTTTCTTTGAAACAACAGTACCTGCTGATGCAAGGTCTTCCTGAAGTTCTGTCCGAGTGGTTCTTGGCTCTTGGAGAACCCTCCTGATTATTCTTTGGACTCCTCGGACAGGGATCTTGCGTGGAGCACCTGATCGTGGCAGGTTTATGGTGAACTGATGCACTTTCCATTTCCGGATAATGGCCCCCACAGTGCTCACAGGAACATTTAGCATTCTGGAAATGCACCTATAACCATTCCCATCAAAATGCTTTTCAACGATAAGATTACGAAGATCTTGAGAGAGTTCTTTGCTTTTACCCATCATGAAGTCTTTCCTGTGTGCCTTCTGGGTAATGAGGAGCCTTTATAGGCCATCAATTAGGACTAAAGCAGCTGATATCAATTAGTACTGATAGGGGACAGGATTTCTCTATCAATACTGACAGATTTCAGGTGATCTCCTGGCTTTCTATGTCATTTTGCCCCTTGTTATCTCCATGTATTCAATACTTATTCCCTGTGTCATTTCACTTTATTTATTGTGGTTTAACTTGTATACTTATATGTTCTGATTTGTTTGTATGACTTCAATATTTGGCTTGATGGCAACATCTGGTGGAAATGTTGTGTCAATGGTCCACTTGGAAATCCCCTTACTGATAAAAATGCTGATGTGTCAAATACTTATTTTCCCCGCTGTATCTATAAATAAAAATTCATATTTGGATCCTTAGTATATGATCTTGTTAGCCACTTTTGTGTCCAAACCGAGTTCAACAGAGTTTGAAGTTAGCTCGCTACTTTCCATCTAAAGATGTTGTACCATGCTCTGACTTTAGGATTTCTAAAAACCTAAAACATACAGCTCTGCTTTCACTTTAGATGAAAAACTAAACAGCTGCAATGTTTGCATGAAAGCTGGACTACCTGGTGGCTACTACAGAGCTCTAGTCCCACTGCCATGGTTAACAGAGCAATATAAACAGCACATTTAATGGTTGAGAGTCCCTGATGGGCAGACAAATGTAACGGCAGGAAAAGGATGATGAAAATGGACCAAATGTTAATAAAGAACAGCCTCGGAGTGAGTCTTTCCTGAAGACTTAAAATATTTAGTATTTGATAAACTGTCAACCCATGGGTTGTAGCATCTTAAGGCCTAAAAAAACCACCTACAATAAGTGAAGAGTGTCTGAAAGTCATGTATACCTTACACAGGATCGGAGGAATCCATCTGCTGGATGGCTTCCAAAAGGCCAGTCTTAAGGAGGCTGAGATATGCCAAATTACACAAGAACTAGACTGTAAAGTCAGTGGCAACAGGTGTGCTGGTGCGATTAATCCAAATTTTAATTTATGTCATATTAAGAGAGCACAACAGTAAGTGCCTACAGCCATTTATAAAACATGGTTGAGGAGGAAAAACTAGTGAAATTCTAAATGCCGAAAATATGATTTATCCACCGTGCAGTCTCCATCTGGAAAGTGTCTGACTGGCAACAGCTTTATTTCTCAGCATGAGAATAATGCCAAACACACCACCAATGCAGTAAAGGCATACGAGCATAGCAGAGAGGAAAAGAGTCAAAACACTTTGAACACCAACAGTCATGACTGGCCTGTCATTGTGCGATCAGCTTTACAGGTAATAGAACAATAGCTTTGAATGTCCATCAGTAAGTCTGGAGAACTTAAAAAAAAAAAAAAATTTCCTTAGAGACATTAAAAGAAAGTTTGCCTACGAGAGTTCAGACTGTGTTTAATAAAACTGGTCATACCAAATACTGAATATCAGGCTTGTAAGAATTATACCAACTGTTTTTGCCTTCTAGAACATATTTACATTAATGTTTCCACATTTCAATAAATCGTTATAAATCTAAACAAATGATGTTGGCTCAAGACTTTTAAACAGTACTGTTTGTTGTCTTCTTTCACATTAAATATCACCATCAACACCCCAACATGAAAGAACATTGAGGAAGAAAAACTCATTAAAGGGGTTGCAACATAACTTTATTTGATTTGCACAATATTTCCACTGAACAGTTTTTTTCTTAAATCTCAATATGCTTTCTTTACACTTATATTGTTGCCGTTTCCTGTATGCATCTTTTTCTTCATGTTCATGTTTGTGTGTCATGTTCAGTTTTGAAGTGTACTAGTTTTTCATCGCTCATTCATACCGTCGGTAAAAGTCAAGTCGAGTCACAGTTTAAAGATGGGTCGTTTGGAGCAAATGAAAAACCATAAACAAGAATAGAGAAAATAAATACGTGTAAAAGAAATGAGAGGACCAGAGCAGAAGATACGTCACGACTGGTCAGTGATGGCATATGAAAAGTATTTTTACAAACACGTAGCATTGTAAACATTTGTTGCGTAGACGTTACTTTAGATTTGGATAAAGACACCAATAGCTCCTAGGACGGAAGACACGTCGGATTTGTGATTTTTAGTGATTTCTGTTCAATCCCCGATAGATTACAAGATTCCTGATCATGCAGCCTGACGAGAAACTTTAAACACATTTATCCAAAAATATAGCCCAGAATATCCTGATCAGGAAAAAGATCAAGAAAAGCAAAAACAAAAAAGAGAAGCTTGCATCCTCACCACCTATTTTTTTTTTGTTTTTTTTCGTGTGACATGTTCTAATGAGGCTTTTTCTCCACTTCTTAGAAGTGATTAGAATTACATCTGAATCCCTGTCAATGTATCAGAACATACATATAGTTTAAATTATAATACTTTTAATGTAAATCATTGTACTATTTCTGAATCCCAGATTTATTTAAACTTCTTTTGTTTTTATCTTAGAAAAATGTCAAGTAGTAGCCTGTGTTCGCTCCACCCAGTGGAAGGAGTGTCACCTGTGAGAGCTGCTCTTCCTGTAGGTGGGCCTTTGCCTCTCGGGGTGTGGCTGATTTTATTTCTTTCTTTTGGACAATGTTTTATTGCAGTCTTCTGGATTCATCTGCACATTTTTCCAACTCCTTAAACAGCGCCTGAATTTAAGAGAAAAGAAAACTCAGGAGTGAGCGTGCCATCTAGTGCGGCTTCTAATGAAGAGAAGCAAGGTTTAAACAGCCTGAAGGGATCTGTCAGTCATTCTGACCGGGTCGACACAAGCCAATCACATAAAAGTCATACAAACTAACCATCAAGGAAATTTTTCAGCCTTCAAGAGGACAAAACTTTGGTAAACTAACGTGGACAGTTAGGTCAGTACCTGCATCTGTCTGCCCTGACAGCTGCTTAGGTTTCCATTATTTGCATTATGTGCCACATCATTACAAAGTTTGTATCAGTGCAGACGTTTTTTTTTTTTTGTTGTTTTTTTGCAGAGGGTTGGCTGCAGGTCGTGACATCATGAACATGAACCCACTGCTCATCTATGCACAGTGAAAACTATTAGAAGACTGTTACAGAGGGGACCATCACACCAATGGACAGCAGCTGGAAAAGACCAGTTTGATTCGTTTGTTGAGTCCTTTACGCCCCCCCGCCCGACACAGGACAATTGGCTTTCTTTAATGAAATTCCTTTTTCCCCCTCCCTTTTTATAGGCGCCCACAGTAAAGAATGCCACTTATCCACAGAAACCATGGCAAATCGTGTAACTTTAAAGATAAGAAAAATAGAGCAGCAATGTTTTTGCACAAAAAAAACGTGTGCAACATTCAAGTAAATAAAAGATATAAAGAAAAACAAATCTTTAAGTCAAAGACAGATACATAAGAACCTCAAGTCTTTGTTGGTCGGATTGGCACTTTTGTGAATAGGAGTGCATTTTTATTTTACACTTTATTCCCCCCCTGGTTGATTCACTGATTTATTTATGAATATTTTTAAAAACTGCAAATTCTGTTATCATCTGTTGGCCAAGCACAGACTTGGCCATCAAATCAGAGACTTCAGTCATAAATGCTGCCCCTACACATGAGGAGTGTAGAGGCAAGTTCTTGATCCTCATATAACTCTTGATTCAGCCTTTTACATCTACTGGGAGGACACGCGTTCAGTGGACAACATCGCAAACCCAACGTGAAAACACAAAAATCTTGTCACCATCACGTGCTCTACTGCTGATCTACGCTGGAAGTAAGAGTGGAACAATCCTGAACGTGAAATCGCCGATCTACCTCTGCAGCAACACCCAGTTAAAATGTGCTGGTCTGGTGAAAGGTTGTGCATCACAACAACAGATTTTATTTGTTCAGAATCCAATCATGATAAGTCATGAAGAATTTTTTGTGTGTGTGTGGCATTTTTTGCCTTGAAAAACTCTCTCTCATGATTTTCTCTGTTACCAGAGTTCAGTCTGTAGTCGTGCGTGAGGGTGAAGGTCTGGAGTACAAAATGTAGCACAGTAGCAAGAAAGATAACAGTGCAGGTGGAGTCGATTACAGCTCGTCAGCCTGCAACAAAAATTTTCCAACAAGGATTAATTCCCCTAAAAGTAATGACCGACTGCAAATGTCTGTCTCATAGGAGGACAGGTTTTAACTCTCACTGCACTTCACAACACCCAACAGTGCCTAACACCCCATCCCAAGCTATGAACCAATAGAAGTCTCCCATGACGGTGTCATCCACTGAGACAGAAGATTAACACGCACGTCAAAATGGAAAAATATGCCTGTGAATTTAGTGTTTTTTACCAAATAAGAAAGAACTGCCTTTGTCAAAAAATATTTGCTATTAAGCAGACTGATCCATTCCTAATCTCGGTGATAAAGACTTAATGTAGAGGTTCATGGTCTTAAGTTGGAGATGCTTCAGTAATCCACAGAACAGAGGGCTCCCAGACTCTGATTAGGACCTAGTCACTGAGTCAATCGATCCCTCCCTCACAGAGTGCCCCCGTAAGTCGAACATCACACAACCACAGTTCAGCTCCATCCACAAAACCTGAGCGCTGACCTGAGAACAGCTTCTGTTAGAGGTCAAACTGCCCTCAGGTCAGAGTTTACAGGACTCACTTTAACCATCAAAAGTCACGAGGCTAGAAACAACTAAAACAGTTTCAAAGCAATCCTTAGGATTTTGGGAAATAATCCTTCATCTGCTCCAGAAAGCAGGATTTTTTTAAATATAAAATAATAAGTAAAAAACAAAAAACATCCAATATGTTCACATTGAGGAGAATCAAAACTTCAAAACAAACCCTTTTAAATTTAGTTCTTTTTAAATCCAAAGATTATGGAAACCTTTTTAGTTACTACTAGCCACTCATCTGTGTGAGGTGTGTGTACAGTGTGTCTGCTGGTGTATGCAAGTGTGCATGAAGTGTGCGCAAATATATTTATATATATATTTATATAATGAAAATACACCAAAATTCAAATATACACTTATACTTGAATTTCTGTTGCAGTTAGGCTTGTTATTTCTCTGAGCTCCATCCCCGGCTAAACACCATTTGTCGTTAGACACACGAGGAAGCGGTGCAGACCGTCCCTGCCAGGCAGAGAACAGGCAATTTACATCGACACATATTACAATGAACCCATGCAAAATCATTATGTCACTGCCATTCCTCAAAAATATATAGTGATATAGAATGCCATATATTATAGATAAACTCTACCACTATACACGACACCACCACCGTCAATACACAATCACTGTTAACATCACCGAATCCGGCCCGGTTCCTGCTTTCGACTCCAAATGCTGTTTACAAAGAAGCAACGACTCCTCGTAGTGTTTGGCCAGGGATGCTCAGGGCTGTAGGCAGGGTAATATAACACCATGCAAAAACCCTACCACATACACCAGGGGAAGTGGAGGGGGCTTGCAGGCCAGCAGCAACCAGTTAACAATGGGTTTCAAGACATCGTCCCCAGGCTCTTAATTCTTGCTGCTTTTGCTGCCAACAGCTCTTCTCCTCCTAAATCCCCAACTATGCCTTTTTTAATAGTTAGATCACTTCATAATTCAAATGTTATTAATAACACGGCACACTACGAACATTGGGTCTCTAACTATTTAACCCTCAAAACCTGGATATTTTTTCTAGACGTTTTAACATAACCTTTTCGAAAACAAAACAAAACAAAAAAAAAACATTCACAGCCCTTCTGTTTGATAAAGTTTCACCCTTCTTGCCACCCGCTTAAAAAAAACAAACAAAAAACCCCCCAAAACAAATCATGCTTCCTAGCTTGGGCATCCAACTCAGGGCGACAAACTTTGGGGTTGACATCTGTGGCTCTAAACCCCATAAAGACTATTTTTTCTTCTCACCTTGAGTAGATATGCAGAGAGCAGGCCTAAGCCTACTGACTGGGAGCAGGCAAAGCAAAAGAAAATATCACAAGCACTAAAAATAAAACAAAAAAATTAAATAATTTAAAAATAAAAAGGGGTGGGGGCAGATAAAGGGTGAGGAGGAAAAAAAAAAAAAAAAAAAAGGGATCATGTTAAGTATTTTTTGAATTGCACTGAGTCATAGTGACACGAAGAGTTGGGCAGATTCTGCTCATGCACCCCAGTTTGCACGCTCTGTATGGATAATCCTGAAAACAAAAGATTTCCGTTTGGAAAAGAAATGAAAGTGTATATTAAAGACACTAACAAATCACTACTGCTGCCAATGAGAGAATCTAAGCGCTGTCAAATGACAGGAAGATGTCTGGGTGTGCGTTTTGATGATTACTGGTGATTACTTCCTCTTCTAGCTGTAATGGGAGTTTGTGTGGCACCCTCCCCTCAGCCAGGAAACATGAGAGTCTGCCCTGCAGGAGGTCAGTACACTGGTTGGAAACGATGAAAGGGGGCGAGGCATTTTCAGGCTGGAGAGCGAACAATTTTAGCATTCCTCCAAAGGGTAGGGGGCGTGGCCTCATGGTGATTTAGTGGAGGTTCAGGGAGGATGGCACGGTGGTAAAAAGGAGCCATCTATGAGAGGAGGTATGAAGAGGAAAGGGTGGCTGACTTATAGCTGAAAACCTTCCATGGGGGCCTCCTGCTGAGGGAAGAGAAACTGCTGGTTGGCCTGGTCCACCTGAGGGGCAAGACTGCTGTCCTCGTCCTCCACACCAAAGTAGTGCTCAATTAGGTCAAAGGCCTTCTGGTAGATCTCCTGGTTGTCGTGACTCTGGAGGAACTCTATTTTGTCAAGACCTGGAGAAACAAGGAATGGAATATCAGAATGGCTGTTAAACTAAAAAACAAACAAACAAACAAACAAACAAACAAAAAAACCCAAACTGATTTTTTTAAATTCAGCTGTCCTACGTTCTGCCTCTGGTGGTGTAGTATGTATGGCAGCCTTAGAAAAAAGCAGAAGCTTGACATTTTATTTGCCCTAATGGAGGAATTTAAGTAGCTGCCTCTCCAGAGAGTCTAATGTGGTAAAAATCAAACTCTGGGCTGGACTGCAGCTCACCACAGTAATCAGTACTCGGTCTTGCATGTGAACCAATTTCAGGTTGTGTGGTTTGTTGCCCTCCAGCTCACAGGCGATCTCCAGAACAAAAGAATGAGTACTACTACCAGCTACAGATCATATACAGAAGACAGATGTAGCGTCCGTGGCTGCAGCTAATCCAGGCCTTAAACATGCATTCTTTCAAATGGCCAGCAGAGGGCAACTAGTATGGCGTCAAAAAGACTGGTAGCTTTCGTACTTTGTGACCTCAAGAAACTTTCCTGTTAACTTTATGGCCTCAATCATTAGTTTTATGCCTTTATGTCTTTTATGCCTATGAGGTTCATTTAGGGAAATATGGCCTCAGTGTCTGCCAAAGTGATAAAGCTACGAGCCTATCAGCACTGATCATCTCTGTCTGTGACACTGAAAGGGTTCCAATAATGCTGTATTATATGTAAACTGCATCAAATCCAAATCAAATGTTTTTTCAGCATGCATGTTTGTGTGCATTTCCTGCAGCATACCATAGGCTTCTTCGATGAGGCTGCAGTAAGGATTAACTCCGGTGCCGTTGTTCTCCTGTTTGGCTTCCTGTTCGCCCAGTCTCAAGATGTTTTCTAGTCCATTAAGAGCAACCTGAACAATCTTTGAGTCCATCACAGTGAGCAGGTCACACAGGGGCTTAATACAGCCCAGGTTCACCAGATATCTTTATGCAAACAGACATGGATAAGGCAGATGAATGCAGGTGATTCATTTATTTACTTTACAATTTAGTCCGAGTTATTCTTCACAGCTCTTTCACATTATCGCCTCACTTTCATGCAATTATACCTCCTTATTTTTCCAATCACCCAAATTCTGCATGGGGATTTTCATTTCTAACAAGCTGTTAATTGATTTTCTCCTCAAACAGAAAACTCCATTGGACTCATCAACCAGCTGAAACCTTTTTTGTTCCTTGAGAAAACATTTTGCTGCAGAATGCGTTTTGAATCAATACAGTACTACTGAAATCCTACTTTAAATCATCTCTAAAAGTCTTATCATTAAAACCAGCAATTGACTTAAGCTACTCATCTGATCTGCTGATGTGATTAAATGACAATGGAGGGACTGTCAACTAAATGAATCTTGCGAAGCTAACCTGATCTGCTCTGGTGTTCCTCCAGACGTGGCATTGGTGATGGCCCAGGCTGCCTCTTTCCTGGTCCTGAATTCAGCTTTCTGCAGAATGTCAATCAGTACTGGAAAGATGTTTGCATCGATTACCGTCTGTGGAGGAGGATGAGAGATCAGTACAGGAGAAATGCAAAAGACATTCAAAACTGATTTGAAATCATCAACTTGATACACTAGATAAAACTAACAAAAACTAATGTTATTTGACAGGGCGTTAGAGTTTTAGGAATCTTTAATATGAATGTTACAATATGACCAAAATACAGAAACTGACCAACATAAAAATAATTCTTAAATTTAATCCAATCTTTGCACCTTGAATACAGTTACTGGCTAAGGTTGCAGTCAGTACAAGTTTAGTTAAAATACGTTTGAATTACAAATAAGGCACAGCATCTCCACTAAACAGCCACCCAGTGCAGCCAAACACACAGATTAAAACGGAGCTGAAAAGCTGTGACACACAAGACACTTGTTTTCTGGCCCCACACAAAAGAAGAAACCACTAAATATATAAAACACAGTTGACACTGTATTACAGCTGTGATTACATAAAATTAATCAACACTGTGTAATGCTGACAATTAAATCCTACAACATTCAAGCAGCAGGAGAACTAAATTTGCACCAGAATAATGTGACAGTCATGATCACAGTGTCTGAGTCTAACAACACCAACTTATATGATTTAAGTAGACTAATATTAGCTGAACTACTGACAGTAAACAAGTGCTTTTTAAAAATCAGTTTCAGTTTTGACTCTTGCAGATTGTTTAATTTGTTTAATTTGGATTAATAGTTGTAGTTTGTGTCTAAAAAAAATAAAAAGTTTCAAAATACAAACTTCACAGATAGTTTGGCAAACACTAAAGTACTTCCACAGAGGTTTTCCTCAGGTAAACTGAGAAATGAACTCAGGGTGTGATACCTGTATTTGTGCTCTGTTTCCTGCTGTAATGTTTGAGATGGTCCAGCATGCCTCTTTGCGAATGGACTCTTTAGCACTGCTGAGGAGGTGAAGCAGACAGGGCAGGGCTGAGCAGTTCAACACCACCTAAAAACAGCAAAGCAGAGGGTAAAACTTCACACGCTCTTTATAACATACCTCAGATCTTTGAACTGCATCACTTTGCAGCTGTAGCAGCAATTATTAACAAAGCAAATAGCATTTAAAACATTTGGTAAGCTGAGAGAAATATTAAGATGACACAAACGCCTCTTCAACATGCAACAAGCTTTGGAGTCATCAAACCAACTTCAGTCTATTATAGTCTCACCTGTGTTTGGATATCATCTCCTGTGACAATGTTTCCTACAGCTCTCAAGGCGGGTGAAGCCACCTTATAGTCAGTGTGCCTGCAGAAAGATGGGGTTGGGAAATATTTTAATAAATGTACAGGTCAAATTTACAGGTTCAGAAATGACGCACAGTAAAGCCTGATCTTACATGAGTAGTTCTACAAGGCGCCTGCAGACACCAGAGTCAATGACGGCTTGGATCTTATCATTGGGGCCGTCTGAGAGGTAGGACAGAGCCCAGCAGGCATCTGCCAGCAAGTCTGGGTCACTGCTAAATAATAGCCTGGACAACACTGGCAGGCAGGGTGACACCTAGACAACACAAACATAATGCATATGTATCATGACAAACAATGTGAATTCAGCATCAAACATAAATCACCGAGAGACAACATGTCAAAATTTTCCCACAAAATGTCAGCTAGTACACAGAGCTGCAGAAACCAATGGTGCCACCTGAGAAATGTTATTGTAGAAGGATTCAAGAGCAAAACCATTCACATCCTGCAGCTGTGACCTGGGACAATCCAGCATCTAGTGTTGATCTGAATTGGTAAATACAGGCAACCTGACTGGTTGTGGGACACAGCCATGTGTTCCTCACACAGGCTGGCTTTTACAGACTTCTGTTTACTTTAGAATGTGTTTAACTTTTATCACAAGTAAATATTAGCAGCAACTTCCTGTCATATTCAACAGAAATGTTGCTTTTCTGAAGTCCAAATCTCTGAAACTTTTGAACTTATTAGAAGTTAAATGCATCTTTCATATAGTGACCATAGGAAGACAATGCATAATGGAAAATTCTCTTCCCACTCAACATTCGATTTAATCTGATATACATTTCACTGGTATTAAATTAACTTCTTGTAGATACGTTTTTTTATGGTTTAGCCAGAAAACTCGTAATAGTACAGAGTGATCGGCTGATATAACAAAGAGCCTTTATCCGTACTTGAATGTTCAGCTTTGTCTGCATAGAAAAAGCAGCTAATTGAAACTATATTGACATGAATGACCCTAAGGCCACGAGAGTCTCCTGGGAAAACCCCTATAGGCACTCAGAGGGGTTCCTAGAACTTTGACCCTAAAGCATCCTTTGTGTTGACTCGATGAGTGGTACCTTGTCAAAAGCAGGTGGTGGGTTTTTTCCTCTGCACAGATTAGACAGAGCCCATACTGCATTCCTAGTCATAGTCAGTCTAGTGGACTTTGTCAGAAGCCTGAAATACCAAAGAAAATCAAAAGCCCATTACAGGAAGTCATATTAGAAATTTGTCGCAGGGAGAAAAGCTGTAGGAAGGTTTGACTCAAAAGCAGAAATAAAAGAACTTACATTAATAGTGGTGGAAGGATGTTGCAGTTCAGCACATAGTCCCTGCACACTGCACTGTCCCCTGCAATATTACCGAGGGCCCACACAGCCTGAAGAAACAGTGAGACATAAAAATCTTGGGTATCGCAGAGTATGGAAAGATATTTATTACAGTGAACAATCTATGAACCGGTGCATTACTTGTTCTTGAACATCCTCAAAATCAGAGTTCAGCAGTTCTATGAAGATGGGCACTGCTCCAGCCTCAATCACCGTCTTTGTCTGCAAGGATGTTCCTGACGCAATGTTGGTCAGCGCCCAGGCGGCTTCAAACTGCAGCAACACGACAAAGCAGAGAAACAAGCATAGTGAGACTCATGAACTGTAGATAACAGCACTTACTATGTGCAAGAATGATGGCAATTCAAAACACTTTTCAAGTTTCTACTTTCTTACAGCTGGCTGGCTGCATCAACATAATCTAACACAGTGTCATGTAGGACTGATGAACTGCTCTTGATATTGTTTGAAAATTTTGAACCGGGTACGTTGTACTGCTGCAGCTGGGTTGAAGACATGAGCATACAATTGTGTCTGTTTTTACAGTCATTCCAATGATAGAGACTCACAGATTATACAGAGGGAAATATTTCCACAGTTTGAAAAGATAAGACTAAGGAAGTTTTGACTTCTTCTCCTCCTATATCAGCACTGATGAGGCGATATTGTCTGAGTGGTGACACCTATCATTTAGGAGAACACTGCAATGGCTACCTCTGCAGTAAGGTCGAGCATAACAAGCACTATTTTCTGTTAAAGGCATCCTAAAAAGCAAAGTAGCATGGTTGCTACCAAAGACATGGTAAAAATCACATTTTTGCACTCAATTCAGAAGTCTCTGCGTGTTCTGGAGGTTTAACACTGTATATTTAACAAATAAATAAATAACTGACCTGTAGTGTGCAGTTGCTGCTCTTCTTTAGGAACTCCACAAACCTCTCCACTACTCCAAGAGTGTTTATAACTTCATCAATTGGTGGGTTAGGCTCTGGAATAACAAAGAGGCAAAACTATATGTAGGCTTTTTTGTGGTCTATGGGGAACAGCACGAATGGTTTCACTCTTATGTAGAAGTACTCTCAGTACACTACAATGACTGGGTACCTTTGGAAAGTAATTTTCTGAACTTCTGTGTTGTAGCAAGCTGAAGCTCTGGGTCCTCTGAGAAAAGCATCTCTACCATGTCCCTGGTAATAACTCCTTCCTGCAAGAGGCCATATACAAGCACTTTAAACACTTCACCCACTCACCACAGATTCCCTTGTTTACAATCCACAAGCTGGACAACAGGCTAAAAACTGCTTTACACAAACGTGATGTAAAAATGCATCTAGTCTGTGATCATCTTTTTGTCTATGCAAGACTTGTTAAAAAAATAATGATCATTTACTCACAGTTACTGGAGAGCTGAGGTAAGAGTCCACCAGTGGGCTCTCTAACATGACCTCTTCTTCATTGAGAATGTCCACATTCCTCCGTTTGAAAAGCTGGGATTATAAAAAGCTGTTAAGAGACCTAAACACTCACATGCTGAACACAGACTACACAGTGACATAATCTCATCCAGGAGACAAACAACCTGATGAACTGGGAGTTTGTCACATTTGGTCTCATACCTGTTGTTCTCGTTTCTGTTTCCTGAGCTGGATGCCCTCCTCCTCTCTCCTGCGCCTCATCTCATCTGCATTGAGTGCTTTGTTCTTGTATCGGTTCATCCTGTAGTTATCCTTGGCCGGACTGGCTGACGGCTCTGGTTGGTCAAAGACACATCATGATTAAATCAAAAACCAACGTTTGCACTTAGAGGCTTTTTCTTTTTTTCCATCCCTGAGAAACCAACAACTTTTAGTTATATGTCTACAACATGTTTTAGTTTAACCAGAAACAAGAAAGCTGAACGCTTTCCCTTCTCACTGACTCTTGTCACATTCGGTGTATCACTTGTTGGGAACCTTTTATTGCCCTTAAAAAGCAACACGACTACTATTATTTCATTTCACCTGTCTAACACCAGCTCTGCTCCACATGAGACCTCTGTGTGTGTGTGTGAGAACGTCTATGACGCTAAGAGCAGGAAAAGAAGGCGCCAGGTGACCATTCATGATCACAGCATGCAGTAAAGAATCTCACACTGAGGTGAAATGAGATGTTAAATGTCAGATGTTAAAATTGTATTATTTTATTCATAAGTACCATTTCAATAGACATAAATTGCATTCTTGAAAATATTTAATTTTATTTTACAAAGTTGGGCCAAACCTGATGTTGCCTTACACAGACTGATTTCACAGGTCTTTAGATGGCTTATAAATTCTACTGGCTTGGATCAGTACTTTGTATCATCAGATACCTGAAGGCAGTGTATTGACATAGCATCTGAACTGGAAGGTATGGATCCGTTCATTCCTACTAATAATAAGCTATGATGATGATGAAACAGCTGTCACACATGCCTCAATATAAAAAGACCTTGCATAAACAAGCTCATGAAAACCGGACAACACAGCCTAAAAATACACATGCACGGACGCAAAACCCCCCACACAGCCAACCTATTCATGTACCAGTCAGCCAGCCCAGAACAAACCTATTTATTCAGTTAAATCGCAGAGTTAGCGTAAATTGGTGCCCACACAGGCCAAACTGCCCATTCTCAGCATTTGTGCAGTCATGCCACCAGAACGGGACACCAGGCAAACCCCAGAGTCACATGTGAGCCTATTGGGGAGTGAAAGAGAGGTGGGGGACAGCACCGAAACCTGTCGACACCACAGAACGATGCCAACCTTGTGTGCCAAAAGCCCTCCACTGTAACAGTGGGGAGGTTCTGAGGTTAAATATCAGAACAAATGTCGGAAATTGAGGTCATGTTATGGTTTCAGGGGATTAGCACAAACCCCTGAAATGCTTCAGCACGTGTGTGCAGATGGCAAAGCCACAGGGATGGATGGCACACATGAACAGGTTGCAGCTGGATGCACTCATTTCTGCAATGTGTTTGTTTAGATTAACTGTGGCACAACAGTGCCAGAAGTCAAACGCAGTTTAGTTCAGCTCGAACGAAGATGTCGCAAAGTGAGCCTTTGGTGTGAGAGACGCAGCTATAGCAGAGGTCAGCAACCCACCTGTGGTTCGTGAGTCAGGGGTTAAAATTAGGGGTAACCGTAACACTATTAATAAATATACTATATATATTAATTTGTCATCTCCCAATTACAACCATCACCTGTCTGTCTGCCCCCCTCATCACCCACATGTGCTGCTCTTTTTTCTCCTGTTATTTGGTAGGAGCTAAAAAGGCTCTTTTGATGTTGAAGGTTGCAGATCTGATTGACTGTTTAACCAACATTAAACAATGGTTGAACAATAACTGCTTATAGCTAAACCCAGCCAAAACAGAAACTTTGATTATTGCACCAGACAGTGCAATATCTGATATTTAACAGCGACTGGGTGACTTAGGTTCCTCACAGAAACATAACCTTAGAAACCTGGGTGTTATTTTTGATGAAGCTTTTTCTTTGGAGGGACATTTAAATCAAATAGTAAGAACCTGCTTTTTTTCACTTGAGGAACATTTCAAAACTTAGATCCACCGTGTCAACAAGTGAACTCGAGATGATAATACATGCTTTTGTCTCTACAAGACTCGACTACTGTAACAGCCTGTTTACTTGTCTAAACAAGAAAGGGCTAGCTCGTCTACAGGTTAGGGCTGCCACGATTAGTCGACTAGTCACGATTATGTCGACTATAAAAATCGTTAACGACTAATTTAATAGTCGACGCGTCGTTTGAAGCTTTGTAAGATCCCAAAAGAAGCAGGAATAAGTAGTAGGATTTAAGAGTGTAATAACGAACTGAAACAGAAGATGGCAGCACTGCATGTACGAGGATGCCAGGTGCCGTTAAACTCCGAAGAAGAAGCAGTGTCCAAATTTAGGAACCGCATTCTCCTGTGCCCGCATTTGTAGGCCGATTACGTTACAGCAACACAACGAAGACTGTCCAAATTTGAAGACACCGACAAATGCGCCCTTCATTTCCCCAGATTTGAAGGATGGATCGGGTGTATACTTCGTGGCCCAACCTATCCCAGAATTCATAGCGTGTCCCTGCTCAGTTTCCAACAATGGTGGCAGCTAGTTAGTTTTAATATTACTCTTATTATTCTTTCTGGGTCACAAAATAAATGTTTAACATATTTTCAGGCGAGAATGTAACTGTGTAAACTTCAAATATCTGCTCAGTTTATCAAGACACCACATATTTTCAAAAGCGCTCCTACATTTTCGGAGACATCTGTTACTCACCAGCTCGATAGCTAGCCGGGGTTCAAGGCTCACTAGAGCCGGTGGGGAAATCATTTTCAAACCCACCGCCGGCTTTTGCTACTCAGGTTAAACATGATAAATAAGTCACTTAGATAACTTAAAAATGTTATTGTTCAGCTTTTTGCAGTATTTTATTTGTTCCTGAGTAAATCGGTTTGGCTGAGATTAAAGTTATAGTTTTTACACAGCTGAACAAACGTCAAGCAGACAACTGATTATCAGAAGTGTGAGATGCTCGAGAATATACTCCAGTGTCCTGTTATATTTTAGATAGCAAGGAGCAAATGTCTGAGTTTATTAAACTCTACCGAAACAATCAGCAAGTTTCATTAAAATTTAATAAACTATCATCTTGTCTTTATTTTTAGTTAGCACATACCTTAAACACTTAAAGCTGTAAGCTAATGATAGATATATAAGAGCAGATGCATGCTGGTGCAATAAGCTGTACGTTTTACGTCCAATGAATGCATGATCTGATTAGTCGACTAATTGCAAAAATAATCGGTGACTAGTCGACTATCAAAATAATCCTTTGTGGCAGCTAGAGCAGGGTGATATGACCAAAAATATTTATCACGATATACATTTGAAAATTTGCGATAACAATATAACTGACGATATAATTGACACTAGTCAAAATACTTTACAACTCCACAACTTTATTAGTGCAAAAAACCCATCAATATATTTTCACTTAAACAAGCAGCTGTTTTTTTATGTGCATTAAAGTTATATAAAAACGTAACAGTGCAAACTCCTTGCTGACAATTTAACCAAAAGGCATTTCCAGTGGAAACTGGCCGACATATCCTCAGCATAACCATGTATAATATCTACAAAACTTAAAAAGAGGTGTTACACACACAATACGGTAATATTATGTTGAAGCACAGTACGTATCACTCCGCGAGGCTCCTGACTACGACAGCTGTAATGCTCCGACAATCCATCAAGCGGTGCGGCTTCGTAGCTTAGCAAAGTCGTACTAAAACATTTGACAGATTGTCGAGCGCCGTGTACATAAAATTGTTTCGAGGTCAGTAAACACAACCAGAATTCATTCATAAGGCACATGGGATTATAAGGGGCACTGTCGATTTTCAGAAAAATCAAAGGATTGATATTAAGTGTGCCATATTTTCCAAAGAACACGGTAATAACGACGGCCCGCTAGCATGCTCTACCAAAAATAGTGCTTTGTTGTGTATCTGACGGACGAAAGCCAAACCAGTTCCACACCACTGAAGTTGCAGCATTTTTACAAACCAATTCTGGTTCATCCGTTTCATTTAACGATTCGCTTTCACCCTTCTCATTCTGCATCGCCGCCATGTGCGTATGCAAACAAAGGCACTGCGCATGCGCGTTTTACCCATATTCTATCGCGATATTTCATTTTCCTATCGTTGCCCAAAATTACACTGGTATTGCCATGAACGGTATGATATAGCCCAGCCCTAGTGGCAGCCCTACTACAGGTTGTTCAAAACTCTGCAGCAAGGCTACTAACCGGCTCGAACAAGGGAGCTCATGTGACCCCTGTGTTAAAGTCGCTGCACTGGCTACCAATCAGATTTAGGTTCCATTTTAAAAGTCTAGTTTTAACTTTTAGAGCATTACATGGACCCCCCACCACACACACACACACACCACCTTGCCAATTTGATTCATACACATGCCTCCACTCATAACCTCAGGTCATCAAACCAAAACCTTTTATTGGTCCCCCATACTCGTTTTAAAACTCGAGGAGACCGATCTTTCCAAGCTGTTGCACCCAGACTGTGGAATGCACTTCCCCTATTTCTACGGTGTTTGGATTCGGTGGAGACCTTCAAAAAGCAGCTAAAGACATTTTTATATCAAAGAGCTTTTAATTAGACCAGGGTATTTATTACTATTGTGTTTTTACCTTGTAAAGCACTTTGTGACATGTCTGTGAAAGGTGCTATATAAATAAACTTTACTTACTTACACCCCACGTGACAGGCTTAATAGCTGCTGCTTGGACCGTTCTACAAGATCACCCTATAGAAACTCTTTTGCCTGATAGCTGCCATTTTGTGGGAATTAGAGCTTAAACAGATGAATGTTTCTCCAATCAGACTGTAGCCACCAGCTTCACCCTGTCATTCCAATACGTTCACTTTCAGGATTAACTCTAATAGGACCCAAAATTTACATGTTTAATTCAATAAGCACTGAAACAACTCAATGAAATGATAAGCTCATCAGCAAGGTGTTTGCTGAGATCACAGACAAAGAATGCCTTGCGGACAGGTTTTAAGGAACTTCCCCACCAGTTTTGCTTTTCATACCTAGAACTTACATTCACCTTTTAATATACAGTTTATATGCGCAGGCACAGTAACTGTACTTCTTACCCCTTTTAGATATAGCTTTTTGAACACGACATACTCCAGTAACATTCACTGCAAAGTGTATTTATCACAGGACTGTATAAGAACAGTCTGGAAAACATGTTGTCACATGAGCGCTCTGTCTCATGAGCTCACAGTCGGCTGTGATGATAGCAGTCTGTCATCTACTTGCCGCATGGAATCAGTTAGCTCACATTTCCACTTCACTGCCGACTGACTGAACACAGGAATTAAATTATTATAAATATTTTTTACCTTATTATATAATTCACCGAGTTTGAAGAGCAAGGGTGAAATTACGCAGCTTCACTTGCTAATGAAGGCGCCAGCTACTGGAAAAAGTCAAATCACTGCCTCTCGAACACCACTATTAAATGTGTCACCCCAGAGGCTTTGATTTAAAACTTTTTTTTACGACGCTGGAAGTCTCTCACCAAGTTACAGTCGCCATATCCGCCAAACAGTAGCGACCAGACAGATAGAAAACGTTCATAATATAAAATAAACAGCAGTAGCGCTTTAAAGCGCCTATGTAATGTGATAACTGTAAAGCTACAGGCAGTTGCAAAACAAAACAAATAGAGAAAATTGACAACTCTAAAGTCGTATTTTATTCGATAACGCCGTTATATTGCCATGACTAATACTAACTTAAGCTCTAAGCTATACGTGCGTCTTCTCTGAAATAGTACAACGCGGCGCTAACGTGGTTAGCTGTTAGCCAAGTTTCCTCAAGTTGGCTAAAAACGGCACTAGCTGTTATCTCTGGTAAAAATTGCCTTAATGTGTCTAACATGATATACTGTAAAAAGGGAAACACTGTCCAAAGACCTTATAATTTGGAGACATAGCAAATGACTTAACGTAAAATAGCAACTCATCTTTCCTTACTACGTAGCAACGCCGACTAGCCACCTAGCTAACGCGTTAGCGTACTGGCTAAACAACAGTAACAGAATGAAGATTTCATAACCGTCAAGTCCGACGACAAAAGTGAATCTTAAAATCACTTTGAATACATGCCTATAGTAGGAACTTGCCAAACAGCTTACCCATTGTGTCCTATGCGGGTTTATTGTGCTAAGTTGTGAAGACGTGATTCAATTTTAAATCCTTTCCCACTTCTAGCTTTCCAGAATTTGCTCCGGTAAGCAATATGTCTGCCGGAGACGGAAACGTCAAACTATAACGTCGACTTCCTGCCACTAGAGGACGCCCCAGACCCACAAAACACGTCACACTCACGCACCTTCATTAACGAATGCCTTATAGCCAAAATATATTCAAAATGTTAAAAAAAATTTTACTACAGGATTAATTTCATTCTTAAAAATTTCAAAACAGAGAACCATCTGTTTATTCGTAGATTTGCCAGTCATTAAAGCACCACCGTGGTTGGTAGGGAAGGACATGATTTAGGGTTACAGTGCATCCTCCTTCCCAGCCAGCTGTTACTCACGTCTGTATCTATTTTACATACCCACTGGCATGTTTCAGGTAGCTCAATTTCTCTTGGATCTGCATATCCCTCTCTAGTTTTGAAATGCTATTTGACCCGCCGTGCTTCCCCAGTGTTTTCCCTAAATTGAATGTGACAGAGTAATACAGGTGAGGTTCATCCATGGTCAATTTGCTGGGAGCAAGTGGTGGTAAATTACTGCACTATATTGTGATGCAGTGTCCTCCTGACACGGCCCCCGAGGGGGCCTGCGGAGATACACCAGAAAAAGACTTTAGGGGGCAATGTTGTACAAATAAAGAAGTAATTGCTGCTGCCAGGCTTGCTCTTTTCCCCTATTAGAAAGGGCGGGGGAGGTCAAGTCAGCTGTAGCACAACTGAGATACTTTCCCATGATTACAATTTCTTAGCAGCTGTGAGCAAATATTGTTCATAGATTCCATGCTTTCTCAGTGTATCCACGGGCTCCGGATTGAGCTCCGCTTGGCCGAACCATAAGGGCTGAGAATTCACAGCCTTCAGCAGGTGTGCTGGCGCAGAGATGAAACAACTGCCGGCTGGATAGCTGCTCTCAACTGGTATCAAATAACACAAACACACAGGACCAATTTGTGCTACAGAGTCAGCAGTGAAATGCTCTCAGATCCAGTCCGCGGGGCTGTAGCCAGGGCTCATCGAGTCTGATTTTACAGGGTCTCTTTTATGAGTTCTTTACCTTTCTCATTTCTAGACCTGCTGAAGCACATCATACAGCAGCCTACACTTCACACAGAAGCAAAGGCTATCCATTAGTCAATGCCACAGCGTAAGGAGAGCTTCTGTAATGGAATCATGAGAGCAAAGCAAGGCGTATAACTGAAGGATTTTAAACGGCGGTACATGGGGAACGGTGACATTTTGCTGGAGTCTTCCACTCACTATCACTTCCTAATGGAGACATAATAAGCACTGTAATCAATACACAATTTTTTTCCCATCCAAATTCAAAATGTTCTAAATTAAAGTGAGGCGGGGGACATCTAAATGAACAAACAGAAGGACCCGTCCTTCAAGCCTCATTATTGGTCGTTATCTATCCAGACTGAGTCAGCAATATTGAGAAAATGCACAAGGAAAATTAGGAATGTGGGCAACAGCTCAATGAGTACGACAATAAGATGTTGATTAAGTGTAGATTTAATTAAAATGGGGTTTTTTTTCTCCTGTTTGTATCTGCAAAGAAGCTGCAGAATGTACTGTGTTGCATTTCATCTACTGAGGCTGTTTTGGTGACAGTTAAAAGACCTCTGTGTACAGATCTTCACCTCTTTGTATGCTGAATGCTGACAGAAATCCTTTTCATTTGCGAGCGGATTGTACTTTATCCAGTGGAGAGGTTTCATAGGCAAAAACAAAATGTCTGCTCTGTTCTGCATCATGCTCCTGGCAGTCTATCCATGATAAAACACCAAGCAGGACTCAGATCTCTGCAGGTGGATACTGCAACAAAAGACACGCAGAAAAAAAATGCCTTTGTGCATTTAGTCCGCTCAGACAAAAATAATATGTCTCACACAAATAGGCTAATAACATCAAGGAGCATGTTGGCAGAGCAAAAACTCAATTATGAGGCGTCAAAAGCAGTTTAGTTTTGATTGTGCTTATTTGATTGTGCAAATACGGCCAATTTAACTGCTCCTTAATTCAATTATGGCAAATATGATAATAAGGCTAGTTTGCTGAAATGTGAGAATGTGGTCGGGCCGCCTGCGGAAGAGAGCATCTGCAAGGCTCGGTGCTGAACGCTTTGTGCGAGAGTAATAAAGGCTGAGAGAGATAACGCTGTGGGGAGGATAGTGTGCGGAGAGAGCGGTGTGTCAGTGCATGTGGGCTCTGAATGGAAAAGAGGAGATATATCTTCATAATATAGTGTTGAAAATCCATTCAGCGCCGTCCATTCCATACTTTTTTTTTAATCTGACGACTAAGGGCCCCTCTCCCTCGCTCTCTCCGTCCTCCTGTCTTCTGCTCACTCTCTGACATCTACCAGGTGGGGGGGCCGATAAGTAAGTTGCTGACTATATGATTTTTGAATGTTCTTGTGGATTATTCGATCGCTCCCCGTGTGTCTGAGAGGAAGATTTGTGTGAAATATTTCAAAACTGATATATAATTTTTACCTCGCTGGATAAAAGAGTCACACATCTGAAGCTAACAATGGCATTTTTCATTTAAGAGAAATAGATTAGGTGGGAAATCACGTTGCATCTAAGTCACTACCTGAGATGTCCTGCTGCTCTAATCTAATTGTTTTACGCTACAATCCAATGAGACCTGTCAACATATCATATGGGGAGGTTTTTCTGTGGGTTTCTGTATGCTGGATTGCATAATAAGGGACACGGACATTATATGCCAGTGGTGGTTTAATTCAAGTCAATTCAGTTTTATTTATGTAACGCCAAATCTCAACAACAGTCATCTCTAAGTGCTTTATATTGTAAGGTAAAGACCCTACAATAATACAGAGAAAATCTCAACAATCACAGTACCCTCCTTTGAACAAGCACTTGGTAACAGTGGGAAGGAAAAACGTCCTTTTAACAGGAAGGAACCTTTGGCAGAACCAGGATCAGGTTGTGGCACCAACCTGCTCTGAGCAGTTGGGGATGAGAGGAGGAATACGGGACAAGAGACACACTGTGGAGCAAAGCCAGAGATTAATAATAACCAATGATTAAATGCAGAGAGGTGTATAGAGAGTGAAAAGAGGTGAGTGAAGAAAAAACTGCCTATTGGAGCGTAACTAAGGGAGGTTTCAGGGTCACCAGATTCAGCTCTAACTATAAGCTTGGTCAAAAAGTAAAGTTTTAAGCATAATCCTAAAAGTATGGACATTGTCTGTACCTCGAATTCAAACTAGGAAACTAGTTAAACACAAGATGGGCTCAGGAAAAAAAAAGGCCACAAAACATACAAAGAACCAGGTTTAAGGCACTTCCACATTGGCTTGACTTTTGCGACTCAACGTTCATCTTTAATATACAGTATATGTTGCAGTCACTACGTAACTAGAGCATAATTTCCGAATTACACACAGTTTTTGAAGTTAGCGATGTAGTGTCAGTGAAGGTAACTGATAAAAAAGTGACAAATGACACTGACTAAGAACTGAGAACTTCATCTAAACGGCAATAGGCCACATCAACTCCAGCTTCCTAGTTAACTTAATAAGGTTCTTACTGACATTAATACTGATCTTAAATACCAGTCAAATATTAGTTTGCATCCCTAATGTGCACCCCAACAAATGTTCTTCAGGGACCCAAAATCCCTCACTGCATCCTTCCTCATTTGCATCCCAGTCACTGTGTTGCGCTTGGTTGCTGGATGGCTCATCATCGGAGATAAATGATGCTGTGAAATGGCGCAGCAATGTCACAGCGTGGGCTGAGGTGGCTGCATGTAATACAAGCTTGATGCCAAAGAGTGAGTGAGAGAGAGAGAGAGAGACACAGACAGAGGCGGGTGGTGGGGCGGGGTGGGCCGAGATAGTGTTGCATCAGGACAAAACTTAGGGATGCCAGCGGAGTAGATGAAAGAACGAGATCAATATGGCACAATTATTGTACACTCACTCTAACTGATGAACACGTGGCTTGGAAGGACTTCCTTTCTACTCTTTAAACCTTACAAGCCAATTTTAGCCCAATCGAATTGGCTCAATAAGGTCTATTAAGTCAAAGTGCTTTTATTTACCTTGCCATTGGTATCGGAGGACTTATCTTTATTTTTAGGTCTTCTGCTGCGAGGTGCTGTAAACTATCCAGGGAAATTCCACTGCGTCAATGCAACACTTTCAGTACTTTAAATTTATAATCCCTGAAATGCAAACTCTTCCAACGTACCTTCCTGTTGTACACCCTCTACAGGAAATGTAACAGATTTATAATAAAGCGACTAAGGGACTAATTATTCCACTGTAACTAAATAGAATTTCACTACATTGTATTTGAAATTACAATGTAATTATAGTTACCTACAAATGCTTAAAGTAAAATGCTTACATTAGAATGAAAAGGTAACAGGTCAGGTAAAATAAAAGCACAACTGAATAATAGAACATCCATCATTTACATCTACATAATGAATATTAAATAAAGATTTAAAAAGGCAAAATTAATCTACTTAGTCCATTAATTCAATTGTACTTACAATTTAAGATTGGAAAATATTTGTTACTCTGAAAAATTAACATGAAATTATGCAGTACTACTTACAGTATAATTGTTTATTGTGTCCTGTAAAAACCTGACTTGTTACCTCTTATTCTGGTCTGCCTAGTATTTGTAGGTAAATATAAATACAGATCAAATAATTTCATTAAATTATGGGGGAATTACGCCCTGAGTCGTATTTTAAAATGTTACTGCAATCAGTTCTGAAAATATTCAGTCTCCAGTCCTGCTTGGATGCTTTAATTGAGCATTTCGACTCCCACTATGGCTGGCTCTACAAGTAGGGAAGGGAAGGACTGACCATAAAGTTGATGTGTATGGCCGTGGATGTGCCGGAGTGCCTATCTACAGGGATTCACAGCCTCCCTGCGGCGGCCATAAATTCACCCCGTGATTGGAGAGAGGAGGTAATGAGGGGGCCTGGCGCACTACTTGGCCACACTGCCAGACTTGTGAGCGCACACACATTTCTTCGTAAATAACACCACCACTGACCCTGACAGCAGTCTGATCATCTCGGTCTGCCACAATCACCTTCCTGCAATAAATCTATCTAATTAACTCTGCAGCTGAAGCCCAAGAGTCTCTCCTCCAGTCAATCAGAGGTTTCTGTGGCATAACAGTTTCTGACAGGACACAAAATTAACTGAATAAAATTAAAAGTCTTTTGACTGTGGCGTTCTCGCTTTCTTCCACAATATTAATTGTTGTTTTCAAAAGTGCTGGACGTGTGGAATTGATGGCCGCAGAATACAATTTAGTTCAAGGCGGACAAATGGCTTTTAAGTTAATGTCAAAAAACAAGGGCTGAATTTTCTTTGACAGCGTGTCACTTAACTAGATGTATTCCTGTACTGTGCATAACGGCGCGCTGCCTCGGCTTGTTTTTCAAGCGGTCTATTATTGATATAACACTCAGATTGAGTGGAAAATGGGAAAAACAGCACAGAGTGATGATAAGTGGATTAGAAAATTGCCTCCGTGCCCTTTCAGAGGCTTGAAAAGTTCCTTTCTTCTTCTTTACTTTTGACTCCAACCAAACCAAACCCAACCTTTGCTGACCTTTTGAGTGTTGCATCTGAGTAATTGAATGAAAAACCTGGATAGAGTTAATTGGCTGTTTCCATATACTCTGAAAGCTGCTGATAATTAATCAGAGAGAACAAAAGCCACTACATCACCACCTAATTATGGGTGAACACTTGGCAGGCTCGACACACAGGATCCTCATCGGTGCGCTATTTCTTTTATCCGCGGCACGTCTGTGTGTGTGTGTGTGTGTTACCTGCAGTTTTGCCTCATTACATTCCCAACAATAGGTTTTGATTACAGCGAGGGAAAACATTCTTGTAACATATTTCAGATGTTTGGAATCGTTTGTCAAAATCTAATTACCTAATAATTATAGAACGTCAGAGAAATGTGTGAGCAGGCTTTTCTTTCGAGACTTTCGAGTTGTGGAAATGTAGATGAGCTTAAGGATAAGATTCATCGCCTCACACATCCAAGTCCCATTTGTCCCGGGGTTTTAAGTTATTACAAATAAATGTATTTAAAGTATAAAAGGTCATCGCTGAGTATGATTAAACACTGTGGGCGAATGCATGAAAAAAGGAAGCTCAGCCTTGTGTTTTCAGGGCACACAGACAAAACTAGACAGAGGTTGTTTTTAAATGAACGAGGTGCTGCAAAGAAGGTGGCAAATTTTGACTGAAAGTTAGCCGTGTAGCCACCATGATCTGACCCACTGGTTTGTGAACTGCTGTTCAAACCCTCAACTTTGGCTGTTGCTGTGTTGATTCTATTGAGCCAGGTGATGCAAGCATGGTGTGGATCTGACTGCAACACCAAGGGATGTTGCACCTCGTACCTTAGTGACGTGTCAATCACAAAGTAGACCGATCATAAATAGGGCTCATTATGTAAACAAAAGAGCGGTCATGGCACCAAAAGTCCAAAACAAGACTCAATAGGTAGAGAAGACACTAGTAAACGTTAGCATTGGTAGCAAAGATTTGCTCTTTAAAGTTCTTAAGTTCTTTATGGGAGCAGCCTGAATGCTCAGCTTTGCTGCTCAACCCACAAATATATGTTCTTTACAAATTTGGCTCCATTTAGGAGAAAACAAACAGGCTTTCCAATTGTATAAGATTTACTGCCAATAAGTATTATTACAAATAAGAAATAATTGACCAAACACAAATTTCATTACATTTTGTGCCAAGTTTAGAAAATGAACATCGTGTTATGCTAAACAAGGCCTCAAAATAGTGACTGAACGCATAAATTTAGAGGAAAGTGCTCACTGAGGTCATAGTTGGAGGAAGCCAAATGTCATTTCCCCACAGACTTTCAGAACCAAAAGCTATGTCCACTCTTTAAACTGTGTAGTTTCTAGAAATGACAACAGTAGGCCAGGTTTTCAGTCTCCAGGGGTTGAGGTTAAAGTGATATTTTACCTTGACTTAGTATTGGTAGAAGTAGCAAGCTAGTGTTGATGAATGTAAATAGGAGCAAAAACACTGAATTTCAAATTACACTGTTATTCAGCTGTCAGCTTAATGGCAATAGATCATGTCATGGCAACTAACCAGTTCACTTAATAAGGTCAGTATTGACACCAGTCTCTGGAGTCGAGTGCTGTTTTCCTGCAGACTTTTCCACTATTGGACTTGTTTTTGTAGTCAGAGTCACTCCTGATGGCCATTAAAAAGAATGCATGTTTAAAGCAACACCACTGGCTTCACTCAGATCTAGAAACTCTGTGCATCTTTTTTTTAATAGTCTTTTCAAAGCTGTTGAAAAATGCTGCACAGACACCAATACCTGCCAACAATGGCACAAAGACCTCTTGGACTTTCTGTTTGTCACATAATTATATACATATAGACTTTTTTTGTCTAACAGTTGGGCTTTGTAACAGAAAACCAACATGAAACGGGGTTTGTGCTTATTAGCATTGTATGGTTCCATTAATCTGTAAAGATATGTGAGTGATGACCAGCATACTGCACTGTTAGTTAAAGGTACAGTGTGTAGTCGAAGGAGCTTGCAAAGAAAAGCGTCTGGACTTCTTTAAGTCACTTGAAGACGTTTCACCTCTCATCCGAGAAGCTTCTTCAGTTCTAAGGTCAAATGGTGGAGAGTCCCAGATATAAACCTAGTGGGAGTATCCCCCCACAGAGGGACAAAAGGACCCCCTGATGATCCTCTAATCGCCTGAGCCAAGGTGTGAAACTGGGTGTGGGTCCCAATCAGCCAGAGTTTCGGGTGAGTTCATTGTGAAACCTGGCCCCACCTTATCATGCGAATTCCTGAGATCAGATGGCCCAGGATGTGAGTGGGCGTTAAGGCGTCTGGGAAGGGATCTCAAAACTGTGTGGTACAGTGTGTAAAATCTCACCACTAGATGTCAGTAAATTGCTGATCGTGGTTAACTGAATTCTATTTTCTTATCCCTCCAAATTCAAGTGCATAATCATAGCTTTGGTGGCTGCTTTAGTCAGCAAAGAGAGATCAAATCATTAAATTCTGACTGTGCAATTGCAGCCGGGCAGCATTTTTTTTAGTACTCCTAATGTTGTTCAAATATGTTAAATATATTTTAACATATTTGAACAATATAAACAAAGAGCAATAAATAAGAAATAAAAAATGAATGAAATATTTTATGTTAAAACTCTGGTTTTCATCTTTACTGAGCGTACCCAGATAACAAAGTGACTCCAGACTGGAATCACTTTTCTATCTGGGTACACTGTCAGTCCGCTGTTTAACTCAGCTGTTAATAAGCCGGGTGAGAAGCGCCCATGCTTATTTACTCTGGAAGAGGCTGTCAAACTTTGTGAATGGAGTCTGATAAGACTTGATGAAGCTTACGTCTGATAATACAGATGCTGAGGTGAGTTGTTGTGGAATTGCTGAACTTTTCTGTTGATAAGCGCTGCTGTTTTTGACACTGTTAGCTGGTGTTGGTGTGTCGTCCACACTAGTGGATCTAACATTATTGAACTTAGCAAATAAACTCTCATACAGAAAACTGTTCATCAGAGGCAAAGTGGGAATTTCAGGGCACTCAAGATTAGCTGTCATAATGTTAGCTTATAACCAGCTAATGTTGTTGCTTAGCTGACTCGTTTTCAGCTGTCTGGAGATGAGAGGGTTGCATGTTTAATCTGGTGACCATAAATAATTGCGACAATATCAGGAATAAATAGTTATATCTATGCATGATTTCATGTGTTAGAGCCCTGGCTTCAGTTCAGGAGATGAGGCTTGCAGAGAGGAGGAAGAGGATGACGTTTGATCCAGATGCGGTTGAATTGTCCCTGTCCTTCACGTTTTCACTTCATTGGTGAAGGAGACCCCTTCTCAGATGACAAAACAAGGGTATCATCCTTCATATCTTGAGTCTAAAGATGCAGGCACAGCAAATCTCTTCTCCTCCGCCTTTGACGTAGCAAATATGTGGTCAGCCTCTAGCCACATGCATAAAGCAGGATTAGGTGAAGCAGTGATGCTCATTTCAGCCACTATATGCAAAATGACAGGCAACATGGCGGCTTTCACAAACCAGCCCACTCCCAAGTGTTTTTAATTTTTAACTCTTAAGTTTATGACAATGCATCCATTTGATGGAAGATGTAATTACACTGTAATTAATTTAAAAAAACTATAACTGCTTCACATGACCGACTTTCACTGACAGTGCCTCTGTGAACATAGCACTGCAAACAGTGGTTCGTTGAGATAAATACCTTCAGCATGCTAACATGCCCAGGCGATGTTTAACATGTGTCCGCAACTTAATTAACCACGTGGTTGAGCTAACAATGTGCAAATCAGCTAATTAAGAGGCAACACCTGATGCTGGTTTCATTATTAGTTTCAGGTCTGCTGATGGTGCTAGAGGAAACATTAAGAGTTGTCTTAACTAGAAAAACATGAAAATCTGTCGACCAGTGCTTAAAGCATTCAGTTAAAGACAAAACTGATCATAAAGTGATCTAAATCTCGAGCTAAATGTAGCTGCATAGTAATGTAATACAGGAGTCATTAAAAATATCGACTTGCTCGGTTTGATGACTGATTGAGCCATAGATGTTTTTGCTTGTGCACTCCTTCTAGAGACAATTATGAGCACTGAATGTAAGAAGATAATCAAACACGCATTGATCGTATACTGCAACTTCTTTTTAACACTCCTGTGACTTTTCCAGCTAAACTAACCCTACAAAAAATAAACAAATAAAACAACCTGCGCTGTCTCATTGTTTAAAGTGAAAAACAGATGTGAAACATTTGATTCGAAAAACTGATCAGACTTCTGTAACACCAGCTTCGAAGAGGTTTTTTGCTCCTCTAAAATTGAAAAGCGTCACATCCCAACATAAAAACATTTTGCCTTTCCTGTGCCCCGGTTTATAAAAGGACCCCATCACTTGGTCCAAAGTTTGCAGTAAGTAGGTGCAGGCATTATTTATTTTGCAAAATCGCTGAATGCATTATCTTCATTTCTCAGTCCCTGTCATGATTCTGAAGATGAAAATTATCTTTGAGATGCCCCTTGTGTGATAAATAACTGCATTCCTTTTCATTAGACACTGACTTTCCTTTGCAGCAGTTTACTCTGTAATCAATTAATTAATCATTCCACCATCAGAGACTTTAGTTCAGTGTCTGATGCTGGCACCAGATTATATTTAATTATTTTATTAGACTTTTTTATCTTCAAGATGATAGGAGACGGTCATCTTAAAAAAAAAAAGAAGGATATTTTTTTCTTTCTCCTTCTGTTTCCTCTCCCTCCATTTCTTCTGCCCAGTCCTTGTGTGCCTTTGGCATCAGCCTTTTATTAAGGGATTTAATATCCACCATACCATAGGGCCAATTTTCCTCAGGGCTCCTCTTTCCCCATCTTCTTCTTTCTCTTTTTTCCACACTCACATACCCACACACGAGCAGCATGGCAGGAGTTCCATCTTAAAGAAATGAGGGGAGCTGGGGAGCAATTAGATTCAGCTGGAGACATTTTAATGTGAATTTCTCTCAAATGCAGCGCTGCTTTCCTCTGGAGAAATCTCAAAGTCAAATATAGGATCTTTGATCATTCACAGCCATATGGCATTGTGAGGCTTGGATCAAGATGATGATGATGTGCGTGTGTGTGTATGTATATGCATGTGCTCTGATGATGTCTTCAAGGTCAAATCATGCAAAACTAATTCAAATGGCATACATCCCATGGTACAAATGAATAATAATTTTAAAAAAAATACATGGCAGGGCAGTAGCTTTCGAGATTATTTGCAAAATTAGTTGGAAATGTGTGGTTTTAAAATAGTGAGGAAGTCAACACTGGTTTGACCTTGGAGTCAGCAATTATTATATCTGCATGAGACTGCACAGATTGCATCACACGCGTATGGAGAGTGTGTGTAATCAAAGCCTGTAGATAAAGAGTTTGAGTGGTGGAACACTCTGACACTGGGATTAGCCGAAGCCGGCCTGGTTACGGATTGACCTCTGCAGGATAGTGGATGTGAACGGGGATCTTACCAAATGCCAGAAAATACCAGAGATCTCATACCTCATTCTATAGCCCTGCCAAACCCTTAGATGGTGTACCACCAACACATTTTGACATTTAATTCTTGCATAGCTGATTAATATATGGAGAAAATATAACATTTTTCATTTGCTTTCCACTCAGTGTCACATGTCACCTCACAGTGATTATGGCATTCTGTTTTTTTTAATATGATAACAGAAAAAGACTGTAATGGCTTGAAACACTACACGCAAAGTGCTAAGAGCTTTTGCTGCCCAACCGTAACTACAGTTATCGACTGCAATCAAAGCCCTTTGCTTTGCATTCCCACAGTCTCTGAAATAAGAGTACAGAAAAAACCTGTTTCTGTCTCAACAATTATTATAACTATAACTATTATAATTATAACTTTCTCAAGCACCACAAAGGTACATATATGTCCCCAAGGAGCAGGGTTTTCAGCTGGTATAAAAAAGAACATAAAAAATCCATTCATCCATCCATCTTCATCCGCTTTCTCCGAGGCCGGGTCGCGAGGGCAGCAGCCTAAGCAGAGAGGCCCAGACCTCCCTCTCCCCAGCCACCTCCTCCAGCTTATCCGGGGGAACACCAAGGCATTCCCAGGCCAGCCGAGAGATATAATCTCTCCAGCGTGTCCTGGGTCTGCCCCAGGGCCTCCTCCCGGTGGGACATGCCCGGAACACCTCACCCAGGAGGCGCCCAGGAGGCATCCTTGTCAGATGCCCGAACCACCTCAGCTGGCTCCTTTCGATGTGGAGCAGCAGCGGCTCTACTCTGAGCCCCTCCCGAATGGCTGAACTTCTCACCTTATCTCGAACATAAAAAATGAATGTGCATAATTTATAAAGCTATGGTCAAATTAGTAGTTTATTAATTCCCTATTTGGGGTGACTGTCAGTGGCGGTCCTAGCCTGTTTGATCTAACACACCTACACCTTAGTTCACAGATTCACTTTGTCTATTGTGCATTTCTGAGATTTCACACAACCCAGGATTCAAATCATGAATACATAATGAGCTTGGATTTACAACATTATAAATGAAATGTGCTCTATTTGGAAGCAGCGGCCCCCCTCCCCTTTCAACGGGTTGTGTGTGAGACTTTAAATCATCAAACTGTAAATTTTAAATTGTTATTGATCCCTTTATCCCTAGTCCTAAAGTGTATATTTATTTTCTTACTCTTCTTATATATATTGTTTGTTTACTTGCCTCATTGTCTCGTGTCTCTATATACTGGACTGTATGTAGCGGAGATGACAATAAAGTTTACTTTGACTACAGCAGCGAGCAGGTGCACCGAGGGCTCTCGCGCTCACTTTTCGTGTATAGAATTTCAAAAAAACATTGGTGCAAATTATAAGTCTGTATCATAATGTCTGGTGTTTTCGTGTTTGTTGTTTTGTTTTTATTTTGTTTTATTTTGCGAGTTGGTTTTTAGATGCCGCTCCAGCCGGTCAGAGAATCCCCCGCCGCCCCGCCCTCTCCTCTCTGCAAACGAAGGGCACCCTTACTCCCAGGAAATGGGCGATAGAAAACCGATCGGTGCCTATGCCATTCCCAATATGCGCTGGCTGACATCGGGGCAGCATGAGTACGAGCATTTTATTAAATTTTTTTTGCCGATGCCCGTGATGCCGCCCATCACCACGATGCTGCCCCGGGCAACCGCTACTGGTGACTGTGGTATCCTTGGGCAAGATACTGAACGCTGAGTTGCTCCAGATGTGTGTGGATGTTAGAAAGAAAGCACTTAAACATAGACAAAAGTGCTCTTATGAATATGAGTGTGAATGGGTGAGCTAGGCATGTTGTATAAAGCACTTTAAGTGCTCAAGTAGAGTAGATAAACGTGCAGCGTTAGCACTATCTCCTCATGGCAATGTTCTCAGCTTGAATATTTGTTTTCTCTGTACATAGTGAGTTTTCTCTGTGTTTTTACTGCTAAGGTACAAAGATTTTAATTGTATATTTACATCAATTACTTAATTACTTTAGTTTCTATGAGTGTAGCATCTTACATGTCATGATCCTTGCAGGCTCCAGGGCTTATGTTTACTTTTTGTTCCTCTCTTAATTTAGAAAAAGCATCTTTGATGACTTTTATTGTTGGAATAGGGGGCTCTGTGGGTCCACCTATGGGCGGAGATGCTCTGCTTGGATTGTCCTTTGCACACCTGAGAATTTCGGTGGTGTAGCAGGTCTCCTCCAGCCTATTTGCTGTGATTGTGGTAATCAGACCCTTTTTATTTGCTACTTATCCTTCTGCTAATCATTTACTATCACTGTTACTCTGTCCACTAATGGAGTTGCCAGCCTCATCCAAGCCACATTAACCTGTTCTGTTCTGCTCCTCCACCACTCATCTCTGGAATTTTGGAAGAAGGACTTACCTGAAACCTGAAACTTGACTCAGTCACTCAAACCTCCAAAGCTCCTCGTTGTGTTGCCGCTGTCACAACAAAGTCTCAAGACTCACACTTGCTCCTTTTAATAACTCTTTTAAAATCATCAACAGTGTCTTGAGTCTGAATCCAGAGTTGTTAGGTTGTTAAATATGACAACCTAACAACCTCTATGCAACCAACAATCCTCAAAGTTAAATTATATAGAAACACAAAGCTTGTCTAGATTATATTAAGATTTTATAGTCAGTGTAATCACAGCCATAACTTTGTTTCATTTTGGCTGGGCAGCTCAAACATACCACAGTATCCATGAGGTTCAGTAAGTGAGTGGTAGAAAATTCATATTGCTTTGTATTTAATGCACTAGCAATAACATCACAGGAGCTGAATTAATCAAGGACTGACCCAGAATTTAAGAGTTTGAAGCTTGGGGATAGGATGCTTCTCAAGGAAATACAGGGGGGATTTGGGCAGATTTTACCTTGAAGTTTTTACACAAACTTACTTTCTATTTAGGAATCAGAGGTTTTCTGATGGATTTGTTAATGTTTTTTATAGTGCAAATTTAACCCACTTCCCACCAAGACCTGACTTGAGAGCTGAAGGCGATGGACGGATGGGACACACTTTAAGGAAGGTGCTTTCTGCTGCTCCTTTACTTTCCGGGGTTTACCACAGAAGATGGCAAACAATGCCAACCCCTGCACCAGAGAGCTGCCACATCCTTTAAGGTACTTTTTGTAACTACTACTTCAAGTATAGTTTTTGTGCGGACCCAAATACAGACAAACGAGAGGTGGGTCTGACCTTAACAGAAAGCGAGGTGTGGCTTGTGACAAACAAAACTAACAAGACGAAAACTAAGATAAAACCTTAACTATGCAGAACTAAATACATGAAACCTGAAAAACACGAGAAGGTGACACTCACACAATAAATACACATGTCAGGTGTCGCTACTCAGACAATACCGCCACATAAGCGTTGATTTAGAAGAAGTCAAAAGTGGAAGCAAAGATATATCCAAGCTTCTGTAGCGGATGATGATTAAAATGGCGGTAAAAACACTCTTGTCTTCAAGCAAGAGCGGCCACATCGTAATGCACCAGGTTACAAAAACTGAGAGGTGCAGGAACGAAGCCACAAAATTAGAAGCAACACCAGGGGGCGACAGCGAACAAAAAAACCCTGTGAGGGTTACATTGACTCTCTTCACCATCTTGTGGTACAAATCGGTACTACATGAAATGTTAGTCTTGGTCCACCAGCGACACTGAAGCTAATAACTGAAAAACAAAACAAAAAAACGGCTGGATGGATGTTCGTGCATAAACAAAGTACTATTAATCAGTCCATTTGAGAGTCAACAGTCAGACTATGAATAGGTTTGTCCATGAACATCAATATACATCTATTATAAAAACAACTGAACATTCACTAATAAAATAATTGTTGATTAATTAGGATGAATTTTAGGTTAATTAAATAATTAGAACAATAGGATAAAGAAAGTATTTCTCTTCTTCTTCTTATTTGCTACTATATATTGCTTCGGCTAACACAGTGATAACACTGTCACCTAAGAGGATGTACTGGTGCAGTGTGTTATCAGGACACTCAGGGAAAAACAAAGAAAATGCAAGATCTATTGTCCTTTTCCTCCTGAACTTGCCTGGGGATAAATGAAAAAGGCTTTATATCTGCCCCAGGAAAAAAAGAAACGAAATCCTCCACAAACCATCTCAGTTCAATGTGAACATAATCAGTAAGGCAATCTTTGACTTATTTGCTCCTGCAGGTGTCAGGGACTTCAAACAAAGTGTGTTAAAGGAAAGAAAATGAGATATGATTTCATAAAAATGCCCGAAATAATGTCTGCTTTGTTTCACAAGATGTATCCATAGCTGAACAAAAAAAAAAGCTTGTCAGTTAAAATTTCAGCGTAAATAAGAGAACTATGAAAGTAATTCCTGACAGCCAAAAGACACATTTACAACAGAAGAATATGGATATTTAAAATATGCATTCTTTATAAAATCACTTTCAAACATCTCTTTAAAAAAATGACTCCCTGTCTACCTGTCACTGTCAGAACAATGAAGTAACTCAACAGACGCCAATTTTACATGGTCTATTTTTTATGAAGTGCTGGGAAGAGGAAATTCAAAAAACAATATTTTACTTATTGCAGGAAAGAGACAAGACATGTTTACATGTTTCACTGTCAGCAGAGACGAAAATAACAAATAGCAATTACTGTCATTCTGTGTGAACATTTTTTTTCCTGCCACAAGTATTTTCTTAAAAGAGCAAGTCTGTTTTTCTTAAAGCTATTCTCCTTTTGTTTACAGGAATACCTCAGCGTTTTTTCATTCCATTTGAAGGTTGGAAAACTTCTGACCAGGTTTTCAAAACATCTTGGCCCCAATTTCTAATGCAGGATTTCCAGTGTAATGTGTTATTGTCCTCCAATAACAGATCTCCCAGGACCACAAAATAAATCTGGTTTTAAAGGCATTGATCTGTTAAAAGAAAGTTTTTTCTTCCCACTGTCACTAAGTGCTTTTCATAATTGGTCATGTGATTGTTGGGATTTTCTCTCTGTTACTATAGGGTCTTAATAAAAAGCCTTGAACTGTTTCTTGTTGTGATTTGGTGTTATACAAAAAAAAAAAAACTAAACTGAATTAATGTATTCCAATTAGTCAGTTAACACAGTGAGCGATTTGCAAATTGCACATCTCTTTGAACATGACGGTTAGTCACCACAGGCACTATCCAGTCTTCAGACAAAAATGAAAACAGAAAACCAAACAGCACTGACGTTTGTAGGGTACTGAAGTTGGGCTAGCTGGTGGCTGTAGCTCAGGTGGCAGAGCAGGTCAGCCACTAATCAGAAGGTCGGTGGTTCGATCCCAGGCTGCCTCCTGGCTGCATACCAAATATCCTTGGGCAAGATACTAACCCCACGTTTGCCTACTGGTGGTGGTCAGAGTGGCGCCAGTGTCCGGCAGCCTCGCCTCTGTCAGTGCGCCCCAGGGCAGCTGTGGCTACAATGTAGCTTGCCATCGCCAGTGTGTGAATGGATGGGTGAATGACTGAATGTAGTGTGAAGTGCTTTGGGGTCCTTAGGGACTAGAAAAGCGCTATACAAATGCAGGCCATTTACCATTTATATTAGGATGTGCTACGTGGTGGCTAACTACCACTGGTGGTAGCTAGCCACCATTGGTGGCGCTGTCACTTGGTGTTCGCTCGCTCTGCGGTAGAGTATCACTTCCTGTTCCTGCTCAAACACAGTGGTGTTTCTGAGTAGCTTATTTGCTTAGCAATTTAATTAACAACTTTTAAATACATTCTTTTTCATAGTATAATCTTCACGTGCTTCATTCGAAGCACACTTTCTGTGTACTCACTACCTAATTTATAGCCAAAGTATTCACTCACTGTCTCTGTACTGTTTCGCTAGCTTAGCTTAGCTCGTAGCCGACTTGTTAGCACCATGGCTACTTCACCTGTCCCTCCTGCACTTTCTTGCTCATTGTGTCAGATGTTTAGTTACTCCTCGGCCTCCTTTAGCAGTAATGATATCTGTAACAAATGTAGCATATTTGCAGCTCTGGAGGCCAGGATTACTGAATTGGAGACTTGGCTTCGCACCCTTCATTCACCCATAGCTAGCCAGGCCCCTGTAGCTGGTGCAGCTGAAGATAGCGTAGGCCCCGCTAGCTGTTCCCCGGCAGACCCCAAGCAGCTGGGGAAAGAGGGCGGCTGGGTCACGGTGAGGAGGAAGCATAGTCCTAAACAGAAGCCCCAGGTACACCACCAACCCGTTCATGTGTCTAACCGTTTTTCCCCACTCGGCGACACACCCGCCGGGGGTCAAACTCTGGTAATTGGTGATTCTGTTCTCAGACATGTGAAGCTAGAGACACCGGCAACCATAGTCAATTGTCTTCCAGGGGCCAGAGCAGGTGACATTGAAGGAAACTTAAAACTGCTGGCTAAGGGTAAACGTAAATTCAGTAAGATCATAATTCACGTCGGCAGTAATGACACCCGGTTACGCCAATCGGAGGTCACTAAAATCAATATTGAATCGGTGTGCAACTTTGCCAAAACAATGTCGGACTCTGTAGTTTTCTCTGGTCCCCTCCCCAATCAGACTAGGAGTGACATGTTTAGCCACATGTTCTCCTTAAATTGCTGGCTGTCTGAGTGATGTCCCAGAAACGATGTGGGCTTCATAGATAATTGGCAAACCTTCTGGAGGAAACCTGGTCTTGTTAGGAGAGACGGCATCCATCTCACTTTGTATGGAGCAGCTCTCATTTCTAGAAATATGGACAAATTTATTAAACCTCCCAAAATATGACTATCCAGAGTTGGGACCAGGAAGCAGAGTTGCAGTCTTACACGCCTCTCTGCAGCTTCTCTCCTCCTGCTACCCCCCCAAAAACCCATCTCCATAGAGACTGTGTCAGCTCCCAAACAGACAAAAAAAAACTAAAAACCAGCAACAAACAACTTAAACATAAACAATTACAAAGAAAGAACAATAAAGTATCCACATCTGAACCAAAGAGTAAAACAGTGAAATCTGGATTATTAAATATTAGGTCTCTCTCCTCCAAGTCTCTGTTAGTACATGACTTAATAATTGATCAACAAATCGATTTACTCTGCCTTACAGAAACCTGGTTGCAGCAGGATGATTATGTTAGTTTAAATGAATCAACACCCCCGAGTCATTCTAACTACCAGAAATCTCGAAGCACAGGCCGAGGGGGCGGTGTGGCAGCAATTTTTCACACCAGCCTATTAATTAATGAAAAACCAAGACAGACTTTTAATTCATTTGAAAGCCTGATGCTTAGCCTCGTCCACCCCAGCTGTAAAACTCAGAAACCAGTCTTACTTGTTATCATCTATCGTCCACCTGGGCCTTACACAGAGTTTCTGTCTGATTTCTCAGACTTTATATCAAATTTAGTTCTGAGCTCAGATAAAATAATTTATTGTGGGTGATTTTAACATCCATGTAGATGCTAAAAATGACAGCCTCAACATGGCATTTAATCTGTTATTAGACTCAATCGGTTTCTCTCAAAATGTAAAAGAACCCACCCACCACTTTAATCACACTCTAGATCTTGTTTTAACATATGGCATAGAAACTGAACATTTAACAGTGTTTCCTGAAAACCCTCTCCTGTCTGATCATTTCCTGATAACATTTACATTTACAATAATTGATTACACAGCGGTGGAGAGTAGACTTTATCAAAGTAGATGTCTTTCTGAAAGCGCTGTAACTAAGTTTAAGAATATAATCCACCCACTGTTATCATCTTCAATGCCCTGTACCAACATAGAGCAGAGCAGCTATCTGAACGCTACTCCAACAGAGGTCGATTATCTTGTTAATAATTTCACCTCCTCACTACGTACAACTCTGGATACTGTAGCTCCTGTGAAAACTAAGGTCTCTAATCAGAAGTACCTGACTCCGTGGTATAATTCTCAAACACGTACCCTAAAGCAGATGACTCGTAATCTGGAGAGGAAATGGCGTGTTACAAATTTAGAGGATCATCATTTAGCCTGGAGAAATAGTTTGCTGCTTTATAAGAAAGCCCTCCGCAAAGCCAGAACATCTTACTATTCATCACTGATTGAAGAAAATAAGAACAACCCCAGGTTTCTCTTCAGCACTGTAGCCAGGCTGACAAAAAGTCAGAGCTCTTTTGAGCCAACCATCCCTTTAACGTTAACTAGTAATGACTTCATGAACTTCTTCACAAATAAAATTTTTATCATTAGAGAAAAAATTACCAATAATCATCCCACAGATGTAATATTATCTACAGCTACTCTTAGTACCATCGATGTTAAGTTACTCTTTTTCTCCAATTGATCTTTCTGAGTTAACTTCAATAATTACTTCCTCCAAACCATCAACGTGTCTTTTAGACCCCATTCCTACAAAACTGCTCAAAGAAGTCATGCCATTAATTAATTCTTCGATCTTAAATATGATCAACCTATCTCTAATAATCGGCTATGTACCACAGGCCTTCAAGCTAGCTGTAGTTAAACCTTTACTCAAAAAGCCATCTCTAGACCCAGCAGTCTTAGCTAATTATAGGCCAATCTCCAACCTTCCTTTCATATCAAAAATCCTTGAAAGAGTAGTTGTCAAACAGCTAACAGATCATCTGCAGAGGAATGGTTTATTTGAAGAGTTTCAGTCAGGTTTCAGAGCTCATCACAGCACAGAAACAGCTTTAGTGAAGGTCACAAATGATCTTCTTATGGCCTCTGACAGTGGACTCATCTCTGTGCATGTCCTGCTAGACCTTAGTGCAGCATTCGATACTGTCGACCATAATATCCTATTAGAGCGATTAGAACATGCTGTAGGTATTACAGGTACTGCACTGCAGTGGTTTGTATCATATCTATCTAATAGACTCCAGTTTGTTCATGTAAATGGAGAGTCCTCTTCACACACTGAGGTTAATTATGGAGTTCCACAGGGTTCAGTGCTAGGACCAATTCTGTTTACATTATACATGCTTCCCTTAGGCAGTATCATTAGAAGACATAGCATACATTTTCACTGCTATGCAGATGACACCCAGCTCTATCTGTCCATGAAGCCAGATAACACACACCAATTAGTTAAACTGCAGGAATGTCTTAAAGACATAAAGACCTGGATGGCCGCTAACTTTCTGCTTCTTAATTCAGATAAAACTGAGGTTATTGTACTCGGCCCTGAAAAGCCTAGAAATATGGTATCTAACCAGATTCTTACTCTGGATTGCATTACCTTGGCCTCCAGTAACGCTGTAAGGAACCTTGGAGTCATTTTTGACCAGGACATGTCCTTCAATGCACATATTAAACAAATATGTAAGACTGCGTTCTTCCATTTGCGCAACATCTCTAAAATTAGAAATATCCTGTCTCAGAGTGACGCTGAAAAACTAGTTCATGCATTTATTACTTCCAGGCTGGACTACTGTAATTCATTATTATCAGGATGTCCAAAAAACTCACTGAAAAGCCTTCAGCTAATCCAAAATGCTGCAGCAAGAGTACTGACAGGGACTAGAAAGAGAGAGCATATTTCTCCTGTTTTGGCTTCCCTTCATTGGCTTCCTGTTAAATCCAGAATTGAATTCAAAATCCTGCTCCTCACATACAAGGTCTTAAATAATCAGGCCCCATCTTATCTTAATGACCTTGTAGTACCATATCACCCTATTAGAGCACTTCGCTCTCGCTCTGCAGGCCTACTTGTTGTTCCTAGAGTATTTAAAAGTAGAATGGGAGGGAGAGCCTTCAGTTTTCAGGCCCCTCTTCTGTGGAACCAGCTTCCAGTTTGGATTCAGGAGACAGACACTATCTCTACTTTCAAGATTAGGCTTAAAACTTTCCTTTTTGCTAAAGCATATAGTTAGGGCTGGACCAGGTGACCCTGAATCCTCCCTTAGTTATGCTGCAATAGACATAGGCTGCCGGGAGATTCCCATGATGCATTGAGTTTTTCCTTTCCAGTCACCTTTCTCGCTCACTATGTATTAACAGACCTCTCTGCATTGAATCATATCTGTTATTAATCTCTGTCTCTCTTTCACAGCATGTCTTTTATCCTGTCTTCCTTCTCTCACCCCAACCGCTCGCAGCAGATGGCCGCCCCTCCCTGAGCCAATCATATGACCCCCTATGAGCAAGCACGCTCATAGGGGGTCATATGATTGTTGGGTTTTTCTCTGTATCTATGAAGCGCCTTGAGGCGACTTATGTTGTGATTTGGCGCTATATAAATAAAATTAAATTGAATTGAATACATATGGAACGTCAGGACTGACATAATGAATTAATTAAATAATTAATTAAATGTGGCAATAATTAAATAAAATTGGAAATAATGAATTAAATAAATATTTACAACACATTTAATAAATTAATTATTGACACATTTAATTATTTACATAATTAATTAATAACACATTTAAATAATTATTGACAGTTTTAATTAATTATTTAGTGATGTATTTATTTAATTCATTTTGGCACTATTGCCCCCTTCATGTCTCACCTTGAAATCATTTTATCTGTCAGCCTCACCCATCAAACTAAGGGGGCGGGGTTAACGCTGCCACTGCAGCTTCTCTAACATTTGATTGGTTGCCGTGCAAAGTAAGTCAAGACAGGTCATCCTAGATCAGACCTTCCCAAAGTGCAGGGGAGGTGCGGTTTGAAAAGGGGGAAAAAATTTGGTTTCACCTGCACCGCGCTGGGCTGTTCAAATCACAGACAAACAGTATCCCACATTCTTGATTTTTAGTTCACAAACACTTGTTGTAATGACTAACTACTCCTGACATTTTGGAGATGTTAGCTCTTTATACAGTAAAGTTGCAGTGGGATACAAATAATATCAGGCTGATCCTACCACGATTTGTTCAAATCAGGGACAAACAGTATCCCACAGCTGTTTATGTTTTTGAACCCATTTTGCACAGAGAGGCATTCTTTGAAAAATGTATTGATAGCAATGTTGAATATTATTACACAGAAGAAAAAAAACTACACATAAAATAATTACACCATGACCTCTGCATTTCTAAATGGAGGGACAGTAACTACGTGTGTGTATGTAAGCATTTAAAAACTGAAGATAGTCAGATTAAGGCTATGTCCACACGTACCCGGGTATTTTTGAAAACGCAGATTTTTCTATGCATTTGCACCTATTTAGGGCGATCGTGGCTCAAGAGATGGCAGTTCGCCTTGTGATCAGAAGGTTGCCGGTTCGAGCCCCGGCTCGGACACTCTCAGTCGTTGTGTCCGTGGTCAAGACTCTTCACCTACTGGTGAAGGCCAGAGGGGCCGATGGTGCGATATGGCAGCCTCGCCTCTGCCAGTCTGTCCCAGGGCATGCAATCCATTATTATTTAAACCAACTGTTAACTGTATATTTCTGTACATTTACGTATTATGATTCATATTGCCACATTCATTGACCTTGTTTATAGGTAATTTCATTGTTTGATCACACTAAAATGTTCCTAATTTAATGTCTGAAAGCACTTGGTAAAGGCAGAGTCCCATGTAAAATTAGCACAACAAACTCTATTTTCATTACTGAAAATAACCGTATTTTTATGGGACAGTTATTTTCTGTTATTTTACAGTCGTATTTTGGCGCCCCAGCTGCCGGAATATTACCGTTTTTCCCCTATTTATAGATGATTTCATTGTTTAATCACATTAACATATTCCTAATTTAATGTTTAGTGGCACTTGAAAAGGCGAGATCCCATGTCAAATTAGCGCAACTAATTGTATTTTCATTACTGGAAATAACCGTATTTTTATGCGGGAGTTATTTTCTGTTATTTTACGGTTGTATTTTGGCGCCCCAGCTGCGGGATATTACCGTTTTTTTAAGATGTTTTCTTTAACAGTGTACCCTTTCATATCTGTTCTCATTGGACGACACACTTCACTTGTCTTGAAGCTGAGAAAGATTTATTTTGAGACCTGCTGTACCAGTGGGGTTTTTTTTCTACCCATAGTTGAACTTGAAGTTGTCAAACGTCAATTAGGTCTCTGGTCGGCATGTCCCTCCAAAATGCTTCCTGTGGACACAGCTTAATTTGCAGTTTAGCGAGATTGTAACTAAATGTAGGAAATACAGTGAAATCACAACAGAAACTCTCTTCTGTGAATAAGAAGCAGCTGGTTATGGTGACTAAAAGGGACTACTAAGGTGGATGCCATAAAGTGGCTCATGGTCCTGTGACATCCCTAATATTTACAAAAAAGGTATTTCATTACAATCAAAAACCTGTTGGCAGACAAAAAAAAACCATACCCCATAAAATTTGGGGGCTAAAGCCCCGTAGAACCACATTCATTCTGCACTATATCTCGAGCAACGCCAATGAAACCAAAGTCCAGAGAGTGGGAATGCTTGAGTGTATTAGTTGTTGAGAAACTGGGACTGTTGTGAAGGTTCGTGCCAATAAGCTGCACTCAGTTCTGTTCAGTATTAATTACATCTGTTTTCAAACTTACTGCTGCAGCCCTCCACAACAGTCCCAGTTGCTTATGTTGCTCTTTGGGAAATTGAATAGTCCACCCCTACTTTAACACAAACAGACTGCAAAAAGAGTTCTGTTTAGGGATACGATAACAAATATCAATGTTTACTTTGTTTACCTTTAGTCTCTATCTATTGTGTCCCATTAATGTTGCAGTCATTCTGTCTTACAGACAGCTTAATACATTTTAGTGATGGTATTTCCGGCTCTTTATAGAGAACCGGCTCTTTCGGCTTGGCTCACTAAAAAGAGCCGTCTCTTTCGGCTCCGAACCGGCTCTTCAGGTTGTTTTGTTGCTTTAACCCCCTGGGGTCGCCGGACGCGCCGGCGCGTCAAAATCACGTGACTAATTTAAGACAACACAGCTACAAGGTGCAGCAAGTCAGTCTCCATTTCACCTTGGGTCGAAAGTGCGGAATTCAAACTATATACCAGTTTTTGAATTGTGTCGATGGGCCATGTAAAACCAAAGTTACCATAAAAAATACACATGATGTCTTTTTCTGAACAAAACAGTGGTGTTTACAGCGGGAAGAACGGTAAAAACTGCGTTGTCTACAGACAGCGCTAGCAAACGCTCTCCGCTTGCAAACACTCTTGCGGGTGAAAAAAGAAAAAACACCCCTTCCCTATTGGTGCTAGATTTTACCATGTCAGCCAATCAAAAAAATGATATGGCAACATGTGGCACTTGGTTGTTTAGGGAGAAGGGGAAGTTTTTGGGAGTGACACCCGCGACGGAAAGCGGGCGAGCGAGTATTCATATGTGAAACATTAGTGACGTTTAGCGTGTTTGGAGGCTATAATAAGTTTGTTGTGTAGTTATTGTTTTGTATTGTATGTCAGTTATACTGTTGAATTTCATATTTTCTCAAAAAAAAAAAAAAAACGCTGTCAAAGGCAGATTCCAGTGGAAACGCTGTTCCCACATGGAAAACTGGACTGATACACCTCCTGCTGTCAGACCTGCAGGGTTTAGGCCTGTGGTGTTCTCCTCTGTCTTATACTGAACACAAACTACATTTTTTGGACTGACACAAATAATTTGTGTGACTTCTTATTTGATTGTTCTGTAAATAGATTTAAATGGTTATATAAAAAACACCTGAGGCCTTGGCTGCATTTTTAGGTAAATAGTACCATATAACTTTGTTGTTTGCAAAACTTGTGCATAATTTTTTAGAAATGTACAATTTCTATTTGCATTTCAAGTTATGAAAATGATTCATTAAACATGTTTGTGGGTTTTACAGTAAAAAATATAACTTTTTTTCTACTCGGATTTTGAATTTTTTGTCTGAATTTAGATCAACTGTGCTAATATAGTATACCAAAATGAAAAAATAACTCAAATTTCAGATATTTGAGGTTGTGCTGAAAATAATGATGCCAAACAAGGCAAGAAAAACATATATTAAAGGTGAAATATAGAGGTAAAATCAAAAGTAGTCAAAAACGGCCAATTATACCCTGGACCCCAGAGGGTTAAGTAATTTATTATTAACAATAATATAAAATTATGCACAAAAGGAATTACTATTGTAAAAAAAGTGGTTTTATTTATATATGTTTATATATAAATATATACAGTGGCCCCTAGAGACAAAACACGTACAAACTCCAAAACAAATTTCTAGCGTTAACTGAACTTAAAAACAGAGCTACCTAGATCACTTAAATTACACAATTGAAAGCATATGTGTATTGTTTGTGTATTTATACACAAGCACTCATATATATTCAAATAATTTTAAAAAAATGTTCATTTACCTGTTACTACCACATACCAAATCCGGTCGTTGGTACTTCCTGGCTTGTGTAGCCTCTAGGTAACAAAAGCTCAACACTGCGCCTAGCATCCTGGAGCACTTCTGTTGTGTTTTGTACGTGTTTTGGAGTTTTTACGTGTTTTGAAGTTTGTACGTACTTTGTCTGTAGGGGCCACCATAAATATACTTTTATTTATCACTCCACATAAAATTTAATAAATAAATCATATAATACAAAAACCAACTAGTCACAGTTCAACTTTTAACTACTTAAATTTTCAGCTTTGTCCTTTTAAACAAATTTAAAGTGAAACAACACAAAACAGGGCAGCACGGTGGCACGGTGGTTAGCACTGTTGCCGCACAGCAAGAAGGTCCTGAGTTCAATTCCTCCATCAGGCCGGGGTCTTTCTGTGTGGAGTTTGCATGTTCTCCCCGTGTTTGCGTGGGTTCTCTCCGGGTACTCCGGCTTCCTCCCACCGTCCAAAGACATGCAGCTTGTGGGGATAGGTTAATTGATTAATCTAAATTGTCACTAGGTGTGAATGTGCGAGTGAATGTCAGCGTGAATGGTTGTCTGTCCCTGTGTGTTAGCCCTGCGACAGACTGGCGACCTGTCCAGGGTGTACCCCGCCTCTCGCCCTATGACAGCTGGGATAGGCTCCAGCGCCCCCCGCGACCCTGAAAAGGATAAGCGGAAGCGAATGGATGGATGGATGGACAACACAAAACACTGCAAACCACAACACAATTAAATATAAATTAAAATATGAAAACAAAAAGAAGATGCACATTCTCTGTCATATGGGCCTGCATGAATAAACCTTCTGAATCCTTTATCGTCGGCAGCTGGAAATAGTTGTGGATGATTACTATACCTTTATAATGTGACATTGCTGTCCCTGGCTTTCTTTCTCTGTCTGTCCCTCCTGCTCTGTTCCTGTGCTAATGCGAGTGTAACTACCGCCCCTCCCCCTCTGCCCAGCGCAAAGCACAAGGCTCACGCGTGGAGTGAAGCGGGAAAAAAGTGCGAGAGAGAGAGGGTGAGAGAAGGGAAAAAACGTTTACGTCAAAGATCCGCCTCTAAGAGCCATTTCATTCGCAACCGACACATCACTAATACATTTGTATGACTCAGTCTAGGTGGATGGATGATCCTCCACAGCAGAAAGTATCAAAGGCTGAAAGCTGTTACACTTATTCTGTTGTTTTTCCTTTCTAAGATTTGTTTGTGTGGCTATAATAGTAGCTTCTATTACAGTTTGACATCAGTTTTCTTGTTTCTCAAAGATAACCAGAACAAGTAAAAAAAAAGAAATATAAAAGTGGAGACACAACTGGACAAAAAGAAGTAAATGACAAAGTCCCAAACTGGCTCAATCAAATTGAACTGAATTGGATAAATCCCGTGGTTCACTGTGTTCTCTTGAACCAATTGAACTCGAATGTTCTCAGTGTGCCTCTTCAATTTTTCCTTCAGTAGCTTTTCCCACTTGGCACCATCTATTTTCTGTCTGATTGTTTCCATGCTTCATTGATTTCATGTATTCTTTCAAATGGAAGTCTGCTTTTCCTTTCAGCATCATTAAAAAGACATTTTTGAATGAAATCAAGCCGGTGTTTCTTCTGTAGTCATTCTTACAATTCTTGCCATGATACAATTTTAATTAACAAAATTCATCTATGTGGGTTTTTAACCAAGCTCAATATGTGTAATGTGCTCTCTGGGAGTCGCAGGTTGGGGATTTGATATTTATTGCCTTGAGCAGATTTTAAATCAGCTAAAAAAAAAAAAACGCCATTAATATCGTAAATTTTCACAAAAGCATCATCGTTCTCCAAGGCAACCTGTTCTTTTATTTTGGTACTAGTGTTGCCTTTTAAAACTCAAGGTCTGAGTCTATCCCTCAACACTGGAGTGTTCTTATTCCAGGCAAGCGTCGTCAAGGCCTTCCCCAGCACATCTGTAAAACTGCTGACTCGGCATGTTTTAAAGCACAGAGAAAGGTAGCAAGGTATTAGAAAAATTCTCTTACTTCTCTCCACAGAGACTTAAACTAAATTTACTATCTGCAGAGGCTGCCTCAGAGCTATGCTGCTCCCCCCTGTGACAGTGGAGTAAAAGGAAAGAAAGAGAAAAGAAGGATGAGAGACAGAATCATACTAATCCTTAACAAGGGAAGTTGAGATAAAGTTTTTTACCGTGAGGCCTTTTGTTTATGTGTATGTGTGCATGTAGCGTAGGCGTGTCTGCTTCTTTGCCCTCTGTGGTTCCCCCAGCAGTGCTGTGGCAGTATTAGTGAGATTGTCAGACCCAGACCGCAACCTGGATAAACCAGTGCACAAAGAGGTCTCACCTCTAGTTAGTCTGAGCAAGACAGAGTCTAGCAGCCAAGTGATGGAGAGCAATTGTTAGTGCTGCTTCGCAGTTAACAAATAACATAATCGCTCAGCGTGTCAGTGGTTCTTGTTTGTGCGTGCACAAAAAAACATGTAACAGGCAGGAATAATTTTCAGGAAAAAATTAGGTTGATGCTTAAACAAGATGTAATATATGATGAGCATGTATACATCCATTACAGATAACACTGTCATGGCCCTCCAGTCCTCTCCGATTCACTGTTTGGTTTTGTTTGTTCTCTCTCATCCTCACACCTCCCTGCCTGGACGGTATTCGGTTCTGGGTTCCTGCCTTGGCCTACATACCTTGTCGTGATTACTCACCTGCTACTCATCGCTCTTGATTGCTCCCGCCACTACTTAAGGCGACGGCTGGGTAAGGTTCTTCGCTGGGTTGTTGTACTTATTTCAGCAGTTCTTGCCAAGAGCTGGTTCCCAGTAGTCCAATTCCTTGGAATTGGTAGCCAGCTTGTGTCTCGATTCTGCTTATTGGCTACTTGCACTTCTACTACAATCAGCTAATTTCAGTTTGTGTGCTGGAGGACAAGCGGCACAGTCTACAGTCAAGATATGAGCATTTTATTTATATTTTATTGTACACAAAAACAAGAGTGTGATGGCAAAATCCAAACTGGATCCAGGACCACTGCACTATGCTGCTAACACAACTTTAGCTTTTCATTAGCACCTACACAGCTAGCATGCTAATGCTAAACTAGCCAAGAACCAAGAATGTTGCTAAAGCTGAGTGAATGCTGACCCTAGCCCAACAACCAGACCCTAAACTTGAATAGGTGGTTTTTATCTTTTCTTTGAACGACTGACTTTGTGTTCATGCCTAAACTCCCAGAGAAAGATCATATGTTGCCAATGCCTCAGTAAGCAAAATTGCTATTGGCTGTCCAAAAAGTCGCTAGAAGTCGCTAAAAGACATCATCACCTAATTTGCATAATTGTTCATGCTTATGTAATTGTAACCTACCCTTTAGCAGAGAGAAATAACATTGTGGAAGAGACATAAATTGAGTAAAAAAAAACACTTTAAATGCATTTAGAATGTATTTATAACTACAAATTAATTTTCTTTTAGCAATTATCGTTTTTTTAATGTCACAATTCCAACCCTCCTCCTTTGTCTGGGCTTGGGATCGGCAAAAGTGACCTGAAATAGGCACTCTGGTGGAGTTACTTTTTTGTGTGTTTGTGTTTTTAAGTAGTTTTAAACCTTGTGATCCACAAAAAGTAACAGTAAAAGAAGAAGTCAGGGCGGGAGCAGCAACTTCAATTATGCGCGATTCAGTTGCAGTTTTGATGCGTAGGGGTGAACAACTCCTAACAGCAGCTGGGGGCGACTGCTGTGTGGGGGCTATCCACCGCCTGTGAGCGCTTTGGCATGGGCGAGGTGCCCACAACAGCAACTGCTGCTTGTTGAGAGTAAGCTTTGACGTGTGCTTTCACGTCGGAAAGTCATCATAAGTCTCCAATAACACCAGCAAAAGTCGCCAGATTTGTTGCTAGTTGCTTTTTAGGAAAAAAGTCACTAAGGGGGTCTGAAAACTCGCTAAGTATAGCGATAAAATTACTAAGCTGACAACACTGCGTTTGTCCTCATTAGAATTTGTGTTGTGGTACTGTAGCCTGTAGGTTTATATTGTTAAATGGTAATTTAGAGACAATGTGTTTCAGGCCATTTTGTAGAGAAACAGGAAAGTAATGTAATGAGTATTATTACGAATTACTTCATCCTGGGAGTAACTAATGAACCACATTACTTTAGAAAAGTGTTCTGGGTAATATGTGTAATAATTTTTTTGAGCAACACTGATCACAAAAAAGAAGGGAGATACCTCCAACATGCACAAACATTTGACCACAAAGTATGCAATTAATTTCCACGAATGTAATGTCTTTGTTATGCTGCTTAGCAACAGTGGTAAATTGACTCGATAAGTGATATTGGTACTGTAATTGTAATCCCTAAATTCTTATTAATTCCCATCCCTAGTCAAGTCAATGTTTATTCATATAGCACATTTTAAGCAAGCTCAGTTAACCAGAGTACTGAAAAGATCTAAATCAGCAATAAATATACACTAAAATCATTTAAAAACAACAAAAATATGCAAGACTGTGTTTGTGCAAGTAGAACTGAAAGGAAGCAACAATAAGCAGGTTTTTAACAGTGTTTTAAAAGGATTGAGAGACTGTGTGGCTCTTATATGGAAAGATAGGTAATTCCAAAAATTAGGAGCCGCCACTGAAAACCCTGTATTATCTCTGCTTTTACGTGTGGGGCGATTGTGGCTCAAGAGTTGGGCGTTCGCCTTGTAATTGGAAGGTTGCTGGTTCGAGCCCTGGCTTGGACAGTCTCGGTCGTTGTGTCCTTGGGCAAGACACTTCACCCGTTGCCTACTGGTGGTAGGCAGCCTCGCCTCTGTCAGTGTGCCCCAGGGTGGCTGTGGCTACAATGTAGCTTGCCATCACCAGTGTGTGAATGGGTGGATGACTGGATATGTAAAGCGCTTTGGGGTCCTTAGGGACTAGTAAAGCGCTATATAAATACAGGCCATTTACCATTTAGGACTATTCAGGAGTAGTTGGTTCATAGACCTCAGCGCTCTGATAGCAGTGCAGGATTGCTAAAGTTCAGTTATGTAAGTTTGAGCCAAACCATTGTGACTCTTAAAAATATAAAAAACAAACATTTTAACTGGATTCTGAAATAAACTGCAAGCCAGTGTAAGGAGGCCAATAATTCCACTCAGTAACACTGAAACACAATCTTCTTGTACAGGACAAGCTTACTTTAAAACTGCTCCAAAGCCTCCACCAGTGCAAACATAGTAGAAAGATCCATTTCAGTGACCTGAATTAGTGAATGTGAGGCTGAGCAGAAATATCTCTTGTCTCCTTTCTACCACACCGGAAACATTTTGATTTTATAGCTGAAGATGGGCAAAAAAGTCTCTGAGTGGACGTCACAGAAAGTGCTTTGGTAATTTAGTGTTGGTGTCATTTTTCAGTTTCTGCTAATCTCAGTAAACGGTCTCTCTTGCTGGTGTCTTTTTGCTCAATCAAAAGCTGGACACGATGAAACACAATCCAGCTGTCACTCAGAGTAATTGGCTCTTTAATTTCTCAGGTTTTTCTCATTTTGTTTTACCCCAATTTTTTTTGATTGGAAAGGCTAACATTGGTTTAATACAGTTTTATATCAAGGTGATGCTAGGGATGCACCTTTCCAAATGGGCTAATTAGTGAGTACTACCTGATAAGCTGTTAACTCTCCAGAGCTACCCTCCTGTCAAATTATGGTTACACCTAGGGATGGACAATTTGTCAAAAATGTATCCAAACTGACATTCAGAAACTCGTAATCATGTCTGTGTTGGTTATGTTTTTTTTTTTTTGCTGTTTTAAATCCTGTTAATACTCCCTTCAGTATGCACTCTACCCTTTAAAACAGTGTTTCTCAAAATATGATCAGGTGAAAGGTTATCTGGTTCCACCTGCATGAATAACGGGCAGAACAATTACATTCTCTTCCACTAGAGGGCAGTACAACTACCTGCTCTAATTAAATGAGTTGCCAACTGCCAGTAAAACCGAAGAAGATGAAAAAGAATTTACGTAATAGTCATGCTGTGAATGACACAACAAAGCACGTAACAGCAATAGATAAATATTTGAAAAGAAAACATAGTCAATCTGACCTGGGTCCTGAAGAAAATTCTGAGCCAGATGAAGGCCCTAGCATGAGCAGTGATCAGAAGAAAGCAAAAAATGTATAAGGGGGACATACTGAACCAATTCCGCTATGCCTGGTGCACAGGGAAAAATGATCAATATGCTTTTTGTAACATTTTTGTTTGGTGATGTGTCGAAATATGTGCCGTGGCTCCAAAAGGTTGGGAAACACTGTTTTGAAACGTCGCACTAAGTGTGGGGTCATGTGACTCAGCCCTGTCTGGTGTGTGACATGGTGACATCATGCTGGAAAGCTCAAACACCAAGCAGAGATACATAAGGACCTTGTTCAATCTACAAATTTTGTCTTTTAGTAAAGAAGACATCAAACAAAAAGAAGGTAACAGAAAAACTGTGGAAAAAAAATAGTTCCAGCAACCATCTTTTTAATACAGTCTTTTACAGTGTCTCATCCTATAAGGCTGAGGTCAAGCGCGCTGTTGATGGTAAGTGATAACCAACTTACAGGTGGGCTCTTGCCAGAGTCACATGCTATGTGGGGCATACAGTTATTGATTATTAGAGTAGACCAAATAAGTAACATCTTGAGTAAACCCATATGGAAAAGATATATATAAATCTTATAAAGTTTGTATCTGTCTTGTGTGAAACTTGTATGAAAAGCATATAAGTGTGAAAACAGATATAAGATCCCTTGAAAAATTATATAATGAAACTTGTATGTTTTGGATACTTACTAAAACAATGTAATGCGAAAGTGGCCACTTTCATGAGTAAATCATGTAAGCCTTATATGTGATTACTCATGAAAGTGGCCACTTTCATGAGTAATCACATATAAGTTTTTACTATTTCTTTTCCGTATGGGAATAACTATTTGCTTAGTAAATTGATTGCGACCTGATAGTACTTGACTGTGCTTTCAGGCATGCTCAACACTGCCAGTAGAGTCGTGTACAACCCCTCACACATGTCCAGTAGCAGTAGATCTTTGAGCAACTCGGTAAACTCGACCACTGAGTTTACCGAGTGGCACACAAAGAAGCCTTACTAGACTCCAGGAACCCTTCTTGCTGGAAAGCACTTAGACAAATGAGAAAAAAAGATAACCCAAAGCAATTTCCCTAGAAACTCGACGTTATCATCTCAGCATCTTCACAGAAATAGATGTCCATTTCTGTGGGGGAGGACCACGCAGGGAGGATGGAGGAGCCAACCCCTAAAAAGTCTGCCATGGTAAATCAGACAACTGCAGAGGCCACACTCTCTGCCTATGACACACACAGAAATAGAGTGCTGGTGAATGCCTCCATGCACACTCTATGCCGGGAAGCACACAGTTTCTTTCTCACCTCTTACAGTAAAAGAATGCTGGCTATTTCCCAGAGGGAAATGATCAGTTTTCTAGCTTTTATCACCCCAGTGGAGGTCAGCCTTTTTACACCCAGAGCTTAGATATCCCCGCCATTTCTCACAATAAGATAAAGACACATGCTTCTATTAGTCAGTGAATTTATTGTCTTACGTGGGCAGTTATTGTGCATGTGGATTAGTAAGTGTTACCTTTCCTGTTCGGCATCCACCCTTTGCCATTTTTCCATCCCTCTCCTCATATCATTATATCAACAACGCTTACTTCCAGACCTTTGGCCTTCCCTGACAGAAAGCTGCCTCACCCCTCCACGTTGCCTTCTCTCACTTTGTAATCCAACTGTCTGACCCTTTACACCCTTTCTCCGTCTTCCTCAGCCTTTCCGTACGACCCTCGACGGTTCCCCTCTGTATCTTTAACATCTCATCAGATTTCACTAAATCTCTTCCCATCCCTCCACGTCTGCACACGTCCCTTCTGTGATCTGGGTGACATTTCTGCAGGCACGCCTGTCACGTCACGCAGAAGGGGGGCGCTGCCCTCCGATGCACAACCCAGGAAAGTGAGGGGCCCCATTAATGTCTGAGCCTAATGCTCGTACAAATGGTGAGGGGGCTCTCATTAATGTACAACGCTTTATTTGCAGCTTTGCACCCAGAGCGCGTTTCATTGAGTATGCAAGAGCAGGGTAAAAAAAGATGAGACCGGGGGAAGCAGGAATGAAAGAGCATCTAATTACATGACAGACTTAGCCTCTGGATCTCTGTGATTGAATAGGTCGCCCTTTCCTGATATTACTCCACAAAGCTTTCATAATATGCTCCCTCTGTCTCTCATGCCTGTCATTCTTATACACAGCTTGTGAGCCTTTGCTGCAGTGTGTGTGTGTGTGTGTGTGTGTGTGTGTGTGTGTGTGTGTGTGTGTGTGTGTGTGTGTGTGAATTTGTGTATATTGAGCCACTTTTCCTCGCACCAGGACAGCCAGCTCTGGCACATGCTTTTCGTTTTGGTCCTCAGCTTTCCCTGGGCTGTCTGCCTGAGTTATATTCGTCCCTAATATATTGACCCAGTGAATGAGATGAAGCTTAGGTCCTGTGTGCTGCCTCCTTTGTATTGTGTGTGTGCGCGCGTGTCCGATTTCTCTCGGGGATAACTAAATGTTACACGCCTGCTGCTGTTGCCGTGCAGTGGATCTTACTTTTTCGGCCACTGGATAACAAGGTTGACTCTCTGCTGGAGGAAGTCTCAGCTTTCTGCTCCGTCTGGCTAAATAGACAGCGCCTCGGCTAGATCAGACTCTGTGGGCGTTCGGGTGCACTCTGCTGCTTCTCTCTAGAGAGATTCTTCAGTGTGTGTCGGTGGATGGTCTGGTGGGTGTACGCACCAAAGAGGCCTTCACATACATATGCATGTGTCATTTCTTGGCCCCAGAGGAGGTCTGGATTGCAATTATTACAGGAATATAGCCTCGGGGAAACAGATACTTTGAAATGTTAAATATTTTTTTACATAAATGCATTTTATATTCCAGAAGCAAACTTTTATTCTTGACAGATGGATTATTTTCTCAAAAAAAGAAAAAAGGACTTATGTGCAAATAATTGACAGCCTCTCAGTTTCATCTTGCTCTAAATGCCCCTGGGTGCAAAACATCCAAACATCTGGCACTCTCGAAAAGTGGGACATCAGGTGTCGAATCCATACTCTGGTGCCTAACTGGGTCAATCCGAAGCGCTCGCAGAATTCTAATTTATGTATTGAGAGGATTAAATTCCTGTAGAATTTGTGTGTGAGCAACTGCTGCTATAAAAAAAAACCAAGCAAATCCAGAAGCCTCTCCAAACAAGACATTTGACAAATGAGACTTTTGCACTTTTTCATCTACCATTCTCCCTATCTGCTATAAGATCCTGGCTCTCCCTGACATCATTACTAGACTTCTGTGGAAATCGAGTGCTTTCTTCTATAAACAGACAGGCAGATTGGATCTAAACCCGACAAGACCTCGCTGGGAAATTTAGCATGGTGCATTCATCGTATAAAATATTGAGGTGACTGATCGGTCACATGAGCGCGGGTCATTTCTGTGGGAACCTGTTGCCGGAACGTCACATCACTCATGGCTTGTCAGCCCCCGGTGTTATTTTTTCATCTATCTTTAGTTCCTTTTTTTTGCAGCGAGGCGTGACATTTTCCAAACAGTCAGGTTTCAATAAAACATTCTGTATCTGTCACAGAAAAGGGTGGGGTGGGGTGTGTGGGGCTAAGTCTGGAAAACAGCAAACCTTGTTTTTGTGACAGGCGAGGAAACTTTGCAGAATATGACAGGAACGATTGCATGAAGTGCCTCAGAGGAAAGCTTTTATATATTTACTCTGCCGTACAGTTATTTATTTATTTATTTTTTGCTATTCAAAGACTTCCCTGCATTTCTCGGCCTCTGCCACATCTCTGGCCTTTCCTCTCTTTTAATTCCATCACATTTTCTCATTTATTCCCTCCCTCTGGTAAGCCGTTAAAGTCACCCTCACTGCTCTGAGATGAACATACATCCAGGCTGTCTGTGCAGTAACAAAAACAAGCATTTTGCCCTGCAAGTAGACATCAATTTACCCTGATCGTGAATTGGCAGTAATCGTCCAGACTGATGGTCAATCAAAAGCACATCACGCGCTCTGAGCGAAAAATAAATTAAAGTCTCCTTGTGCGTGTGTTCCCTTTCAAAACCAATACCTTTTCCGGTGTATGTTGTACACCGTGTGTAACCTCCCGCTCCAAGAAAAAAAGTCCAGAAAACTGATGCTGTTTCTATAAACTTTTTTTTTCTAAGACCAGAAAAGATAGATTGTTTTTTTCACTGAACAATGACATGGCTTTGTGAAACTTCTCTCCTATTTTCTTGGCTCACTAAAAGGAAATGTAGGGCTTCAGTGGAGATTGTGGAGATTCTGTGCTCGGCTTGGTGTATATGTAGCCTGGGGTGCTTTGTGGTGTGAACTTTGGAAACTCCAATAGCAAGGACCAAATCACTCCCAGTAATACTGTGTAACAGGCAAAGAGTGATGTTCATTTCACATTTTGCTTTTGTTGTTGTTGTTTTAACATTTTGCTCTGGATCAGTCCGAATAGTTTCACATGAATTAAGAAAAAAAATAACACTTTATAACTACCACTAATCAATATTATTATCAATATATTATTATTATTTTTTTTACAAATCATTAGTTATCATTTGTTTCTTTGTACTATTGGCTTGTGTACTGACACATAATTACCTAAAAAACAACAATAACCATAAACTGTATATAAAAGATGGAAGTAGCCACTGTTACATCATGTTAAAGCCTCCGGGGGACATGTGAGGGTGATGCTAAAAGATTTGTTGCTTGTCAGGCACATCAACTTACTAGACCACAATTAGGCTTTGAAACAGCTCCAAACTGCTGACCCTTTGCTCATGCTAAGCTAGCTCTGATGCTAGCAATCGCATACTGCTACTGAATCATGATTGAATTGAACAAACTGACCTCATATGACCCTTTAACAATTATTAAGAAGTAGGCTCATCAATGAGAGACCTGACACCAAACATATGATTACGTTTCACACATTTACGTTGCATTATGAGTCTACAGATCTTTCTGTTGACCCCATCTATCTTCTTGAGGTATGATACCCAACCTAACTAACAAAAATTAACCAAGCAAATGAAAATCATTAAAACAAAGGCTGCAAACAGGACAAGAGCCTTGATCTCTGCGATTTAGGTCTCCAGCATCACCATAATTCCATCATCCTAATACTGACATTTTACATATTTTTGTGCCAGGTGTGTTATGCCACAGACACCAAATAACACGTTCCTCTTATCTCTGCAAAACTGGTTGCTTCTGCAAAATTTGAAGCTTTGGCATGAGGTAGCACTAGGATTCTATTTTTAATTTCTGTTGGTCAAGATGCAAAAATAAAAAATGATACACCAACAATGTCTGGAGAGAAGAAGAGCAACGCACACACACTTTCTATCCCAATTTTTTTTTTTTAAATAACATACAGTTCAATCAAAGGGTATACATGAAGCTGCGGGGTGACAGCAATATATAAGTAGATCAAATATATATTTTTAATGGCCAGTAGAAGGTGACTCCTCTGGTTTCAAAATGAAATCCAGCTACATATGAGTCTACGGGGAACTATACCTTCCCTTACCTGCTACCCTGTGACCTCAGTCACTGGTGGGTATCCTGTGATAGACAAGTAGTTAGATGATGAGTGTGCAGCATCCCTCTCTTTTACAGTCAAATTTCTTGTTGCTGACAAATATTCAAAGTATTGTTTTAATATTTAGCTCATCATCCAATAAGTAAGTATGAAACAGAAGACTTTGGTTAATTTGTAATCAATAGATTAAGCGTCGATTGGACACTGTATGCGTTGTATGCGTCTTGTCTCTGATGTAGTGTTTTTGTTTATTAAAATGCCAACACATGCCCAGCAATCTGGACAATCTCGTGTTAGTTGTCATTTCAACTAGATCTAAAGGTCATGATGATCTATCAGGCTTTCTGTAATCCGAACCACAGATCAGAGAAAGGGTAACTTGCACTTTAAAACTGCTGCTTAAACTTGTTTCCATGTTCATAGATTTAGGCTAGATGCAGATCTGATCTAGACGGAAGGTTATCGAGTGATTCGTGTGACCTTTTTATATGAAAAAGTGGATGCATTTATGTACCAAATTGTTTTTCACCTGGCTGTGATGAGAAAGGGAGATTTTTCTTCAGCGAATGACCAACCTGCCCGGGACATTACAGCCACAGCTTCACCGGATCGGTTGAATCAGATACGGTCACATTGGAACGAAAGGTAGAAATGTCAAGCCTGAGTCACGAATAGCAATGAGATTCAGAGTGTGGCTTATCCAAGATGAACCCGAAAGGACACAGACAAAGATTATGTAGGATAAGTTAGTGCGCCAGAAAACCTTTTCCTAACTTAACCTCCTTGTTATTTAACATCCCAGCGGCTCAACACAGAATTCAGGAAACACTCCAGAGTATTGCTTGCTTAATGGATAGCACACTGTTCAAGTTAAGGGATTTTATTTCCCCAGGAGTGCTCATTTAGTGGCTGAGTGATACAGCTGAGTATTTCCTGTGCCACCCACATGCACTTTCAGTAAAAAGATATGCTAGCATATCACTTATGTTCAAAAGCTGGTTTAGGGTAATAGCAATTGACTTGTACAGTATGCATTAGTTGGCTTAACTGCTCTTAAGAAGGGTGCTTGAGTAGCTTGAGTAATGCATTCCTTAAGTGGTGAATAGGTAGAGGAGGAAAGGTGAGACTCTTCAGGTTCTTTTCCTCTTTCGATGAGCTCATAGGAACGGGTGAAGTGTGCGGTGAGCGATCACCGATGAAATACATCACTCCTGCAGACGGCCCAGAGCAGATCAAAGCAGATCTGCTGCTGGGAGGTTTCAAAGAGCAGCTGTCATCTCATTACATCCACAGCTTTCATGTGAAAGGTTGATGAAACAGACTGTCTTTCGCCTGTCTTTCCATCATGCGCTGGGTACAGGACAATTACATTAATTTGGCCTGTGAATTATGTTTTAGTAATTCCAAAAACGTTCTTGGCTTCACAAATGGCCATAGCAAGACACATCATTGGAATACTGCCTGAATTTAGGATTAAGGGAACAGAGACTTTCTTGGATCACATCTGTAATGACATGGTATATGCAAATAAAAATTTAGTGGTTATTTGAAAGTGCAAGCGCAGCTTATAATAATCAAAATAAGTCAAAATAATAATAAATGAGTTCACAACAGTTAAACAGGTAATAGATGAATGTGGTTTTAAGAATATATGCTACTGGTATTGTATCAAACTTAAAACTTTAAATCTGAAAAATAAGTTAAAATGAGAGAGAATAAGAATTTATTTAATCAACGAGGTACTTTACTCTTTACTTCTACTGGTGTTATAAGCATTAGATGAGCAATTAGCAAAATATGCTAACATTTGAGTGCTAATATATTCACATTAATAAAGCAAGGATGCTAATTAATGAATAAAGGCAGATAAGAGAGAGAAAGAAAGATCTCACTGAATTCTGATTTGAAGTTTGTGGGAGAATTCTGTTCAGGAAAGATTATAGTAAAAGAAGAAGTCAGGAAACTAGTGCTGTTTCTATACATGAGCTTTTTATAGTAAAAGAAAGTTATAGATTTTGATATAGCTCTTCTTCTGCATTGTAAGGTAAGTTTACCAGGCTGTACATCACAGCTTGCCCTATAATCCCCCGCCCAGCAACCGTAAATTGGATAAGTGACTAATAAAATGGGTGGACGGGCAGATGGATCAATGGACTAATGGATGCAAGCTCACCTTTGCTAATTAGTGTTAAATATAAAGCACAGCTGAGGCTGGAGGGAATATTGTTGTACAAGGTAAAGAGGCATGGGATCGCGGGCAATCCAGCCAATACAGGGAGTGCAGAATTATTAGGCAAATGAGTATTTTGTCCACATTATCCTCTTCATGCATGTTGTCTTACTCCAAGCTGTATAGGCTCGAAAGCCTACTACCAATTAAGCATATTAGGTGATGTGCATCTCTGTAATGAGAAGGGGTGTGGTCTAATGACATCAACACCCTATATCAGGTGTGCATAATTATTAGGCAACGTCCTTTCCTTTGGCAAAATGGGTCAAAAGAAGGACTTGACAGGCTCAGAAAAGTCAAAAATAGTGAGATATCTTGCAGAGGGATGCAGCAGTCTCAAAATTGCAAAGCTTCTGAAGCGTGATCATCGAAGAATCAAGCGTTTCATTCAAAATAGTCAACAGGGTCGCAAGAAGCGTGTGGAAAAACCAAGGCGCAAAATAACTGCCCATGAACTGAGAAAAGTCAAGCGTGCAGCTACCAAGATGCCACTTGCCACCAGTTTGGCCATATTTCAGAGCTGCAACATCACTGGAGTGCCCAAAAGCACAAGGTGTGCAATACTCAGAGACATGGCCAAGGTAAGAAAGGCTGAAAGACGACCACCACTGAACAAGACACACAAGCTGAAACGTCAAGACTGGGCCAAGAAATATCTCAAGACTGATTTTTCCAAGGTTTTATGGACTGATGAAATGAGAGTGAGTCTTGATGGGCCAGATGGATGGGCCCGTGGCTGGATTGGTAAAGGGCAGAGAGCTCCAGTCCGACTCAGACGCCAGCAAGGTGGAGGTGGAGTACTGGTTTGGTAAATGGCCTGTATTTATATAGCGCTTTACTAGTCCCTAAGGACCCCAAAGCGCTTTACATATCCAGTCATCCACCCATTCACACACTGGTGATGGCAAGCTACATTGTAGCCACAGCCACCCTGGGGCGCACTGACAGAGGCGAGGCTGCCGGACACTGGCGCCACCGGGCCCTCTGACCACCACCAGTAGGCAACGGGTGAAGTGTCTTGCCCAAGGACACAACGACCGAGACTGTCCGAGCCGGGGCTCGAACCGGCAACCTTCCGATTACAAGGCGAACTCCTAACTCTTGAGCCACGATCGCCCCAATCATCAAAGATGAGCTTGTGGGGCCTTTTCGGGTTGAGGATGGAGTCAAGCTCAACTCCCAGTCCTACTGACAGTTTCTGGAAGACACCTTCTTCAAGCAGTGGTACAGGAAGAAGTCTGCATCCTTCAAGAAAAACATGATTTTCATGCAGGACAATGCTCCATCACACGCGTACAAGTACTCCACAGCGTGGCTGGCAAGAAAGGGTATAAAAGAAGAAAAACTAATGACATGGCCTCCTTGTTCACCTGATCTGAACCCCATTGAGAACCTGTGGTCCATCATCAAATGTGAGATTTACAAGGAGGGAAAACAGTACACCTCTCTGAACAGTGTCTGGGAGGCTGTGGTTGCTGCTGCACGCAATGTTGATGGTGAACAGATCAAAACACTGACAGAATCCATGGATGGCAGGCTTTTGAGTGTCCTTGCAAAGAAAGGTGGCTATATTGGTCGCTGATTTGTTTTTGTTTTGTTTTTGAATGTCAGAAATGTATATTTGTGAATGTGGAGATGTTATATTGGTGTCACTGGTAAAAATAAATAATTGAAATGGGTATATATTTGTTTTTTGTTAAGTTGCCTAATAATTATGCACAGTAATAGTCACCTGCACACACAGATATCCCCCTAAAATAGCTAAAACTAAAAACTACTTCCAAAAACATTCAGCTTTGATATTAATGAGTTTTTTGGGTTCATTGAGAACATGGTTGTTGTTCAATAATAAAATTATTCCTCAAAAATACAACTTGCCTAATAATTCTGCACTCCCTGTATATGCGTACAGATTAAACTCCACAAATATTAAGTTCATGGAAGCACTGGAAGAAAAGCCAGGAATCATGAAAGTTTAAAGAACTTTCATTGCTTTGTCTAAACCCCATGGGAAATCTCGATGCATATCTTAGCAATAATAATAACAACACTACTAACTTGACATCTCAAACTTACACGCTCACAGTTAAGTGATTCTTTGCATTTTCTGTCACAAAAATATATATATTAAAATTGGCATTGGAGCTACACATTACCTAAATCATATTATTTTACTTGTTGTACTAAATATCTGCATTGTTGGCTGGTATTGGGTGTGTTTCAGGATCAATAACCAACACAAAACCTGACTTTTAAGTCATTGATCATTTTGACAATGGTATTCACACAGGATGTGCGCGCCTAGTCGAACTAATCAAACAATCATTACTAGTCACTTGTCAGCATCAAATGTACTAATCATTTATATTTAATTGTTTTATATTGCAATGCGTCCTAATGTTATACAGCCATCTGCCACTAGATGCAGCATCATTGGTGAGAAGGCCACAACACCGGTGCTCCTTCACATCGAAAGGAGCAAGCTGAGTCGGGAGCCTCCTGGGGAAGGCGTTTCGACTGGGCATGTCCTACCGGGAGGAGTCGCTGGAGTAGACCCTGGAGAGAAGATCAGTCAGCTTGTGAATGCCTTCACGTTTACCCAGATAAGCTGTTGGAGGTGGAGAGAGGGAAGTGTATATTATCAGATTGTGTTATATATTATCAGTCCAAAATGATAATGATAGTGATCTAGCATCCTTGGTTATAAATCAGTGTAAGGCCTACATTTAACCGTTTTCAGTTTACTTTTTCCACACAGTGTCATCTAAAGCTTGATGACATAATGCACTGATGGCAGCTTTCCTACTGGACAGTGACTGAAAGACATTATAATTGCCTTAAACAAGCACCAGTTAACTGCCATTCAACAAATGTCACTGTAGTCTAAAAGTGTTCGCAGAAGCGTTTAAGTACATAATTACCTTTTCATTGTCGACCTGAATGTTGCTGCCGATTTAGAAGCCAATCTTTCTGTGATTATGAAAAATACCTTGACGTGTAAAGTAAATGATCCACTGTACCCACGATCTTCACTCTTCACTTCAAAATTTCTTTTTGCTTTAAACCGATGTCAGCAATTTTGAAGACAAAAGAAAATGGAGCCGAGACAAAAGGAAATGGAAAAAGAATAAAGTGGTGGAGGACATTAAAGGATTGGCCTCTCATGATCTTGATATAAAGTGCATTCTTGCATTGCAGCACTGATGGAAGAATTTGTGTTTGAAGCAATAGCAAAGCCAGACTCCAAAAATCTGTTTGTTTAAAAGCTGCTATATGTAGTCTGTCTCAACATGGCATTCCCAAAGGAATTCCTCATCGTGTAGTTCAGAACAATGACACCATCTTGGTGTACTGGTGTGGCTTGCTACACAGGTGTAATGAAAAAAATCCAACCAAAGACAGCATTTAATCTTAAATATTTAACTTCAAAAACATCCTGTATTAGTAAAATAATATGATCAAAGTCTCACTGCCGCTAGTGAGATGGAGTTTTAGATATTAATATCTATAAGCTAAAACTATGCTTAATCCAAACTGTGGAAAGCAGTCAGCATCAGCATGTACTAAGAATTAAACTAAAATAGCTCAATAGTTTGGAAAGTCTGTAGATGTCTTCTGAATTACTCTGTGTACTCTTTTATGGTATTCATAAGATTTTGCAATTACTATATAATAAGCTCTCACTTAGATTTCATCCTGTTGTGTGCTGTGTAAACAGATCCACTTACTTGCCTCTCTTTTTGTTTTCCTCTTGCTAACCTGCAGCAGCTAACTAGCAGTCATTTCCCAGAGGCTGCATTGCTCACACAGGCAATTTCTGGCAAGGTGTAAGCCCAGGAGGGACTGGGATCAATTGGGGCCAGAGGGAGCCATGCCACAACTGTGAGGCTCAGGGACCTCTCGCTAATTTGGCCCCACCACTAAAGACACCCCACAGCTCCTCCTTTTCACCCTTGACCTCTCCCCAACCCTGTTGCTGTGTTGACAGTTGGCAGCAATTTTTTTTCATTTTACCTACCTGGACTGACTTTTTCTTCAGTACAGTTTTCTTTCTCTCTTTTCCCCCCCTTTTCAGGCAGGCGGATTGTGACCTTTATATATTATGTCACAGTGGGTTAAGTTACTTTAATAGAAGGGCAAGCGGAGAATACACCCCTCCCACACCCTTCAAAAAGAAACAAACACAAAAATTATAAAAAATAAAAATAAAGCTACCTGCATTCTCCTTAGATGCCATCACTTATGTGTACTCCTTCCTGGCTGGATAACGCTAAAGTTTTATTACTACTATAGTTATCTACAGGTGGAGGCGTTTAAAAAAAAAAAAAAAAAAAAAATTTTTTTACCATTTCATTCATAATAATGTATCGTATTCTGTAAAATCATATCTTGTTACAACTGTCCTGTGAGGATCACAACAGCTTTTAATCAGCTCAAACAGGCCTATATTTTTAGTTTAAATAAATACATTTATTCTTAAAAAAAAAAAAGAAAAAAAAAAAAAGCTACAACTGAATTAAATAATAATGACAAAAGAAGAATGTGGTGTATTAGCAATATACCTGGTTAGAGCTTTTACAGTTGGTCGACCAAATTGTTCCTCAAAGAAGCTGATCTGAAAGTGCTGGTGGAATCTGCACCTGTTCCTTTTTACGAAATCAGACATGGCAGGAGTTCCTCTCTCCATTATTAAAGCTTTCGTTGCTTACATGCTAAACGAGTTTTATTAAAAGTTTCTTACGTCACACACGTTGGCCAAAGCGGTTAATGTGTTGTATTTATGATGACAAATACAAGTGCTTATTTATTTTCTAAAGCACGATTTCCACAGCAAGCACAACTCTTAACAGATGTTGGAGCAGGGAAAGTGGAGCTAGTGACAGCTTATCTAGCACGCTAATCTGCCATCAGTCATCCATCAAAGACTAGAGGTTTATCTACAGTGCACATGCGCAAACATCCAGCTGCAAACTTCTTGTTTGGGCACACTCAGGGACATGCTCATGACGATGCCTACCCCATACAGATTGCAGTGGTACTGTTATCTGGAAGTGTTAATTGTGCTTCCAGAGACAACAGCAAACTGTGGCCACAAAGTTGTTTGAGATAAAAGGAGAGAGCTTGCTTTACTTTGGTATGCTTTTGTTATGAAACGGCTGTGTGCAGGCAGGAAAAGGACCCAAAGTGCAGACTTGAGACATAACCATAAGACAGAACTCCAACAAAGAAACCAAAGACTAGAAATAATAAATAATATCAAAATCCATTTCAATATCCGAAATACTGAAACAAACTAAACACACGGAGCCGGAGATCAAAACAGGAAACACAGGAGCCCAGAAAATAACCAAACAAAAACACTCCCAAAAGGTTCAGGGGTCCAAAAAACAGTTCAGGAGGTCGACCGTGAAGCCAGCGACTGTGACGGAGCAGGTCAGGAGGCTGGCCGCGCGGAAGGCCGCGGCGGCGGCGCAGATCTGGAGGCCGGCAGCGACAGTGATGATGTCCAGCTAATGGCCTGGAAAGTGGCCGGACCGGACGAGGACATGCAGGCCGGACCGGACGAGGACATGCAGGCCGGACCGGACGAGGACATGCAGGCCGGACCGGACGAGGTGAGGCAGAACCAGATGGCGTGGAGACCTCAGGCGCAGACGAAGCAAGACGGGGTGAGGCAGGACCAGATGGTGCCGAGGCCTCAGGCAGAGACGAAGCGGGACCAGATGGCAACCGCAGGCGACGGAATCGGTGGCGGCGGCGCTGCAGGCGACGAAGGCTGAACCTCCAGCGAGGTCAGAAACAGGTGCAGGGGCCTTCTGGGCAGTAGTCACTCCCACCCTGGGAGTAGGTATGGGTGTCGAGACTAGCGGAGCCTCAGCGGGCCTGGAAACTGGAGCAGGGACAAACTGGGCTCTAACCCCCATGGGTGCAGGAGATGGCTGGACTGCAGCTGCCCTGGGCAGAGGAGCACAGGAAGGCAGAGGAGCAGGCTCAGCAAAAATAGGTTTTAACCCCTTTTCACCATGATTAACAGTTTTCAAAATCCTAGGTTTAACAGTGTTAGAGTGACCTGACTTGGGGATGACTGAACCAGACTTGACAAAACCTGAACTGACAGAACCCGAACTGAATGTCTTAGTACTAGTAACATTGCTCACAGTTTTAACAGGGTTCATAGTGTTAACATGAGGATTATTGTCCTTGATTCCTCCCTGCTCAGAGGGAGCAAAATGAAAAAACCTTTCCCAGTCTACGTCATCATCCAAAAGGGAAGTTCCCCACGGATCAGAGGTGAGTTTTACTCTTAACATCAGATTGGATGTGAGAATAAAAGTCATTGTCGCTCACCACCGTGAGTTGCTCAGCAATGTCCAGATTCAGGCAGGCAGGCAGGCAGGCAGGCAGGCAGGCAGGCAGGCAGGCAGGCAGGCAGGCAGGCAGGCAGGCAGGCAGGCAGGCAGGCAGGCAGGCAGGCAGGCAGGCAGGCAGGCAGGCAGGCAGGCAGGCAGGCAGGCAGGCAGGCAGGCAGGCAGGCAGGCAGGCAGGCAGGCAGGCAGGCAGGCAGGCAGGCAGGCAGGCAGGCAGGCAGGCAGGCAGCATAGTAAACAGTAGATCACGACACAGACACAGAGAAACACAGGGCTTAAATACACAGAGGGAGCAATCAGGGAATGGGAAACAGGAGGAAAACACAGCTGGGGCAAATCAGGCCTAAGGAAGCAAAACCAGACGCATTAACATGAGACATGGACTTTCAAAGTAAAACAGGAAACGTAACACAGAGACGTGGACTTGACAAGGGGATACAGCTGACAGGGGAGACAGAGCAACTAGAGAACACAGAGACATAACCATAAGACAGAACTCTAACAAAGAAACCAAAGACTAAAAATAATAAATAATATCAAAATCAATTTCAATATCAAGTTCAATAATATAATAAACTCAAAACTCTGGGTCAACGACCCAGGCACCCTAACAGCTTTAAATGATGTCCATTTCTTTAGATTTCACTGGACATGCACTGCTTGCCTTGCTTGCCCTGATGAAGCACCACTGATGTCACATATTGATTTCAGTTTTATTTTTTTTTTAAATTAGTGTTATTCTAATAATTTGAGGTTATCCTGCTAGTACAAAGTCATGATGCCAGCCCATGTGCTTGCCTAAACTAAAAGCCTACTTCAAGTAGTGGGAAGTGTGTGTGAAAAAGAGTACCTAGTGCTGCATCTCATGTGTGAGGAATGGTAGACAGTCTCCCCTCCCGATTCTCCTGTTATGCATTGACAATTGTGAGCACATTGTCTGCAATTCATGTGTGAAAATGGCTTGTAAAATGGGCAGGTTTCCACTCACTGGAGACATACGACACAGTGAATGTCAAACCACAGAAAATATGGGCCAGTATCAAGATAGTATCAAGAGGGAAACTACCAGTAATACAGAATGGAGCAATATATATATGTGTAGATAGATAGATAGATAGATAGATAGATAGATAGATAGATAGATAGATAGATAGATAGATAGATAGATAGATAGATAGATAGATAGATAGATAGATAGATAGATAGATAGATAGATAGATAGATAGATAGATAGATAGATAGATTTATTTCAAAATAAAAATCTTTAAATGGGTCATTATTGGAAAAGCATCATATTTTTGTTATTTAATAAATTATTTCTGTCTGTTATTTAGGTCTGTTCACTTTCTCTCATGTCTTTCCGTCAACTTTGCGGGCAATTAAACCATTTCTGAAAATTAGCTTCAGTCTAGACTCATCTGCACTGTCTGTCCCTCAGGTCAGCAGTGCAAGGTAAAGCTGTAAAGCAGAACATCTGATTCTGTGTATTAATAACAGACCTACCTTTTTTCCTTCTGCTCTGCGAATCCAAGGTGATTATTTCTGCAGCAATTTTGCATTCAGCGAGTCATATTTCCTCCTCTTTCTCAGACTCAAGTCATCTATCTGCATGACCTGTAGTCTGGCACTGACCTTGTGAAAAGAATTACAGAAAAGTGCCACTGAGCGCTGATGAAAAGAGAAGCTGTTGTATTAATGAGGTGACGAGCACTAATTCAAACTGAAATTCTCGCAAACACACGCAGTCAGACGGTGTCACACTGGCGTAGACGCAGTGAGACTCCTGGGAACGATGGATCTTGATTAAGTGTGGGGAAGAAGGGAGTGTGGGGAGCGGAAGACGACACGTCAGACTTGTTTAACGTAAAGTTATGACATTTTTATGAGGCTTGCTTTGAAAATTGGCAAATACAGTACGCAAACTCTCTTTCTCTCACTTTCACACACACACAACTGCAGGCATATCTGGCTCAACAACAAATTCCTTTACACAGCACATAGGCTACAAACCAAGAATACAGATAAGCCACTAAGCCATTTTTCCTGTAGAGTCCTGTGCACTGGGACACATCTCCCTCCTGTCTCACACTCAATTTCTGATCCTAACTTGATGGAATGACCTTGACCTGAGGAGTCTGCTATTTTTTAAGCTTCATTTTGGCAACTGTCAGCATCTGGGTGTAGGTGTCCGTGTGAGCTAACTTGTTGTGATTCTTTTTTTTTTTTTAAAGAAAGAAAAAGAAAAGAAATCCTTTGTGCTTTGCTTTTTGAACACATAGTTTGGAAGCTCCCACGCTTTGTCCTGCAACACATTCAGAGTCTGTCAATCAATAACCTCCAATTACAAATATAATACACCCAATTGACTCAACGGGCGGGCGGCTAGATTGCAACGTGGAAAGCTATTAAAGGGGTGCGGTGCGGCATGCAAAAAGACAACCCCTGAGAGGTCTGTGTATGTGTGTGTGTGTGTGTGTGCGCGCACGTGAAGAGAGGTGAGCGGGTGGGGGCAGACAGGGCTGAATGGAGGACGCTGTCAGGAACTAATAGCTTTGGGATGTAGTGCTGGGCTGTGTGTGTACAGCAATCTCACTCACTGTCTTCACGACGTAGGAAGATGCGAGATGGGGAAGGTGAGAGATGAGATTCGGAGGCGGGGGGTGACACATGTTTGGGCATTAACGGAAGACTACCTGGTACTTTTGGCGTGTCTCCCCCTGTGTGTGCGACTGTGTGAGTGTGTATGCATCAGACAATGTGGCTGCAATCCCCTGCCATGCCAGGCCACACCAGCTGACTTCCAAATGATAAAGTGACTTCTCCAAGATTGAGAGCCACCTCTGCTGTGATACACCTCTGTCAAGAGAAGACAGGCATAAAAAAAGAAGAAAAAAAAGAGACTGAGGCAAGATAGCGATAGACAGTTGGCGGGGGGTGTAGTGTGTGTTGGGGTGTGGGTGGAGGATAAAGAGGACTCCGGAGATAACTGAAGCATTTGAGAGACAGGTGCAATATAGAGGAGGAAGAAGAGAATGCAAGGTGGGAGGAAGCAACGCGGAGAGGGATGGGGGGAGCGTTAGAAATGAAGGAGGACGATCTGAGGAAATGACAGAGAATGAAAGGTAGAGATATGGTACTGGACAGCTATTTATTCTCATAAATATTGCTGCTATCTTTTGGAAAGGCTGTGGAATTCTCTAAAAAGGAGAATCAGGGAGGCAGAAGTAAAGGAAAGGAAGCAGTGAAAAAGCTGAGATAATGAGCGATGAACAGAGAAAGCCGGTTGCTTTTACACGATCATATGGCTCACGGTTGCTCTCTGCAGATGTCACAGGATCCTTCAGAGCCAAAGGAAGTGAAGAAGTATAGGATGAAATGCGACTCCTATTTATTGTCAGCAGATTTCTTCACATTGACACATAAAATAGTACAACCATTGAGGCTAGCTGTCAAGGTAATTCCTGCTGTACTGAATCAAATTCAAGAAGAAGGTGAATCTGTACAATAAAGAGGATAAAATGCTTAAAGTCTGTTCTCTGGCAGTTGCTTTGTCAGTGTCATATGTTTTCTTCAACTTTAGCAGCGGGCCTTCACTTTCTGTGCTGGGAAAACTGTATCAATTATGCTACTACAGTCTCTTTTGGTCACAGAGGAGAGACAAATTAATTCCAGTACCCTTTTCCATTGCCCGTGAATAAGCCGAGCTGTCTCAGAAAAAACGAGGTAATGCATTTTTAAATCAACATAACAAGAATACTTTTATATTGAATCTGTCACCGAGCTACACATTAAGGATGCTTATGTCCTGAGTAGAATTTTAAAAAGCAGTAAATACAGTGTTCTCCTACCACAGCTTTATTCCTGACTTTGTGGGGAAAGTTTTATATCAACATTTTTGGCTATGTAAGGAAAAACGGTTTCTGAAAATCAGAACTACACTTATGTTCAGTATTACACACAAAATGCGTGTTAAATGGGTAAATGTCCATTTAGGACATCAGCTGAGCTTTCATCTTAAAGTTGCAGTGGCGTTTTCACTACTTGATATTAGCGGATATAAGAATGCTGTCAACTGATTTTGCTTTCTTACCCCTCGCATTTCAAGTGAATAATCCTAGCTGTGGTGGCCGATGTTTTAGTTAGCCAAGGGACATGAAAAACATTAAAACAGTAGTTGGCTGGTGTGTTTTTGCTACTGTTTGGACCAGATCTGCCCTGGAGTTTTTCATTATCCATTCAAGGCCGCTAGTCCACAGTTTACCTCAGCGGTCAATGCTAGGTGAAAAGTATCCACATCTATTAATTCTGAAAGAGTTTATAAAACTTTGTGAAAGGAGTCCAACTTGGGTCAGTGTGCAGAGCATCTCACTTACGACCAGTGACAACAATGCTGAGGTGAGTTGTTATGCTGAACCTTTCAGTCAGAAGGATTGCTTTTTTGGAGGTGTTAGCTGCTGTTAGCCATTGTTAGCTGCTGTTAACAAAACTGTCATTGAATTGGATTTTATTGGACACTAAAACTTTGTGAATAAACTGTCATACAATGTGAGAACATAATCAAAGGGGTTATCAAATGGAAGGTGTGATTATCTTGGGACACTTGTCAAATGTGATTAGTCGGGTGTCCTTTCCTGCCACTTTATTCAAATATGGTGGAGGAACATGGCGGGTTTCCTACCTATGCATTTGAATGAATTAATGATAACTTTTTGAGAATGCATCAGTGTGTGTACATTTTTAGCAAAAATAAATTTTTGCTAAGATTTTTGCTCCAACAAGGTCCAAATACACTTATATAACGACAGTAATAATAACATTATGTAGGAGGTCAGGGGAGACAATGCCTACAGCCATCTGTAAAACATGGTGGTCCCCTAGTCCTCACCACATTTTATCTTTCTCTCCTTCTTGTTGTTCTGTCTCTCTCTGTTGTAGGTGTGAGCATGTGTGCATATGTGAGGCTCCTGCCCTCTGTATAAGTATTGAAACATTTCTAAGTAATCATCACAATCTCTTTCACTCTCTTTCTCTTTCAAATATAAAATCGTGTCATCACTTTCCCCCAAATTTGTGTGAAAATTTGTTTTTACCCAGAGTATGAATTCAAACATTGGGTCTTTAAACTGGATATACTCACAATAAAAGGTTCTCAAATCTGTATTTAAAGCACTAGATGAGCCACATTAGTTAACTGAAAAATTGACTAAAATCTAAGAAGATCCCTAAGTGTTGGCTAAAGTTACTAGCAACATATTCCCTAGTCACAACCTCAAACACACCATTTTGTGGGAAAAAAAACCCTTCAGTTTTAAATTAAACGACAGACCAGTCGCACAGTTTTATTTAAGAGGAAGCTCTTAAACCAGCCATTCTGGTATTGGCGCTCAAGAGAGTTTTCTTATAGTGATGAAAGCAAATATTTATTTCATATATTTACTTTATGGAATGGAGCGATTTTTTTTGTTTTGGAGTGTAGAGCTTATTTTTTCCCTCAAACAGCATCAGCTGCTTTAACAGAGAGAAATGCAGTGGATTGACTGTGCAGTGCACACCGTGGATGCTAAAAACAGCTTAAAGGTGGAAAGTCGCAAAAATTATGCAATAAAGCACAAAAGCTTTGGAGAAGCTGTGTATTTGTACCCTGACACATAAGCAAATATAGGTCACCTGATCTGTTTTGTGAAAATGAACATCATCTGTTCTTTACAGTAACATTTAAGAATATGTCAGGACTGTATTGACTCCGGCAGAATGATCAAAGGATTGAAACTCCTTCTTAAACCCTGTTCAGTTTTTAGGCAGAGAATATTTTGCTTCAGTAACTTTTTAGCTACTGAATCCCTTTCCGAATGATGTGTTTCACATTTTGGACACGCTGCATTTCCAGGCGATTTCCCGAGGGCCCTAATTCTCCAAGAACTTGTCTTCATTTTAGCTGCACCATGGAATATGTCAATGTGGGAAAAGAGAGGGGTTGGGATTTGTGGGGCATTAGCAGGGCTCGAGACAATCTGAATCTGTAACAATTTCCAGGTCAGCAATACTGACCTCTCCATGCTCGAGTCATTGCTTCTTCCTCCTCAGCAAGAAGGCAGGCACCTCTCTAATTTACGTTTTTTATTCAGTTATTTTTCCCTCAGTGTTTTAATTGACATGCTGATATGAAACAGAAACTCATATTGCGCATTCCTATTCTTTCCAAGTGTCTCTTTATGTTGTGCTGGTTTGTCATTAGTGTGATCAAACAGGTGCAAAATAGTCCATCCTGCTAGACAAATCTTATTTGTTTGCCGTATTAGGGCTAAATCACAAACCCTTTTATTCAGTCAGGACAGCTATAGTCGGAGAAAGAATGATATTTCCATCTGCTCTAATTTATGCTACGCAAGCATGGCTTTGTTCTGGGACCTCCGCGCCCTCTCTTTGTGCATATGTGGAATGTTGGAGGTGGCGAGATTTGGTATGAAAGGAGGTGCTGGTGTTGTTGTGTGTTCCAAAGGAGCTTGCAGATATGTCGTGACTGTAGGCTTGCTAAAGGACCTCAAATAGTGAGTTAATTAGAAGCACTGGATGGCATGGCTGAGCTATATAAACATCAGCTGAGCTTGACTTTGTGGCCTGCCTGAACTGAACTGAACATCATGCTTTAGTTGTATGATTCGCCGCTGGTCTCATAGAGTTTAATGTTTTTAAGCAGCTCTCTCGTACAGCTGGAAATCAGAAACCCAAGGTAGCAGATGGTGATGTTAAACACACGGAAATGACCCAGTAGGAAGCCTGACTTTCTGCAGCACATAATATGCATCCAAACTCTTACATCTAACTCCAATTTATGGAGCAAAGTTAGCAGTTATGAAGCAGAAAATGTGCTTGAAATTTTAATCAGCCGGGATTCTGTCACAATTGTCACACTCCTATTCACAGGCAGTGTAAAGGGTCTCACATTTGTTTCCCACTCTCTTGCCTTCCTTGTTAGTGCCTTTCACTGAGGCTTGTTTACGCCCTCAAAATGTAGATCCAACTGTCCAATATTATAAGAGTAACATGTATGAGTTCTGCTTTGGGGTTAGTTTTTCCTTTTAATGTGTCACATTAGGAGCATCATGTGTGCTGTCAGAACCAGTGCTCCAAAAAAACACTCCAAATTCCACCAGAAATAAATAATATTTTCTTCTAATATCCCCCCTTGAAAATACTTAAATAAAACATCAGGCAGACATCAGAACGTCTTTGATCTGAGGCATTTCATCTGTGTTCTGAATGCGCTGCATGCTTCGATATTCGTCTGTGAGGAGAATTGTGAGAGTCTGTGTTTGCGCTCTCATGGACTTCTGGGGTCATGCTGGGTTGTATGTGTTTGCACCCATGTGGCTGACTGTGTGCCTGTGCATGTGTGTTGGGAAGAATGGGAAGAGTGAACCCACTGTGGTCAGTGGGAGTATTAACAGAAGACTGTGTGCAGCCAATGTAAAATTCATGTACTGTGCTGCTTTGACAAAAGAGGCCTGCAATGGTTTCTGGGGGAAGATTATGGCGATGCAATGGAGAGACAGAAGCAGGGAACGCAAGACAAGAAAAGTAGAGGAAAGAAAGAACGGGGAGAGGTAGACAGAGGAGGAAAGGTGAATCTGCCTTTGAGAAGACAAAGTGAAAAGAGAAAGTGATTCATGGGGACAAAGAGGTGAACGAAACTAAACCATCTCATAGAAAGTGATACTGTAGCAAGACCAAAGGCACTACTTTCAGCTTTACCAAAAGATGGAATTTGCCAACCTAGCTAAAGCACAATGAGTTAAACAAACTCAATTTAGTCTTTCTGGTTGTCATCAAAAGCATGATGTATGCTCTGCTTGTGGGAAGACTGTAATCAGGTATCTAGCTGCGGAAATTCGATAAGGAGAGAGGGAGGGTTGCTAAGCTAAGTGGTCACCTTTGGAAACAAAGGTGTTCCTTTGGCCCACCCAAAGCCTTCCATTTAGCCTAGCTGGTTGTCTCCCTCTATTATCTCCTGTCTGTTGCTCTTTTGATTGTGTTGTATTTACAATTTAGTTCAATTCAATTCTGTTTATATGACACTGACACACAAC
>NC_137442.1:30895000-31062500 GCF_964374335.1 Astatotilapia calliptera | reverse complement strand
CACGTTTATATCTGAGGGTGAACAGATGGTCTTAACAGAGAAATCTGACTTCAGTTGCGATACCTGTTTCCAACTGGGATGTTATTTCCGACTGGGATTTTAAGTTTTGTCAAGCCAGCTGACACAAAGAAAAGTGCAGAAGTGGATCAGTGAACTCACCACACATTAGGACTGTCTGAGAGCTCACAGTATCACCAGTGTTAATATTTCAACAACCTTTCCATTTCTCTTGCAATATTCAGGAAAAGGTGTGATAAACTTGCCTGCTTATGGACCTGGACTCAAATGACCCTAAGAAAGAGAAACAGGAGAGAGCGCAGTGATTTATTCTTTGTAAGTCATTTAGCAAAATCTTGACCTGTTGTTGGACTTTTCCCGGTGCATCTTGCTAGTGGGTCTTTTGGGCCAAGTCATATGCTGTATTTAATACTTAGGAAATTAAATGATCCAGTTATTTCATTATTATACCTGAAAAGTCATTTTACCTGGGGTGCTTGCTTTAAAGGTACCACCATTCTATGCTTGGCCAAGGGTACGTATTTCTATCCTTATGGTCTCATGTGGACTAGTCATGGACCTTTGGTGATAATTCTGTACCTTAATCCAACAGTGCAAAATGTGATCTTTCAAAGAGATAGATACTTCTAGATACCGACGACTCGAAACTTCAACTCACATCTGTACATACTGTCACCTGCGAGTCACCAATCAACCTAGCACCGATCTCTTTAGACTGTGAAGAAGAAGCCCACCAGGCACAGGAACAAAGGCCCTTCTTTCTATGAGGCAACAGTTAACTTCTGCACTACCACCTCCATGCTGTTGATACATATGAGTGATACAAAACAAAACTTGTCAGAATGTATTAAATACTTTTCACGTAATCCAAACGAACAATCGAACTTCAAATTTGATTTTAGTTTATCTTAAAATCTAGAACAAAAAGAACAGATGGAAAATATATCGACATTTGGAACATCAAAAACGGCTGAAAGGCTATTTTGGGTTTGAGATACTGAGATAGATTTTACTTAGACTCTATGTGGTTATCACTGATAAACATAGCTGCATGTTTTGCTGTTAAAATTCAATAATCTTCATGTCCAGACTAAAGTAATAGCACACTGTAGAAATTGTAGTAGCTTGTGTTTCCTCTGGATTTGTACATAGGACAAGGCATGACACGGAAAGCAGAGAACTTCAAAATCAGAATATATAATGAAACACAACATCAGCCAGCAAAAGGCTAAAAAAAACATTTGAAAAAAATAAAATAAATAAATAGAAATTACTAGAAAGTCTTATTATTGCTGGGTTTAAGACCCATTGTTTTTGAGTTTTATTTAACTTCTGCATTTCCTAGTTTCTCTGTATTGAGTCTAAGGTTTTGTTTTACATCTAGTTCTGTTTTTGTCATAGTCCCCGTGTCTGCCAGGCCGACCCCACAAGGCCACATGTGTTTCTGTTTACTTTCTCCTCTTGCCTCCCCGCCGGGGCGAAGCTCATTGCGGGCTCCTGCCCTTGGCTCACACACCTGCTCTTCATCAGGCTGCAATTATGTGTTGGACATTTAAGACCGTGTCGCAGACAGCCTCATCACTGGATGATTGTGCGAGAGTGAACCTCTAGCTCTGTGAATCTCTAACTTTGTGAACCTCCTGTGTGTTTTTGCCTCTGAGTAACCGATCTCTCCCTGTGTATAGTTTTCCTGGACCCGTGACCTACCCACCGTGTGAACGTGTGTGAAGAGGAGAGCAAGTGTGAATGAGATTCCCTTCCCGGATTTTTTCCCATGGACCCTTGGAACCCTGCAATTCCCCCACTGTATATATCTGCACTCGGTGATTGTGCAAATAAATGTCATTTCTTGTATTGAACTCTGATCTATGCTTGAGTCCCACCACTGAATGTGACAGTTTTGGGTTTTAGTTTAGTATGCCCTTATCAAGTATCCCTTGAGTCTGTGTTGTAGTCTTGCCTCTCTTGTGTTCCCATCTCTGATCTAGTGTCTGTGTTTGTCTTGCATCCCCTCATCAAGTTAGTTGTAGATCCTCATTGTTTAGCCCTTTGTTCTTGTTAGCCTTAGTTTTCTCTGCATCAGTGCTTCTACTTTAGACCACCTTGGCTTTACTTATCTGGGTTCTGTTCTGTTAAGGTTGTTTGCATTCTGTCCTTCATTTTAGTTACATGTTCCCCTTTATTCCCTTGCCTTTTCTAGTTTTTGTGTGTGTTTTATTTTGCTAGTCTTCATCCCATGTGTGCTGTTTGGTTGCTTCTTTTGTCTTTTTGTCTCCCTTGATAGTTGTCAGCTGTGTTTTCCACCGTTTCCCTTCCTTTTTGAGTATTTATTGTCTATGTTAGGCTCTGTTCATTGTCATGTCCTGCCTTCATAGCTGTGTTTGTCATGCTCCATGTTTCCTGTGTTCCCTAGAAGGGATTTTCTCTGGCAGCATTTTCCTGTAGTTTATTTTGAATGTGTTGAACAGCCAGAAGATGCTGTGAACGTGACACACTCAGTTCAGATGACTAAAGTAAAATCAAACTAAACTTATGAGAAATACGTGCATACATTGAGAACTTGGCTTTAAGCGGCCCTGAAAAAACAACAAATCGAAAAATGTTAAAAAAAAGAAAAATTGGGGAGTCAAAAACACGACAGAACAACTGCGTGAAATGACAAGCTAACAGTAAATGGCTGTTAGTAAATATGAATCTACATCATTTATGACTCATGTGATTAAAACAAACATTACCTGCATCTTTTTCTCCGTCCCAACGCAGATGAATCCTTTGCTTCTTTTAAGCATGTCCTGGTGCGATGGGTTTCTGGGTTTCTGTCAGTTTGTCAGCTGTTCCTTCATGTTCTTGTGTCCCCAAAGCACTTCTGTTGTGCTTTGTATTGTGCTGTTTTATTCAGCTTCCACTGTGTTTTGTGTCCTTTTGCCACATTTTTCTATTAATATATTTAATTTCAATTAAATATTTTAAGAGATGGTGCATTTGATTGCGCTTTCTTAACTTGGAGTGCATTTCACATCTCAGAGCCACCATATTTTCACGGTATGATACAGTAAACTGCAAGTATAAAGGTCAGCTCGGTGCTAAATAACTGCAAGGTATAAAAACAGCTCAGAAGTTTCAGTATATGTCTTTAATATGTTCAGGTCATTTCATACTGTGCATATTATATAGCTATTTTGAGATGTCTTCTTCATCTTCTGTTGTGTATGATGTTAATGCACCTTCTCTAGCAATGGACTGAACCTGTGTTTCAGAGACACAGTCTGTCTGTGGAGGTTGATCAAACATGGTGCAAACTCATTTTCACCTTTTTGTTTAGCACTTTTTCACTTGCTGATTGGTCTATTCTTTGTTTGCTTTCACTCCCTGGCGAGGTTTATGCACTAAAAAAATGACTTCTTTAGGTTTAGTAAAGGAAAAAAAGTGGTTTGGAGAAAATTAGCCTCTTCTCAACAGTAACTGTGCAGACTGAAAAATGTTGCACAAACATACTGTATCACACTGAAATATTAAAATGACAGGATCGATCTACTCGAGAGAATCCGTCAGCAGCTACTTCTCAGTAGATAAGAGCCCCAGTGAGAGGACTTCTGAAGAGAATAAGTGAGCGAGGTGGGAGTGGATTTATGGGCCACACCACTCTTGTAATTAAGCCCCCCACTGACTGATTGTGTTCTCTGAGTTTGCCGCGCAGCATGGTGCTGTGGCTGTCCACGTACTATACAGCCCTACCCTTTGTCCTCTCTTGGCCTATTGTGTTTACATGGCTGGCTTGATATCATTGCACGCTTGTCGCGTAAGAAGCTCCTGGTATGGGGTTTAACAGCTATATTGTGTGATGCGATGCACATTTTTCTTTCACTTTGCATCATGCAGAGATGAAAAAAAAGAAGCACACATCAGCGCTGTTTGAAGTTCAAAGGCTGTCTTGTACAGGTGGACTGTTTGAAAATCTATCTACTTATGGACTCCTGTTGTCTTTATTTGCTCTTGGTTTCTGGCTTAAGCTCATTCAACATCTTTAAGCTTGTTACACTGAACACGTATTCAGGTGGCTCAATATGGGGCCCGGCTCTTGCTGTCTCAGTCTGATGCCACCTTTCCAGTGTCTAAGCTGAGACACATCAACATGTGGCGTCCCCTATTTCAAACTGTCTTCCTCTCCATGGAAACAACCTCCACTCTCTTCATTTTTCACAGTGTGACTTCCTAATTGCTTTGTGGGATCTCTTGTTAGCCGATGGGGGGAGTTGTTCTGCTGTGTAAGCCTGTTTTCTGCCCCCCTGCTGATTTAATACTCCTGCTTTATCCAGAGGTGGTAGATTGAGGCCAAGGCACAATGTGAGGTGTGCTGATGCTTCTGATTTCCCTAGATGTGCTGAGGCACAATGATACTCTAAATCCTTACAGTTTCGGAGATTTCCATTCCCAATCAAAAAAACGGAGTACGGTCTCACCTCTGGCACAAAAGTCATTCCACTGCTTTGCTCTGTTTAAATTCACTGGAAATCACAAGTCTATTGGGGCTCCAAGAATAAAGACAGACACTTCACTCTTTACACTTCTATAACAACACACATTTAGCACTTGAGAAAATATGTGTGTCTAAAAGACTTTATGTCTATATGCAAAAAAGTTTGAAGAACGAGTCCTGTAAATTCCCTTTAGCAGCAACTTGTCACACTTTAGCTGTCTCTTTCATTCCCCACAGATGTTGCCAGCTATGTTTGGAGGAAGTCACTCCTTCTGTTCTGCTGTTATACACTAAAAGCATCCAACTTTACGCTGCATAGTCGCTCTTGAGCCCTATTCGTTTAATATTAATATATTATAGGGATAAGTGGGGACACAATGTAGCATAAAAGGGGAAAAAAAGAAAAGAATTAAGAAATTAAAACTTTAGACCAAAAACCAAAAACCAAACACATTATGTTGCACATCTGCACATTATTTGGCACCAAATTACAAACTTTAAAACTTGTGTCACCTCAAACATTTAGGATATTCTGAACAAGTTCATTTAATTAAAAAATGCATTAAAATTATTAATAATAATGAATAATAATAATAATATATTAAATTTAAAAAGCTGCATTTGCATGTAGTTCACTGCATATACTACACTATATGGACTATAAGTACTGAGTTACATCTGTTAATTTTTGAATTAAGTTGTTTCTAGTCTCATTTCCACAGGTGTATAAAATCAAGCATCTAGCCATGCAGTCTGCATTTAACAACATTTGTTCTAACAAGCTCACTGAACTTAAATGTGGCACTGTTATAGGACACCACTAACACCCAGTATATCAAGTGATTGCAATATTTCATTTTGAGTATTTGAGTGAATTACTATTCAGACAGCAGAAATACTGTGTAGCTCTCAGTCTAGTTCAGTAAATCCAGCAACAAACATGAGGAAGAACTACTTCCTTGTTCTAATTTCTAAAACGAGTGAGTAAAAAAGTCACGTTCTTTGGTTTTGCCGGTCTTGTATAATTGCTTCACTGAGAAACTGACAAGGAAATGCTTCTGCAGATGTACATAGATTAGCATTTTTCTGTCAATAGTTAATACTGTTTAGACACATACAGTCATGTGACAAAGTTTTCACTCTGTGTAGTCCTTAGTAATCGGATGTCACAGCAAATTTATCCCTAATTCAGACTGTTCAATGCCCAGAGAGACTGCAAAAGAGCCAACAGGTCAGTCTCAGACTTTCTTAGTTACTAGGGCTGGGTATCGTCACTGATTTCTAGAATCGATTCAATTCCGATTCACAAGGTCCTGAATCGATTCGATCCACGATTCGATTTCATTCGATTCGATTCGATTTAAATCTGGGAAATTTTGACAGTCAGAAATATTATAATTCAGATCAGCACATTTACATATTTTTGTATCAATAAAAAGGAAGCTGACACACGCAAGACTTTATCACAGGTGTAAGCGTCACAGCAGATGCCTTTGTGTCAAAGTAGCTGAGGATAAAACACAGAAAAACATGAAGGTGATTTTCCTGGCCTGGGATTTTATAAAAATATTCTGCAGTACATCAAAAACGAAAGAAAACCATTAATCAACATATGAACATTACCTCTGAAGTTACAGAAGTTTTATTAGAGACACAGCTAAGCGTTTTGCATTTTGAATAATTTTAAAAAGTTTAAATTTGTTCAGTATTGAACAGCAGAAATGAGGTTTTCTTTTCGGAAGAATGTAAAAGGGAAAAAAACATCGTCCGACAGCGCTGTAAACAACAGTAGACTTGTGCGTAACAAGCAAGCGAATAATGAAGAAAGGGAAACTGTTCTTGAAGTACAGAGAGAGAGAGAGCTGTGCATCGCGATGGAAGCAAAACAGTAAAAGTCAGAGTGAATTCATGACGATCTTTATGTGACGCGTTTGGATCTTCTTTTGCTGCTGGTTCGGTCAATATTGTTTGGAGAGAGATCAAACTAACAGCTTTAGAATCGGCTCATAAAGCGCGTGAACACAAAGCGCGGACCCGCCGAGAGATCAGAATCAGCGAGCTGTCGGCTTTCAGCCCCGACTGTGAGAAAGGCGACATCTAACTGATTCTGATCCGCGGGTCGCGCTGTGTGTTTAAGTCTATGTGCAGAATCCATGTACCTGCTCTCATTTACTGTCTTAACTGTTTGGTGGTTCTTGAAATTTTGTGAGATCTCACCAGAGATTCTGGCATTTCGGGCAAAATAAATTTATATTAAAAAAATCGATTCAGGATTTTAATGAATCGATTTTACGTTATCCAAGCCAGAATCGATTTTAATCGATGAATTGATTATAAAAACCCACCCCTATTAGTTACCATGTTAAATGTGACATTTAATGACAGTACAGTCAGAAAAAGACTGAAAATGTATGGCTTGTTTGGAAAGGTTGCCAGGAGAAAGCCTTTTACTTGGCAGCACAGCTTAGGTTTGATTTGCAAAATGGCATTTGAAAACCTCACCACAAAAAGGAAGTAAAACTAACAGTGAGGCACAAGGAATGAATAACTTTCAAAATAAAACAGGAAAAGCAATACATGAAAACACCTAACACAGAGAAGATAGCAAAACTAAAAATACCTAAGGATGAAACCAACCAAATATCTACTAGACAGCAAACTCAACACTAACAATGAGCAGAACTTGAAAGACCTATCACTGAAAACACTGGCTCAGAGACACAGTACGATGTTCTAATTCTATATTTTTACATTTTGTAAAACAGTTTTCCAACAGTAAATTATGTAAAAATTACACAGACAAACGGGGAGCAGTATATTGTGCCATGTGAGTCAGGACAATTGGCCTCTACTGTCACTTCATTGTACTGTAATTTCATCCAGTCAGTTTTTCATTGGCATTTTCAGGAATAGCTAAGAGATTCTGCTCCCAACACCAACATTTTCTTAGACTTGTCGCTGCCTAAAAGCTTTTTTCTCTAAAAAAAAAAAAATCCATTGAAGCAGAAGGTAAATCCAATACTTGTTTAGCTTGTCCAACTACTCTTTGAAGTGCAGCTAATTAATTCTGTTTATCAGTCAGATATTCACACACTCTCCTGTCATGCTGTGGAAGTGGTCTGAATGATTTTCTTTGGCACTTACCATTTTCTCAGACTGTTGACTTTTTGAGTCTTCCCCGTCTTCTCGTTGACAGGAGCTATCCACCATAGCAGCTAAACATGTTACTCTTTAGACTCTTGTAAACACACTTGAAGAAGCACACCAGTCGAGAAATATTAAGGGTGAAAAGAAGCCTTAAGCACCGGTTCCCAGAAGTGTTGTGCACCTTTATATTTGCAGCCTCTATGCAGAATTAGCAACACTTTGAAACAATAGAGTCAAAACTCCTTTTTCTTGTTGCATTATACAGTGGGGCAAAAAAAGTATTTAGTCAGCCACCGATTGTGCAAGTTCCCCCACTTAAAATGATGACAGAGGTCAGTAATTTGCACCAGAGGTACACTTCAACTGTGAGAGACAGAATGTGAAAAAAAAAATCCATGAATTCACATGGTAGGATTTGTAAAGAATTTATTCGTAAATTAGGGTGGAAAATAAGTATTTGGTCACCTCAAACAAGGAAAATCTCTGGCTCTCACAGACCTGTAACGTCTTCTGTAAGAAGCTTTTCTGTCCCCCACTCGTTACCTGTATGAATGGCACCTGTTTGAACTCATCATCTGTATAAAAGACACCTGTCCACAGCCTCAAACAGTCAGACTCCAAACTCCGCCATGGCCAAGACCAAAGAGCTTTCGAAGGACACCAGTAAAAGTATTGTAGACCTGCACCAGACTGGGAAGAGTGAATCTACAATAGGCAAGCAGCTTGGTGTGAAAAACTCAACTGTGGGAGCAATCATCAGAAAATGGAAGACATACAAGACCACTGATAATCTCCCTCGATCTGGGGCTCCACGCAAGATCTCATCCCGTGGGGTCAGAATACTGACCAAATACTTATTTTCCACCCTGATTTACGAATAAATTCTTTACAAATCCTACCATGTGGATTCATGAATTTTTTTTTTCACATTCTGTCTCTCACAGTTGAAGTGTACCTCTGGTGCAAATTACTGACCTCTGTCATCATTTTAAGTGGGGGAACTTGCACAATCGGTGGCTGACTAAATACTTTTTTGCCCCACTATATATACTGTATCCATAAAGTTTAATTTAAATGATATTTTTAATCTATGTGCCTAAGATGAAAAGGTAAAAGATTATTATTACTTAATAGGTAAACACAAAATTAACATATGCACATTAACATGTTGCGACATAAGTTCTTGTCTTAAAGTCTCTCTCTTAATTTTAGCATTAGCATAATTGCTACAGTTAGCATTAATGTTAGAAATTATTGCTAATGACAGTCATGCTGGATTTGTCATTTAACACTATTGAAAGGGATAAGAGAAATTCCTGGAAATCAATAATGTTTATAAAAGCAATTTTGGGAGTGTTTTTTTCTTATTAACCGTTTAAGACCTACCATAGAACCAAGTCCGCCAGAGCTCACATTATATTTTTACATGCTGTAGTGCCATTTTTGGGAGCATTTCAAGTTGCTATACATCAATACAACTGTTATAGCCCATATTTTAATAATATGTATGCATTAAGTCCATAGTAACTACATTAATTGCAAAAAAGTGCAATAAACTACAAATAAATTGAAAATCATTTTACTTTTTTTTTTTTTTACATATATTTCTACTTGGAGAAATTTAAGAGGCTTATCCCTCAAAACTTTAAATTGCAAAAAATAGTTTACAACAACAGGAAACTTATTTTGAGTGTCTTCATAGTTTTATTTTTGAGATACAGCAATTTTTATATACTGTAGAAAAAACGAAAAACAATCCCATGATGCAAATTTGCAAAAAAAAAAAAACAGCATGTGCATCAAATTAAACTATTTCCAGCAGTGCAATTCGAGTTCTAAGCATCCCAGAAACTATTCAGAAAAGCATGACTTATAAAAATACCAGTATAGGCTTTTAAGGCCTACAAGTAAAAAACTACATTTTTCCATGAAAATGACGTCACTTCCGGTTTTGGGCAGGAAATGGCGGACATGCGATCGTTCGCGCTGACGTCTGTTTCAATGTGGGAAGTGTTAGGAACAGCTGATCGGATCGGCAAAGCCTGTTTCTGGAATATTATGTTTTTGTTCCTGCAAGAGCTTTTTATGCAGCTTTTGCAAAGCTATATGTGGAAGGAAACTGTGACCTAAGAAGGACAAACTGATGGCATAAGATGTAGGTACAACTCCTCTGGTTTCATATGCAAAAAAATTTATTGCGCTAGCTTATGCGTTCCGGTTCTACAGGGATTTAAAAATAGTTACGCAAAGTGGAGCATGCCTGCTCCAACCAGCTTTAAAGGGTTAAGGATAAAAAGAAACAAAAACAACAGAAAATACATGGCATGAAATAATGTGAAAAGCACAGTCTCTGCAAGGGTAAAATGAAAAGTTAGTTAACAGAATAGCCTGACACAGTGCATGATGTTATGTGTTTATTTGTAACATTTTAAAATTGTAAAAAGAACAACACCATCCAGACCAGTTATTGACATACATAATATAATAAAAATTATAATTAAATTACATTATTCAGTGCTTCAGATTCCTTTAGAAATGTCAAATTTAACACGCAAAGCTTGTTTTACAGAAGAAGATGCTTACACAAAACACAGAAGACACATCGAGAGATTTACTGATTATCTAGCAGCAGCTAGCAGAGCCTGAGTGACTGCAAAGGATTTAAGTGACTATGAATGTGGCTGTTGGTACCAGATGGACTAGTCTGAATATTTCAGAAACCCCTGATCTTCTAGATTTTCTAGTAGACTTCACAGAGAATGGTCCAAAAAAGAGAAAATATCAAGTCTTTTAGGGAAAAATGTTTTATTGATGCCAGAGGTCAGAGGATAGATAAGGAGTGCTTTTACCTTGTAGGAAGAGAACAGTGATTCAGTATAATCAAGGTGTGCAGAAGAGCATACGTGAACAGACTGCACTGGTATGGAACGCCAGGACTGCCATAATGAATTAATTAAATACACCATTAAATAATTAATTAAATGTGGCAATAATTAATTAAAATTGGAATTAATTAATTAAATAAATAGTTATGACACATGTAATTAATTAATTATTGACACATTTAATTAATTATTTATGTATTTCACATTTTAATTAATTATTGACACATTTAATTAATTAATTATTGACACATTTAATTAATTATTTATGTATTTCACATTTTAATTAATTATTGACACATTTAATTAATTAATTATTGACACATTTAATTAATTATTGACACATTTAATTAATTATTTAATGATATATTTATTTATTTCATTTTGGCAGTCCTGACGCCTGGCTCTCATCATGAAATAATTTTATCTGTCAGCCTCACCCATCAAACTCAGGGGGCGGGGTTAACGCTGCCCATGCAGCTTCTCTAACATTTGATTGGTTGCCGTGCAAAGTAAGTCAAAACAGGTCGATCCTAGATAATCGATTGCTTGTGTAGACTTGGGGCAGCCAGGTATCCCAGAATGCAGATCAAATCACAGGCAGCAATGGTGGTGGTGTAGTTTTAAAATACCCCGTTTTTCTGTCACCAGCTACACTTTTAACAGTGTTTTAGCCGCGAATGTCGCGACGTATGTCTGGTCAGGTTGTCAACATAGAACATGTTTGCAAAAGTGCTCAGATGTTTTCAGAGATTTCACTAGCTCTGCTAACAGTTAGCATGCAGAGTGCACCGAGGGGGTTACGTTAACCGGTTTGTTTACATATTCCACTCTCCGTGTTCCACATGTTGCATTCGCAGATTCTCATTTTCACCGAACGATCGTCTCTTTCCGTCTGGTCTTGTGTCTCTGTGCTTCTGTAACATAAAGAACGAGCTGACATTTTTCTCACGAAACCAGCGATCAGCTCAACAGACCCTCAGTTTACCTGCATGCATCCTCCTCCTCATCTGTCAGCTGTTTAACACCTGCTGCTAATTCAAGAAACACGCCTACGTTACCTGGTGATAGTCACAGTTTAACTGGGCAGCCGGTGCTCAATATAAAGCAATGTAAGCGCATTTTTCTGCACAAGATAAGTAAATATAGTGTTTTCCCTGAGCGCAGAGCTGCTGGAGCTTGTTTCCTTACAGAGCACTTTATAGGCGAACAGCTTCATCAGCGGCTGATGTCCAATCACCGGCACACAGCTTTGAAACCTCAGCTGAGTTTTAGCTCTCAGTGGTTAAACACTGGACTTCATTCACTCAGGTTCTGTCTGTCGGGTCACGTTTACTTCGCTGTTTTATTTAACTGAGCAAATCGGTTTGGCTGAGGTTAAAATGGTTCACTGGCACATGTGTTAGACTGAACTATCATCTAAATATCATCTGTTTTTTAATAGTTATTCAACTGTATTCTAAGCACCAGCTGTCTGTTAGAATGTGATTTTTTTTCTCTCTGTTGGCAGAGGTATAAAAATGCGCAGGAAAATCTGACGTGCATGGCGAACTTCACCGACGATATTTAGGGAGGAATAAACACACATCAAACATAAATGAACCATTTGTCTGTCTCCATAATTGAGAGCATTTTCTCTTCTTATGTCTACACTCTCTCTCTCTCTTTTTTTTTTAATTTTTATTTTTTTGCTTTTCGGTCATGTTATGTTTACCTGTCAAAGGCTTGTTACAAACTATGAAACACATCGTGCAGACTTCTGGATGTTAGAAGAAAACTAATACTGCTCATGAATGAGACTAAAGGCAGGAAGGTGTCCTTTAAAACTAAACATGTTAATAGGACCTCCCTGTTTATATCATAGTTTATGATATAGCACGTGTATTTCAGTAATAGCCTGCTGAGGCCACTATACACCGTACCTACCAGGACTGTACGGTGTTTCTCCAACAACAAACCTTGGATTACCCCAGAAATTAAAGCTGTCCTCAAGCAGAAGAGGAGGGCCTTCAAATCCAAAGACAAAGAGGAGTTGAAAAGGGTGCAGAGAGAGTTGAGGGGACTGATAAGGAATGGGAAGGACAGCTACAGGCAGAAGATGGAGAACCAGCTTCAGCAAAACAACGTTGGTGAAGTCTGGAGAGGCCTCAGAACCATCTCAGGCCACAAACAGCAGAACTCTCTGCCTGGGAGGGATGTGAGATGGGCAAATGAACTGAATCATTTCTTCAACAGATTTGATTCAACCATGAGACAGTCTACAACATCGGCTGCAGACTCACCCACCCCCACTGCTGCTGTTCCACCTCTGACACCTCAGACACTTCACACCTCCTCTATTCACCCTGCTCACTCCTCCCCACCCCCAACAACAGCATCCAATACACACTCAACACAAGCCTGTCTCTCTCAACCACCCAGGTTAGGAGGGAACTGAGGAGGATTAATGGCAAGAAGGCAGCGGGCCCAGATGGCATCAGCTCGAGGGTCGTCAGGTCCTGCGCGGACCAACTGTGTGGGGTGATGGAGCACCTCTTCAACCTGAGCCTGAGGTTGGGAAGAGTCCCACAGCTCTGGAAAACCTCCTGTGTTGTACCAGTGCCAAAGACTTCACGCCCCAAGGACCTCAACAGCTACAGGCCGGTGGCTCTGACATCCCACCTGATGAAGACCCTGGAGCGGTTGGTCCTGGCTCAGCTTCGGCGCCTAACAAGCTCATCACTGGACCCACTTCAGTTTGCCTACCAGCCTGGCATTGGAGCGGATGATGCCGTCATTCACCTCCTACATCGTTCCCTCGCTCACCTGGAGACCGCTGGAAGCACTGTGAGAATCATGTTCTTTGATTTCTCCAGTGCCTTCAACACTATTCTTCCCTCGGTTCTGAAGGACAAGCTGGAGAACTCTGGAGTGGACCATCACCTCACTACCTGGATTTTGGACTACCTCACCGACCGACCACAGTATGTGAGGACTCAGGGCTGTGTGTCGGACAGGGTCGTCTGCAGTACCGGGGCCCCACAGGGAACGGTTCTGGCTCCGTTCCTCTTCACCATCTACACTGCAGACTTCTCCCACAATTCCACCCAGTGCTTCCTGCAGAAGTTCTCTGATGACTCTGCAATAGTCGGCCTCATCACTGATGGGGACGACAAGGAGTACAGAGGACTGACTCAAGACTTTGTCGACTGGTGCCAGCTGAACTACCTCCAGATCAACGCCAGTAAAACCAAGGAGCTGGTGGTAGACTTCCGCAGGCACAAGCATTCTCCACTGCAACCACTGAACATCCAGGGTATGGACATTGAGGCTGTGGACAGCTACAGGTACCTTGGTGTTCATCTGAACAACAGACTGGACTGGACTCATAACTCAGACGCCCTCTACAGGAAAGGGCAGAGCAGGCTGTACCTGCTGCGGAGACTCAGGTCGTTTGGGGTGGAGGGCCCACTCCTGAAGACCTTCTATGACTCTGTGGTGGCTTCTGCTATCTTTTATGGTGTGGTCTGCTGGGGCGGCAGCATCTCTGCTGGGGACAGGAAGAGACTGAACAGGGTGATCCGAAGGGCCAGCTCTGTTCTAGGATGCCCTCTGGACCCAGTGGAGGTGGTGAGTGACAGGAGAATGGCGGCTAAGCTGTCATCCCTGTTGGACAACGTCTCCCACCCCATGCAGCAGACTGTGACAGCACTGAGCAGCTCCTTCAGTGGGAGACTGCGGCACCCACGGTGTGGGACGGAGAGATTTCGCAGGTCTTTCCTCCCCACTGCTGTCAGACTCCACAACAAAGACTTTAACTGAACAAACACACACATCCACACATGTGCAATAACACTAAGTGCAATAATCTTTTCTGGCATCGTTGTATTTTTACTCAGTTGTATATAGCATTCGTATTCTATTTTTATCTTATTGTATATTTTTATTCTATTTTATTCTACTGTATATAGTATATTATTTTATTCTATTCTGTACAGCTGTGTACTGTATTTATTCTTATTGTATTCTAATTTTTGCGTCATAACTTTTGCACTGTCCACTTCCTGCTGTGACAAAACAAATTTCCCACGTGTGGGACTAATAAAGGTTATCTTATCTTATCTTATACGTGCTGGCCTCATATCAAATGTGAAGGCAGACTGAGTCTATGTTTGACGTTTTTTATATCTAATCTTCCTTTTCAAACATTTAAACAGCAGCGAGTCTGCAGCTGAGGGAATACAAACTCAAATTGTCGGAACAGGTTTGCTCGTTTCTTGGATTCATTTGGTGATTTATTAAATGTATAACTGTTATTCTAATCTGCTGCTGAGTCTCTTACACTTTTCTTTATGCTGTATATTTTCACGTCTCTGGAATAGCTGGAAGTTAGATAGTCAGCTGGGAAACTTTGTGTTAACTCATGGAGCTGAGTATATCGTGGATATCGTGGATATGCTGACCTCGCTCCTTGGTGTACAGGGCCGTTTACCCTCATGATTAATATTCACAATAAAAATATTAGCCGAACATCATGAAGTCTGTATGTGTTTCATAGTGTCGAACAACCTTTGTACAGTTAAAGCCAGCAGTTACTACATGACGGAAACACCAACGTTATCTCTTTTATGTGTTTATACACAGGTCACGCTGATTACTGAACAAAAACCCAAAGATCAGATGTTAAACAGATTTATTTGCTCTCTCTCCTCCTTAAACATGTTTTTAATGTTAGTTATAATTCAGAATTGGCGACTGAAACACGTAGGACACATAAGAACATCAGGAAATAAAACACCGATAAATATAACCTCAGTAAAAGAAGTCAGCGGGGGTTACTACAGCTGTGTACCGGGGCCTGTGCTTTGTCGGTGGGATTGCTTGCGAGGCGAGCGGGTCTATCCCACGCTTTGCCGTGAGACTGGGCAGACATCGCCGAAATCATCGAAGCACTTTTGCAAAGAGGCTGTATCTTGACAAACCGACCAGACACATGAAGATTAAACCACTACATTCTCGGCTAAAAAATATTAAAACGGTATTTGGTGACACACAAACAGGGTTTTTCAAAGTTCAGTTCTGTTAGCTTCCACATGCCGGTTGTTATGTGCTAGAAACAATGGCCACCAGGCCAAAGCAATGGTTTTGACTCGATCAGCGTTAACCCCGCCCCCTGAGTTTGATGGGTGAGGCTGACAGATAAAATTATTTCATGATGAGAGCCAGGCGCCAGGACTGCCAAAATGAAATAAATAAATATATCATTAAATAATTAATTAAATGTGTCAATAATTAATTAAAATGTGAAATGCATAAATAATTAATTAAATGTGTCAATAATTAATTAATTACATGTGTCATAACTATTTATTTAATTAATTAATTCCAATTTTAATTAATTATTGACACATTTAATTAATTATTTAATGGTGTATTTAATTAATTCATTATGGCAGTCCTGGCATTCCATACACTGGGTGCCACTCCTGTCAATAACTACAAATTGCTGCACCAAAACTGGGCAACAGAAGATTGTAAAAGTGTTGCCTTGAGTGATGAGTCTCAATTTCTGTGGCAACATTCAGATGGTTGTAGTAGTTTAACCGTGTGGGGGATTTTTTCTTGTCTGATGTTTGGCTCCAAAGTACCAACTGAGCATCGTTTTAACACCACAGCAGTATTGCTGCTGACCAAGTCCATCCCTCATCCCACCACAGTTTACCCAAAATCAGATAATGTCAAATTGGGTTTCTTGAACAAGAATGATAATAGGCTGTACAAGTTAAAATGCTAGCACTTTATTACTGTTTTTTTCAAAAACACTTTTTATACTGTGAATTCAGTTTTTCACTGTTTTAATACTTTTCTATATATCAGATATATTTATAGCTATTCTAACAAGTTTCAGCTCTCAGTTCTGTAGGCTGTGTGATTTGGACCTACACAACAAACAGGTGGCAAACAAAGCAAATGCCATCATCCCTGAGCCTGCCCTTCTTCGCATTCTGTATTTAAAGTGCTCCCATCTGCTCCTCTGCCTTTTAGGAGCTGAGAAAAACAGGTCAGACGAGATCTTTACCTCTGCTCCTCTGGGCATTTGAAATGTTTGCCAATGGAAAAGTAAGACTCTGATCGGTTGTCAGTCATGACAACATGTCAACAACACAACGTGTTTGTGATACTTGTAAAGGTGATGATTTGCATTAAGCTTCCTAAGAGAAATGATGTATTGACACCTTGCATCACACGCTGACTATCTGCTGTTTCCTGTGTGAATAATCATGCTTTTCATTCAAGCCGTGAAAATAATTGCTCATCAGGGCAAATGAAGATAAAAACTTGAGTGAACTAAAACTGAAGGCAGATGATGGCAAAGCAGCATTGCTATTGCATCAGGAGTCTCACTGCTTACTCTCCAGTCCTCCAAAGACAATCAGTGCCTTCTCCTCTAACATGAAGCTTCTCTTGAAAATGTAACTACTTTGCTGTAAATCATTCATTTTTTCAGTATATTTAAACAACTAAACATTTGATCATCTTAAAAAGTGGCTGACACTTTATCATAAACAAAACAATATATATAGTATTCTTGGAAAAAGCAAGTATAGGCTTCTTAGAAAGCAGCATTTCTCCCTTTGGCAGAAATGACTACCTGAATCAATCCGATTGTTCAGTCTGACGTCACTAGCCGTGTCTGGGTCTAAACTCCGCTGCAGGTCCATATATCAAACGATCACTATGGGATTACTGAGAGTTGAAAAACTGTCTAAAGTCTTTCATCTGTAATAAAATGATCAGTGTTCTGCTCTACCAGGTGTAACAATTGAGTTTAACATCCAGGCATCCATGAAAACGGAATTTATGACATTTAACGGAGTTAGAAGTTAGCATGGAGTTAGCTCGCTAGCTTCTATCTAAATACAATATAGCATGTCCTGACTGCGGGGTTTTGGAAACAAATTAAAACGTACAGCTCTGTTATCACTTCCAGCATAAATGAAGACAGAAAACTAAACAGCAGTGACGTTTGTAGGGTTACTGAAGTTTGGCTAGCTGGTATATAATGATGTGCTACGTGACCGCTTAGCGACACAGCTATTTTAGCATAATATAAACAAGCTAACTTTTTTTTCCACTCGATAAAAATTAACGTGAGTGTTCTCGGTGGTCAGGAACAAATGTAATCGCATGGCAGGATGCTGTAAAAGGACCAAACTTCAACCAGGAGAACAACTGAGAAAATCCATCCACAATACGAGGTTAGTCATGAAGGATATAAAAAAAACAACAACAGCAATAGAATAATATTAAACACAAAGTGAACCCGTCTTCCTTCATTAAATAGGTTCTTTTAGATGTTAAGGAGGAATTGACTTAACCAGGCTGGCGGAGAATGAAGACAACCGGACACCTGCTGCAGATGGGGAATCAGTGAACTTTTATTGAGACAGAGACAAACTCTCAACGCAGCTCACATCAAGAGATTCCAAATATTTGCTGTGAGGATGGGTATATATTCTCTAAAACTTACAGGAGGGGGTTGTGAGGAAAGTGCTGCATTAGCAGAAAAACAACTCCATAAAAGGAAATCGGCCTTGGGTGTTCTAGTCTCTTCGCTTGCAGATATCTTTCGCCTGCAGGATGAGGCGATCGCTTCTTATCGCTCTCAAGGCCAAAGTCGTGAGCACACATTTTTATTACACAGTTGCACAGTAACTTTAAAGCTGAACAATATTTAAAGCTGAATAATGTTTAAAGCTGAACAATATTTAAAGCTGAATAATGTTTAAAGCTGAACAATATTTTCTTCAAATCCCCCTTTTGACCCATCTTAAATGGGTCAACACACAAAAATAAGTAACAATCAAAGGAACACAGAGACGTGTCGAAGCCTGGCTCGAAAAACTCCTCGGGTCTTTTCATTTGTCTTTATCTGTCATTGCAGATGAGGAGAAAAGAGTCCAGGCACCACCCTGCCCAGGGGTCGGCTGCAAGCAGTCTCGGTTCCCGACGAAAGCAGTAACAGCTGTCCTGCACACAAGGGTACAACGAGTTAGTGCAACCAGGGTAGTGACACAAAATTAACAGTTCCTGTAACTCAGCAACCAAAAAGCATAAGTAATGATAAAAATGTGGAGAGTACAGAGTCTACTATAATAATGAGAGATATAAACGTGAAAATGTGAAAGAATAAATCAACCGTAAAATAAACTCAGAACGGTAACTGCTAAGGACATTCAAAAGTGAATATGGTAAAACGTGAGGAAGGGGTGTGGAAAAAAAACAATTTATATCCAGTGGTGGGAGTACACATTCGCTCAGGCTTAAGTCCGGAGACCCTGAGAACATCGCTTAACCCTCACAACCCGACCAGACACAGTTCAACCAGATATATCCTTCAAGAGGAAGTGGGTGAGGGAAACAATTAATAACAAACCTAATACAAAACACCACAGAGAAACAACCATTCTAGAAGCATTTAAACAAGAGAAAGACGATAATGTTCGTCACCCTCACGATCAGAGTTTTCATCATCCGTTGGCGAGGAGGTAACCGTGTCTCGTTTCTTTCTAAATGGATCGGGCGTGGGCAAAACTGGAGAGGAAGTGGTGGGCAAGACCCTAGGGGCTACATTTGTCAGATTGGGACTGTCAGAAGGGGGCTAAGCTTTTGAACTTGAAAGTGTCATAAGTGTCGGGGGCCCTTCACAGATCAGGATTATGCCAATGGGAATGAGACCCAGGGCCAGGAAGCAAACAAATACGCAACATCTTTGCCTGCCTGTCATTTCAGGGGGAAAGGGCCAAGACATGTTTACTTAGCTTGGATGTCGTCTAATAGAGGATGATGGGGCACAGAAAGGTGGTCCAGTTCCCCCCACCTCGCCAAGGGCGTGTTCTAGGAGTTAAAGAGCAACAACCTGCAATCTGTACCAAAAAATCTTCATAGTCCCACCGGAAAATCATAAGAGTAATAAACGATTCAGCTCAACAGACAAGTATCATGTTCAGGTTTCTCCAATCATTAAATCACTATTATTGCCACAATTTGCTTTATTCACCCTTTGGGCAATGAGAGAGAGAGCCCCTAATGGCCAGTTAGTGGGCTCTAGGTCAAACTGTCCCCAAATTTGTTATCTGTTATTATTACTTGTTGTCATGTCACTTGTCTGTTTTCTACTGCACCCCTCTCACCAAAGCAAAGCAAACATTAGCAGCACATTGACCGTAGTCAGACATCCTTATTCCATAGGTGCTATAAAACATTTCCTGTAAAAGAATCACAGTTGTCAAGACAGGGTGTGTCTCCCCCAACACTCTCACCAGAATACAGTGTAATAGCATCCCCAACTCCTAACCCATAAACACCGTTTCTTCACACATCCGCCCAGAAATCCTGTAATAGAAAAACATTAAAACTGTAACCCTGTAGGGAAGAAAATGTAAATGGTAACGCTGCGCAGTTACCTCTGTAAGCAACACAAGACACAAAAATGGCATTTACAGGTTCACTCATCCTCGAATATTTTGTCATCCTTCTACTCCTGTAAAAGAAACCCACATAAATTCATCCACCCTTTTATCCTATCTAGGTGGAGGTGGTTAACCTTGAGTCATGGTCAAGTCTTGTCATCTCTTACCAGTCAGTCCGTTTGTTTTTATTCCCAGTCTTTCATCCATTCATCCGTTCTTTGCTGATAGTGAAACCTGTCGTCGCATCTAGTTTCCACACTCAGCAAAATGACGTCATCTCAAAAAGAAACAAGAACTTGAGTTTGGATTACCTCGCCGAATCCTTTTTTAAACAGGGACTCTCGTTTCTAATTGTCCCCACAAGTGTTTCCTCCAGAACCCATTTCAATGCGGAGAAACTCACTTACAACAATTTTCTCGCCGACGTGTAATGCTTGTAATTTCCGATGTGCAGATCTGCTTAAAGAAAAGATTCACAAACAAAAATCAGTAAATATAAAACAAAATAAAATGAAAAATAACAAAAACAAAATGCAGACGCCCGGGTCTTAGGACTTGTCACTGAATATTCTTCCCATCAATAAAAATACCAACCTAAACCTACACAGAGTCAAATCAACACCACCTCAACCTTTTCATATTCATAAACCTATATGTTTTGCGTTCGTGAAACAAAATTGAACCATTAAGTAAGTTGAGCTCTTGAAATGTTTTAATTCTCTTAATTCTGCCAGTTTATTTCAACACTTATTCAATGACTTTTATTCAACTGCTACTTGGTCACTCGACTTTTACCTGTTCAAATTGCCTAGGGTTCAACAAAGTCTAGATCCCCGTTTTCATGAAACTTGAACGGTGTACGATGATTTACTTACAGTAATTTAGAATCATCACTCAACCTAGCTCTACTACTGGCACTGCGTGACTTTTCTCACACTGGAAACCAGAATTTAGTACAGAACTTTAATGCCTCAGGCAATCGCGTTCAAGAGCTGCCCCCCCTTCTCTTCTTCTTTGTCCGTGTGTTCCTCCTTTATTAAATCTCCATCACAATGACGTGGCGCTCTGAAATAAAACTCACACTGTTAATTCCTCGTTTTCACTCTGCACCACTGCTCAGAGTGTTTTCTTTTCTTTTTAGTGTAGAGTAAACAATTAAGTCGAGGCCTTAAGCCCCAGATATCTCGCACGGGCATCATTTTCATAACCAAACCGCTCCGGACTCTGCTCCCCAGACCACACAAATGCCCTCTGGGCTTATTATTATAGCAAATTCTGTATTTGACTTTGTTGTGTGCAGCATTGAGCCTTTGTCAGTAAAGCATTCTTCATTGCAGCAGCTAGAGCATTGTGTGTCACTTCTTAGTAAATTAAATCAACATTTTGATTTTAGTGCATGGGTATGTATCAGTTTTTACTCCCTCAACAAGTGCATAAGTGTTCATGTGTGTGTTTCCCTTCATTCTAAGTAGGCGCATGCAGAAGTGTGTGTTCGTGTGTTGGTATATGTTTGTGTTCATCACCTTCCTGTTCTGTAGTTTAGGTAAACCAGCGGCCTGACGCATGGCCTAGGGTCCTCCCCTCCTCTTTGGGTCTGTTTTCATCCGTTGTTGCAGCTGCCTGCATCTTCCTTACTTTGCTCCACGGCCTTCTGCAGCTCTGCTGTTCGGCTCTTCTCAGAGGTCAGCATCCTTCTGCTCACCGTCCCTTTTCCTCCGGGCTTAATGCGCGTCTCGTCACAGCTCTGTCAGCTGACGCAGCCTGGGAATTTCCCCCGTGTAGTGAAACGGGCTTTAGGTTTAGTGCTCTCCGTCTCTGCTGCATGAGATCACTCTTTTGCAGCACTGTTGACATCCTCAAGTTGTTGTTGTGAGTCCAGCTGCTGTGGCCTTCAGGGGTCAAAGGGTCAAAGATGGTCGCGGAGAGGGCAACGATGGTAGAGGGGAGGGTAGGAGTCCAGGTCAGCTTCGGCTCTCAGAAAAAACAAAAACAAAACAAAACAGGCGAACAGGAAAATGATGTTGTGTTGGCTGTGCTGTGTTGGCTGTGTTATCCCGAGAGGGGAGAAACAACGAGATCTCGTCTCCCCCCTTTTTTGTTTTTGTTTTTTTTTTTTTTTTTTTTTTTTCACCATATAATCAACTCCTAACCCCTCAAGTTGACAGGACAACACAGGTACGTGTTAAAATTCTTAAGATCCTGTTTAGAAACCTAAAAAGGAATTTCCTATCATTCAGTAGTCATTTGTCTTAAACAATCAACAAAAACATGTCCCAAGTCGACCCTTTTAACCACTAAATTTGTCGTGTCCTCACTTAATCCTCAGACCAGTGTCTTTGTCTTTTAACGTTACGTTGTTGTCCTGCAACCCAAAGCGTTTAATTGTCAGTAATGTATGAACTATATCATTTAAAAACAGGTGTATGTTAAGTGTCGCTACTTTAACCTCGCATGTACGTGCACATGTATGTAAGCTGTTTCTTCATTGCATGTATGGGTGCGTCTGTATATGGGTTACTTTAACTTTTTCTCAAACGAGGCATTTCTCTAACACGCACATGTGTCTGTTCCTCACCCTTCTCATATCTTTCTCTGGTTGTGTGTGGTTTTATTTGTTTCAGTGATTTACCAGGAACATCTTTTCCTTTTCTCCATGTCTTCCGCCAGAGGTTAACACCGGTGAGATTCAGGGACACAGCACCCAGAGCGGTTCAGCAAGAAAAACCCGCCTCAAACTACATTCTCTCTTTTTTGTTTTACCGGGAGGGGTGAGGACAACTCTGGTGTCCAGCCGTGAATTTTAGCCAAAGCTTGGCCTGTCTTCTGCTGCCGTACTCAGGCTTCCAGGTTAAGAAAAAACACCTGTATGAAGACACTAAACATACATTTAGTATTTGTATAAACATAACTGCCTAAATCATTGAACTCTTGAGGAGGGTGTATTTCAGAATCAGAATCAAAATCAAAAACTTTATTGTCATTGTCATGAGACCGACGACATTAAGAATGGTCCCTGATCATTGCATCATCCCTAGTAATATCAAATATAAAAAAACAATAAAATTCAATCAATAAAATAGATAGAATACTTAAAATACTAAGTATTCCCACCGTCATGCTTCAGACCGTGCATAGATTAACACAAGAGTGGCATGGTGGACATTTTGTAGTATTCAGACGTGTTATTGCAGTTGGATAACAGCTGTGTTTGAGTCTATTAGTCCTTGCTCTAATTGCCCTGTACCGTCTGCCTTAGGGCAACAGTTCGAACAGGGAGTGGCCAGGATGTGAGGTGTCTTTTATGATGTTTTGGGCCTTTTTAAAACAGCGGGCGTTGTTTGACTCTTTACTAACTTTAAAACCCCACCATAACAATTTCTCACTGACAAACTTCTATGCATCCATTTAAACATGCGAAGCCAGCACAAAATCACACACATACCCCTACAGCAAAGCTTTAACATAACCACAATGCAACTCCTCCCTTAAACGGGAGAAATCACCCTGAATCAACCAACTCTATATAAAACGTCAAACAAAGATAAACCACAAACATTTCTACACTTCTGTGTCTTCCACGCAGCACAATAGGCAGAAAAACACCGATTACTCACAGTCTACAACAAAAGAAAAACCTGCTCTTTTCACAACTCTCACAGCTAAAGTCAAAACTCTTACCCAGTGCCTCTGAAATAATAAAAAAAATCACCAAATACTCGATTACTCTTTTCACTCGCTCCCTCTCACTCCCTTCTTCCTCATACAGCATACACGCTCGCTCCCGCGGACCCGCTCGGCCCCGCGGGCTCACTCGGCCCCCACCTTTTTCCTCTCACAGAGACAGAGAGAGACCCTTTTCCTTTTTTTTTTATTTCTCCAGCACACATACACACACAGAATCCCAACTGAGAGAAAGAGGGAGAGAAGAGAAAAGAGTTGTAGAGAGGAAGTTTTTTAGCAGGAGTTTCAGATCTAACAGATTTATACAACTTATTTACACACACCGGTAATTTATGTTCTATTTATTGATTTTAAAGGAGAATTTGGGCCAGCTGGGTTTCTGCCTATGTTAGGCACTAATCAGCTGGGGCGCTGCTTTAAAGGTGAGTCAGCACTGAAATATCCCTTCAGGTGTTACCAGGCTTCTACCAAACCGGAGTCTGGCGGGTAACCTTGCCTAGAGCTTCCTGATAGGGGTGCTAGTTGGTTGTCACCTTGTTCACACGTCTCATTCACACTTCATACATTACCTGCAGTCACTCATTACCCTCCTTATGTATGTAATAAATGTGTAAAAAAAATTCTATGTGTGGTGTATTATTTTAACCAAAAGAGGAACCTAGTTCCTTTAATTGTGTAATCTGTGAACACGGAGAACCAAACTGTCCTGCCCAGTGTTCCACAGCAAGCATTCAGCGTGTATTTATGTGTGTCCAATATCAAACAGAACATCAAAACATTTAAAACACTAAAATCATCGGGGTTTTAAGAAGAGATCCGTTTTCTCCTATTGATCAAAGGGACCCCTCCTTTGGACTCCAACCAGTACTTCTCCTTTTAAGTTTTAGAGGATCTTTTCTAATAAAGTCCTCTGGGCCTTCCTAACCCTTCTGTAGTTTAGAGAATATTACTAAAAAATATTCTCAAGGCCTTTAACCTTTTAATTTGTTTAGAAAGGCGTTACTAATAAACCCTTTCAAGGTCCCAGACCTGCTGAGGTATGTATCCGACACCGGAGAGCAAACCCGTCGGCTGCAACCGTGGTCAGACCTCAGTTCACTCTTATCTTTATTCACTTATTCACTTATTTCTTATTCACTTATCTCTTATTCACTTGTCTGATTCTCAACAAGCCTTAAGTAAGCCAGACAATTTTGGTTATGAATTACTAGGAGTTTGGACACTAAGTATTTTATAATGTTCAATATAGCAGAAATAAAAGGTCTGCTTACCTTGTTTTTTGTGTGTACACAGCTTTTGTCCAAACTCCGTTCACTCAGACCACGGCCGATGTCCTCCCTCCCGTTCCAGTTTGACCTGGAGCGGATCCTGTTCCGTGACGCCAATTGAAGGATATAAAAAAAACAACAACAGCAATAGAATAATATTAAACACAAAGTGAACCCGTCTTCCTTCATTAAATAGGTTCTTTTAGATGTTAAGGAGGAATTGACTTAACCAGGCTGGCGGAGAATGAAGACAACCGGACACCTGCTGCAGATGGGGAATCAGTGAACTTTTATTGAGACAGAGACAAACTCTCAACGCAGCTCACATCAAGAGATTCCAAATATTTGCTGTGAGGATGGGTATATATTCTCTAAAACTTACAGGAGGGGGTTGTGAGGAAAGTGCTGCATTAGCAGAAAAACAACTCCATAAAAGGAAATCGGCCTTGGGTGTTCTAGTCTCTTCGCTTGCAGATATCTTTCGCCTGCAGGATGAGGCGATCGCTTCTTATCGCTCTCAAGGCCAAAGTCGTGAGCACACATTTTTATTACACAGTTGCACAGTAACTTTAAAGCTGAACAATATTTAAAGCTGAATAATGTTTAAAGCTGAACAATATTTAAAGCTGAATAATGTTTAAAGCTGAACAATATTTTCTTCAGTCATTCATATACTGCTGCATGGGCTGGGCTGTAGTTACATCCTAAGGTTTTAAAAACTGAGCTTAAATAAATGATTAGTGGTAATAAAAGCCGAGGGAGGTCAACAGTGATCACTGACTGTTTTAGGAGCTTTTTGAGATCAAATAGAAGAAAATACATAACATTAAACATGTTAACAACACAAAAGCCATATTAAACGCAGACTACTTTAGGCCTGGAAGTAGGATTCGTCGTGTCATCACTGAACAACCGGATAGCTGTAAGCTGCCCAGTATCTAATGCAGCAAAACAACCCCAAACCATAACATTCCCACCACCTTACCTCGAATTTTATGCAAAATTCTCCTACTGACACGCTGGTTTTTGTCTGCACCAAACACATTCATTGTCAAACATCTGTATCTATAATTCATCTGCTCAAAGCACATTAGTTCTGCTAGCTGGCAATCCTGTGTCACACTGATGAATTTTGCGTATGTCTTTCTGCAGTCTAAGACACTTGGAAGTCATTACCTGCCTATGCTATGATGAAACTTTGATTGTCCTTGGCGACTTCTTTTTTCATCAAATGCTCGGCTGTGAGACTGAATTTGGTCAGTTCTGGTCTAATTGGCAGTTGTAGGAAATCAAAGCCAGTGCAGTGAATGATTTATTAGTCATAGGCATAAAATACCACACTCTTTCACAGCAAAGAAAATACCAGAAGCCGCTGACAGTGGTTTAGCAAAAACAGGTCTGCCGTTACTTCTAATCCCTTGTCATGGATTTGAGATATGCGAGTGTGCAATGTAACTAATCGGTTATTTTAGTGTTTTCATATTGTGAATGCCAACCCAGACCAAACACGAATGATTTAATTCCAACATGTTTACAGTACATGTAATTTTTCTTACTGTGGTTTGGCTCTTTTGCCCTACCAGTCACATTACCTGCGATCTTATTACAACCACCATCCTGTCATCAGCTTCTACGTACATAAAAGTTTGTGTCTTCTTCTTTGTGCTGCTACCTTTAGGGGTCACCACAGCAGATAATTTGTATCCATCTCACTCTGTCTCAGCATCCTCCTCTGAACACACACCCTCTGCATGGTCTCCTTCAATACATCCAGTTAGAGTAGCTTGTTAAAGGGGCATCTCTGAAGAAATGTTACGTATAGGATTTGTCGGCTTTGTAGCTGATGGTGCATCTGCTGTGATGTGAACACTCCTGAAAAGATCAACCCTAACCTGATCTTCATTCACTGAATCATTAACAGACGTTTGTAACTTGCTGTAAAAACGTTAGAGAGCAAAATCATTTTCACAAATTTCAATATAAAAAGTTTGGTAAACTGACTTTTGTGTTGTTTCATTTAATTCTGGCATGTTAAACCATTTCTATTGCTGCCTTTGATTGCATTGTGTCTGAAGAGGAAAGCATATTGGTACGCTAATTTAATTAACCCTAACATTCAGATGTTAATATAACACAGTAATACTGTCTCATTTCTATCTCCATTTTGACAGACATATGACAGTAACATGCTGTTTTTTTGCATTTGCACTGCTGAGAAAAATCTCTGTGTAGAAATGAAAGCATGAAACACTCTGCAAAAGTGTGTGCGTTTTGTATCAGGATTCTCCCAACGTCTCCGATGTTCCACTAAGTTCAGTTCAGTTTTGTGTCAGTAAAATCCCAGTTTTACTGTGGAGCAGGAATATGTGGGTTTCAGCTCTAAACACTCGGAGTGAGGACTGAGTAAAGGGCAACAAGGCAGAGCTAAGGTTTTGGCACAGACCACTGAGCCATCCAGCCATGCCAATTACACTCTTGCACTGGTAACATTCCCTCTAAGTCCAAATAAGTTGCCACAACAAGGATTGACAAACATATTAGGCAAAAAATAAGAGATGCTTTTTTTGAGCTAAATTTAGCACAATTTACTGTAAATTGCCTGCCACAAATTCAATTGAACTAAATTAGAGTACAATTAATTGCAAACCTTGGGAGATCTATTTGAGGATGACTGCAGTCCATGCAAGTCAAACTCGGGCTGTCTCTCACCAGACAACCTTGTGACCAAAAGTGGTTGAGCGTGCACCACTTTCAAATAACTGGATACATTTAGTTGCTGCAACTATTTGCAATCAGTCCTAGACAGTGGACCAATGTGGCTGGCCATCAGAGGAACTGCAGTCTTAACATTTCTTTGTTGATTTTTCAGCTAAAATAGCTGCTGTGTGGCAGAAGTAACTAAACTGAAAGATGGGCAAATAACAAGCTGATGAGAAATAGTAAGATGAAGAAAAGAGGCACAGAATGGAGAAATAAAACATTTGGAAATACAAGGAAAGTGAGAACAGGAGGATTACTATAGTGATCAATGATAATAAAAAGAACAATAACACTATGACTGGGGTAATTCTGTTGGTTAATGTCTACTATGCAGCAGATTTTTCTGTAGGAAGACTGCAAGCTGTGGGATTTCACCTTACATGGATGAGAGGATGCCAGCAGTGCTCCAAATCCCTTAAAAATAGAAGACTCACTCTCTATATAATGTTTCTTATGCTTTAAAGACCAGGGCTCTAAGTGCTTAACTGCTCTCAAGCACGTTTAGGATGTGAGGCAACAGTCAGTAACAGTGAGCTTAAATGACGCTGTCCTTTGGCTCCATCATGAAGCATCATCCAAATCGTTGTGAGAAGGTAAACAGGAGACAGGGCAGACAGAGTGATGTGCTTCTTAATGTCTAACAGGTGCCATGTTGTCATTATGACACACATAACAGCTGGGAGATGCTGGAAAACAGCCCCATCATCAGGATTACTCTGATGCTTGTGATTTTGTGAGTGTCAGTGTGTGTCTATTAAGAGCCCAACTATATATGTGTGTGTGTGTGGATATGTATGCTTGTGTTTCAATACATTCTCATTCACATACATTCTGTGTGTGTTTGTGTGTGCACCTGGCATGAAAGCAATTTCAACGCTACATTATTTTTTTTATTGCATTTCACTTTTCTCTCTCTCTCTCTCTCTCTCTCTCTCACACACACACACACACACACACACACACACACACACACACACAATACCACAATGATAATGCATGTTATATTAGGAGCCTGGATATGAAAGACAATAAATTTCCTCCCCAGCTTTTTCTGCTTCTTCTCTCTTCCTTCATTTTTCCCTCCATCTCCCACAATGACTGCGCACCCCCAGACGTGCGGGAGTGTGTGAGGTGTGTGTCGAATGTAGATGGAGTGAAGAGGCCGAGTGTTGCCCTGTCACTCTGTGTGGCCTTGTCACACTCTGACGGTGTGGAGTAGCTCCGACATGTCCTCTGGCCTTACCCATCAATTATAGATGGAACCAGGTGCCAGAGAGCAGATACTCTAAACACACACACACACACACACACACACACACACACACACACACACACACACACACACACACACACACACACACAGGTAGGGGTGTGTTAGGTGACAATCATGGTGAAAACAAACATGCTTGAATAAACAAAACAAAGCACAAAGGAAACATGTCAGCTTATCTGAGGACATATTTAAGAAGTTTTGGGTGATAACAAATCAAACTGGATGACAGCTCACTAAGCCTCACCCACCGTAAATAATACCTGGCAAGCTTTCATTTCTCATACAGAACAGACAGTTTAAAACAAAGCTCACCAGTTTACTATAAAAACATTCACATTTTTTAAATAATTTCCTGTCTGTTTTCGGCTCAGTTGTACTAAAAAATAAGACAACAGCCTCTTTGTGACTGACAACTCAGTGGCTGCCCAGTCATTGCACTGGAATTTTTTGACATTCATTGACTTACTGGGCAACCAATTGGTCATCCAGAGGGTTGAGCCTACAACAATCTGATTCTCTGGGTGACTGCTTTCGATCACAAGAGTGCACAGGTCGCCTAACAGGGGGGCAACTGGTCTACAAATGACCACGGTCTGTCGAACTGATTGCCATCACTCTCACACACAATGACAAAGGTTTGCAGATAATTCTGATTTATAAACTCAAACTCAGATTGCTAGCACACTGCAATCAGTCTGAATCACTCTGCACCGAACTCATCTGTGCTGTATCTTGTGGCATTAGGGGAACTGACCCCGTGACGCTGACACTGCTATTAAAAACCAGGGATTACATGAAGTAACCCGATGTTCTATTCCTATATGTCTGTGAAGGTTCTCAGTCATCCAGGTCATTGTAGTCTAAGAATGACCTGGATGTATTCTGTGTATGTAGTCGTCAACAGATTTGTTGCCATGTTGCTGCACCAAAGTACCCTGCAGCAACCAAGTAAAGTTGCCCTGTACCTGTGCATGTGCAATGACAATAAAGTTGAATTCAAAGTCACCTTAAGGATGTCAACTGACTACAAATCGTCCCAGATCTGGTTCCTAACTTCAAAGCAACCATTTCAAAGTCACCAAGATCCCAAGTTCACTGCACATAATTGTGGTTGTGCTACATTCTCCAACCGCTGTTTCCCTGGATTGACTGCTGCATTAGATACGCAAATGCAGTCTGCTGGCTTTTAGCTGGGAACCATTGATTTTGCCGGCCTAAATTAGATTTTATGAATGAGAGTTTAAGGATCCGATTTGAACTGTATTCACATGAGAATGTTGTTAAATGGGGAGTTAGATTATAATGTGCTGAAAGTGTAATAATGTTAAGTCAGATTATTGTTATTTTTCTGCTTGAATTTTATTTAGAAAGAATAAAAAACGCATGCGTGTCAAGCATGTTTATTAAAAAGTAACTGTTTTTTTCTTTTGCTGAAACTTGTGATTTTCAATCTTCACATAAATTCTGTTTTCAAATGGTAAACTGCAAACAGAAAAAGAAAATTCAAATGAAACAAAATAATTTTTATCAGTTAATGGCATACAAAAATCAGATTCAACTCTTATTTTATTTACGTTTATCAGGAACATCTATGAGCTTTCAAACACTGGAGAAATCTTAAAGTATGGATTAGCATGTCTTCTAAACTGGGCATTCTTTTACATGAACTGGAACCAAGTTGCAATGTCTGGGGCTAAACATTGCACTTCCTCTATCCTAGAGCTAAAAATGGATAAGTCTACATAGACTAAAGACAGTGCTAAAATGCGAGTCATGCAAATAACATGCTCATAGCCTGGCACAAAAACGGTTTTTAGTCTCTATAGCAAATTTAACCATTTACAAAACCTATACTAGAATTCAATTAAATTTCAATAAAATTTGCTGCTTTGCTGCTGCTTTATACTGGTAAAGCTCTTACAATAATACGGAAAAAAACCCAAAAATCAGATCATCCCCAATGAGCAAGCACATGGCGACAGTAGGAAGGAAAAACTCCCTTTTAGCAGGAAAAAACCTCTGGCAGAACCAGGCTCAGGGAGGGGCAGCCATCTCCCCCACTCCCTGAACCCTCTCACCTGATCCATCTCTCAGGTGGATGCAGACACAGGCTGTTATTGTCGTCTAGGCTTCACAACTGTTTATTTTAGACACTCAAATGGATCTCTTGAACTTTTTTGTGGTGTTGGCATCTTCTGGAACATTTTTACTTTCAGTATTCTGGCAAGTTGCGTGGGTAAAGCTAAGGAGGTGTTGAGCAGGTCATCTACTAATTGAAAGATTGGTGATTCAACCCCTGACTGCTCAATTCTGCATGCCAAAGTATCCTTGGGCAAGACACCGAACCCCACGATGCTCTGTGATGTGTTCATCGGAGTGTAAATGTCCATGAATGCTGGGTGAATGAGGCATGTTACATAAAGCATTTTGACTGCTCGTGTAGAAAGAAATCTGCTTACAGCCAAGGCATAATTCTTATGCGTCATTATGCTAGAATTAGACATTTCCTCTTTGGGGGAGGAGTTGGGAAAACAGTTGGTTGCAGAGGTTGAAAACAATGCTTGGCTGTCAGTTTTAAAGCCTTTGTTTCCATCAGAACAGCACAGTCTCTCCTCAAATAATTTTTGCTCAGTGGCTTTTCTCTTTCACAGTTCGACCTGTCTGAAGAAGAGAATGAAAAGCTGGAGTGATGTATGCAGGGATGCTCGGCAATCGTCAAAGCATCAATCAAATGTTTTAACTCCGTGTGTTCTATTCATAGAGAGTCATTAATCACAGAGGAGGGTGTCGCGCTGCTGCCTCAAAAAGCCTGTAGCAACGATGGAGGCGTGAAACTTTTCTCTCTGAAACTTGAAACCGAGCTGCTTAAGTATGAAGTGTGAATCTGAGCAAAATGTAGGCGTTAACCTTCAACACAACAGAGTTTGCCAAACATGTGGTAGCGCGCTTCTTGGAATAAGTTCATGATGTGCACACTTAAATGTTCTTCGATCTGAACATCAGTAATGTTTGAGTGGAGATGCAAGCGTTTAGATATAGAGTGCAGCTGTGCATGTTTTTCCAGCTGACGGTATATCGATCAGCCTCAGTTACATTATGTTAGCATTCCTCACAGTGTTATTCACACCATTAGACAGACAGAAAATAGCACCACTGTGAATTCGGCATCACTCTGATGCCTGGGGTGCTTAAATGCCTGTCCTGATGGATTTTCTGAAATTAACATTTTTCCAGGTTGCCCAGCAGTTTCCTCAACATTAATTTATAGTATTTACAAAGTGTAGGACTGGGTGACAATATGAAATTCATAAACTAGTCACAACGTTAATGCAAACTCCATAGCTAAGATACCAGCATGTTAAAGCTGCACTGATGCGAACTTATATTGCATTAGACGATTGTTAAGACATGTAGGTTGCCCCCAAAATTCCCTAGTCAGACACGTTTTCTGAAATAGAAATGAATAAAGAAAAAAGAAAAAAAAACATCAACCAGGCCTTTACTTCATGCGCACTTACTTTATAGTCAGTTGCTCATGCAGTTCATATGCAGGGATGAGGAAAATGACAAGCAGTCTGCAGCTTTCAAAGATTGGAGTTATGGACAGCAAGAGCGTGATGGTAAAATACAAACTGTGCCCAACCCCAGCCGAGCAGCCAGAGCCTTCAGCAGGTAACAATGGCAGTGATGAGCAGTGTGGTTTGTAGCATTTCTACGTCTGTGAAGGTTCTCAGTCATCCAGGTCATCGTAGTCAAAGGAGCTTGCAAAGAAAAGCGTCTGGACTTCTTTAAGTTGCTTGAAGACGTTTCACCTCTCATCCGAGAAGCTTCTTCAGTTCTAAGGTCAAATGGTGGAGAGTCCCAGATATAAACCTAGTGGGAGTATCCCCCCACAGAGGGACAAAAAGACCCCCTGATGATCCTCTAATCGCCTGAGCCAAGGTGTGAAACTGGGTGTGGGTCCCAATCAGCCAGAGTTTCGGGTGTGTTCATTGTGAAACCTGGTCTCACCTTATCATGCGAATTCCTGATACCTGTATATGTTTCTGAAGTAGAATCACTCTGGTGATCTCTTTGAAGTCTGGGCTGGTTTTTCAGGTTTCGTCTTTGTTGCTGGTTTTGCGTTCAATAAACACTAAAAGAAAGACCATATGTGTGTCCTCATTCTGTGTCAGCAATGTCGACTGTGGTCTAAGCTTTATTTCAGTTCATAATTATGAAGTAATGGGAAAGTAATGTAACAAGTAGTGTAAGAAATTACTTGTTCTAATGAATAATTCAGTAACGTCCTGCTTTACTGTTATGAAAAGTGATGAGTAATGTGTAATCGGGTACTTTTTTGTGTAACAGCTCAGCACTGGTGAATAACAGTATTAACTTAAATTAAACATTTCAAATGTGTAACTCATGTGGTATGTAATAACTTCAGTTTTTCAGATGTGCAGCCTACAACTTTCTTAAGCACTGAACAGATCTCTCCAATAACCTTTACTGCAAGATTGGACAGTCTTTATGCACTTCTTGCAACTGATGAGTGAAAGACAAAATTATAAAATAATGAGTGGATCAGGTCGCACAGAGCACCAGGTGGCTGGGCCTTCGCCCATGGAGGAACAGCCCTAAAGAACCTCTTGGGTCAGCCCTTCCTTGGATCGACAACCTGCAAGGCTGCCTGTAAGGGTCAGTGCAGTGTTGAACAGGTGATGATCAAAGGCAGAGGAGTCGGTGGTTTAGTCCCTGAAATGATATTGGCTTGTTATAGACGGACTCACCTTGATGCACAGAAGAGGAGATCTCGAGAGGAGCTGGACTCTATTTCATTTTGGAGTTGCTGTTTTTGAGAGGTGGCAAGCAGGGCCAAGTATACTTGTATTTCCTGCTTCAGTGCCTTTATACTGTGCTTTTCCTTGTTGCAAGAGAGGGTTGCTTTCCAGAGTTACCCACCCTTTTTGGGGTGTCTTAGTTGGATGCTGATGGTAAGTTAGATCAGTGGTCAGGGAGGATGCCCGATTGACTTGGCAGCCCACATGTATAGTTAGGGTGTATCTGGCAGAGGGAAGTTCCACTTCCAGCAGAAGTTCAAGTGGGAAAATGAGGACATAACCCAAAATAGTAAAAGACAACACACAAAGTTATAGACTCAGTTGAATGATAGCAGTATCATCAATAACAGCAGCGGTTTGTTTAAAATGGCATCAACATAACACCACCTAGCAGGCATCAGTGTTTGCATTTTGCACCTATAAGGAATGCAGCTCGCTAGCTTTAACTGATAACTTACAATAGACATGTATAAAAGGCTAACCCTTCAAACACCTTCAAACCTTTATAGCAGAAATCCTTCCATCCATCAACATCTCCACAGTGAAAAAATCTTCACATTACACTCTGTGGTTTTTTGCACATGTAGTATCAAATCTTGTGGTCATCAGCTGACTATGCCGCTCAGTGCACCCAACCCGATGAGAAAATTTGTGTGGCTGACTCCAGCTTGTTGGTCTCGCGAATAACTCGTGCACTTTCCTCTTCACTGTTCTCATTCATAAAGTTCTCTGCAAACGCTAACATCAAGGCTAATAGGTGGATTTCTCCATTTTAGCACAGCTAGCCAAACAACAAAAACAAACAAACCACTTACTGCTTAAGAGACAGAGAGTGAACGTGTATATAATTCGATTTTTTAACTTAAAACTCAATATTGTAACCCGAGGTAGTATAAAAGTCACCTCCTTAGACTGCTTTTTAGTTATCAGTTCTGTCACTCGTTAGCGAATATAAACTAAAGTAAGCAGCAACCAACCCATCCAGTGATGTCACGTTCTGTACTTGTCTCCACAGTGCATTTGTAGTGGTTTACTTCAGAGATGCTTTTCGTCAGGGTGCAAATACACTCAAGAGTAAGTGTTTACACTCAATGAATGTATTATGTAAAAATATTTAATTAAATTCATTAATAAATACCCACAACAACACTCTCTTTAGCTGGTGAGGCGGCTGATGGCAAACTCCACACTGGATGCTTCTATTGCTTGAGGATGATATTTGTTTCTCTCTACACTGAAAGCAAGAAGCTCTTACTCATGACATATTCAGAAAAGCAGAGGGCGTTTAGCTTTTGCAGAGGAGAGCTGACCCCCTGGGAGAACTTCTCCATAGAAAATAATGAAAAGAAGCATGTTTAAAAGGCCCTGTCTGAGCAGTAATAGCTATGTTTCAGTAAGCTCACGTTGAGCAAACCTAAATGCAAATGAGGTGGCTTGAAGCAAATAAATAGGTTGCCTTGACATAAATTCATGCCAGTAAAAATGCACAGTGAAGACGCATCATCGTCCACATTCCAGGAACGGGCTAATTCTGGGGGGGGGGGGGGGGGGTTAGGATGCTATGGTGCACTAAAGTAGCACACATGTAATGCTGTTTGAAGACCAAAATAGATGATACTCACTGAGTCACAATGCTAATCTACTAAGTGAAAATGAAAGTGAAAATGAAGCCCTTTGTGTTTCCAGTGTGGGAGTGACAGCAGAGTGACATGTCTTAGTATGTCGTCAGTGGTATTTCAGGAAAGCCAAGTGACATCAAACACTCATCCCGTCATTCTCACTCACTACATCCTGTTTTTCATAACAAAACTGGGATAAACTCGGCAAAAACAATCGTCTCGAGTATCTGTGATGTTTTCTCTGATATCAAGTCTGTATAGCACTGGTGTTTATCCTCCCTCTCATTATTTCTTCTGGGCTTTACATTGTCTGTGTTATTGCTGCAGTGACTTAGGATTGGACGATAATTGTTGTGGACACAATGAAACGGCCAGCCGAGCACTCAGTGGCTCTAAGCTCTTATAGACTTAAGTGGCTGTGGTGGATCAGTAAAGTGCTTGTGGAAGTGCAGAGGGAACCTAACCCATCTCCTGTTTCTATCTTCTTGCTCGCTCAAATGCTGCACAGTCACTGAAAGCCCTCCTCTCCTTCATTACATATTCCCCTCGACAACCCCTCCCCCTCTTCGTCCTCTAATTTCCTCTTTCCATAAATCTCTCTTTGCCATAGTCTCTCTCCAAGCTCCTCTGTTTCCTCACCTCCATTTTGTAACTGAGGCGCGCTCGGTGCTCATCATTTCTGTCGAGCTCCGATTCACTTTCCTGGAACCCGTCTCTCCATCTGTCTTGCCAGTTTTTCAGCAAAGTGAATGCAAACCTCTCCTCCACCTTCTCCACTCTTATCTCCTCATCCTTCCATCAGTCTCCATCACGGCCGACTGCTGCCACTTCAGACCTGTCTGTCCATGCATCTCTTTCTTATTCTTGCCCTCTCACCAGCACAGAGTTCCCTCTGTCTTTCTCAAACCATCTCTCTCCTGGCAAACAGAGGGACGTTGCTATACTGACAGTGGTGTGGGTTCGACAAGTGTTTTGGGGATTTACACCATTAAAATAATTTTCTTGGTACCTATCAATAAAAATACACTGAAGCCAGTCCTGCCGAATAAAGTAAGACTAGACAACACACCACATATGATATATAGTAAGCAGATAAACTACCTCTAGCTGACAAATTATATTTTGTGTTGTGTTTTGGCTATATTTGTGCACCTCCCCTGCAGTGATGGTACATTACTGCCGTCTGGCAGATGGAACTTTTTGTGGATATTCACTGTAATATGATACCTACAAGTAACAGAAATCTTACCAAACTTGCAGTAACACATTGTTGGTCACTTGGGGGCACTGTTGGGCACATTACATGTTTCAGTAACCCAATTCAATTTTATTTATACAGCGCCTCAAGGTGCTTTATATTGTACGGTAGACCCTACAATATTACATACAGAGAAAAACCCAACATATGAGCAAGCACTTTGGCGACAGTGGGAAAGAAAAACTCCCTTTTAACAGGAAGAAACCTCCAGCGGGGCCAGGCTCAGGGAGGGGCGGGGCCATCTGCCACAATCGGCTGAGGAGAGAGAAGGAAAACAGGATAAAAGACTTGCTGTGGAAAAGAGACAGAGATTAATAACAAGTAAGTAATGTAATGTAACGCATTACTGTACTAGATTCAGTTATCACATTACAGTTACAATGACGTTGTTACTTATGTTCAGTTATCTGCATGTCAGGCAAATAGAAAAAAAAATATTTTTTTGGTTTCTTTGGGTGGCACAGTGGTTAGCACTGGAAACTGATAGTGGAGTAGTCTACAGTGGAAATGTGGACATTACAGCACAGACAGTATGCTATCACAAACCTAGCCAAGAACCCAGAGCGATAATAAAGCTTAGTGAGTCCAGCAGCCAGCTCCTGAACTTCAACATGTAACAAAAGTAGTGTTGAGCCATCAGCCTCACTGTCTCGATTTGCTTTGAAGTCTCATTGGGGTGATTTTTAACTTTGTATTGTCACCTTTGTGTTCATACATGAATACTAGTAAGCATGTCCTGACAAGGCCAGAGATTTATATTGTTCTAAAGTTTATATTGTTGACTGGTAATTATGAGACTGTGTGATTCAGGGGTAAGGAGAAAGTAATGTAATGAGCAATGTAACAAATTACTTTCTCCAGCGAGTACAGCTTTTCTTAAAAAGCAATGCTTTTTAAATGCTTTTTAAAGCAATACTGTACATACATATGTCTGCACTTTCAGAAGAAGCTGGAGTACCCTGAGAGACAACATGCAAACTCCACACAAAAAGGCCTCAGTCTGGATTTAAGTTGCTCCTGATAAAGACAGGCTGCCAGCGGAGCTCACGGGCATGTGACTGCAACCCCCCTGGCTTCTGCTCTGCAGCTGCTGAGCGACCCCTCATCTGGGGCTCTCCACAGCTCTTTCCGGGATAGTGGCGCGGCTGCCCCTCTGTTGGTCTTCCTTGGTCTCTTGTGTTCTGGGGCCTCTGGATGTCTGGAGTTTTGATCTCCTCCATACCTGCTTCATGCCCTGGAGGACGTGTGGCCCCCCCACACCCTCTAGCAGATCATTACACGAAGGAACCTTTTAAATACAAGCGCGCTCATGCTCACAGGTGTACACACGGGTGCTCACACACACAAACTACACCCTTTTTGGCTCCTACCTCAAAGCACACTGTGCGCTGTCGATCTTATGTGCTGCACAATAATGTTTAATATTTAGTATTTACTGTTATATTCACATAGATCATTACGATGATGTTGTTTATTATATTGCTCTGTTTTTCTTTGCTTGTTTTCTCTTTCTTCTTTCTCAACAGATGATCCAGGTGATTGATATATGTATTGTTTGTCTGTTTGTTTTGTTGGTTTTTGCCCTTTATCCCCGTCCCTCTTCCCCATTCTTTTTCGTTCCCTCTTTCTTTCTCCCCTTTCTTTTCCCCAGTCTAGTCTGTCCCGTGTTCAGCAAATGAAAATAAAATAAGCAAAAAAAAAAAAAAGGAGGTTTATATAATTATGTTGTCATGGCACACACAAACACTTTTGCTGTTGCAATTTGAGATTCAAAAACTTATTTTAAATCTTAGTTTTAGCAGTTTTAGCACTTTATCGCTGAGCAGTTCAATATTGAAGGAACAAGAATGACCAAAAACTCGCAGCAGCACAGTTAAAACTGTTTGTTTTCTTTTTAAAGGAAGATTTCTTTAACGTATTAAAGCACTACCACTGATCTGAAAAATAGTGCCCTGTTTTCCTCTAACTGTGCTTGCATAAAACCTCAGCACTTTGGCTCCCTTTATTTGCAGGTACTCAGCTGTGAGTGTTGTCATGTACTGGGCTTTACGGCTTTACGCCACTAGGACCTGCTTTGCGGCAGGGGGCTGTCTATATCCAGTTCTATGTCTTGGCTGTCACACACGTTGTTGTGCCATGCTGGATACACGTTCAATAAAGCAGCGCTACAAGAAGCTACCGAGTGGTCATTCTACATGGTGTCAGAAGTGGCTCGGACCATCGCCGAATAACGCCATAGGGGAGAAAACAGCAGAATGGCTAAGTTTAATCCCCCGACGGGCTTCCCCTTCGATAAGCCGACGGAATGGCCCGATTGGAAACAGCGTTTCGAGCGCTACCGGATCGCAACGAAACTCCACAAAGACGAAGGACAGGTACAGGTGAGCTGCCTAATCTACGCAATGGGAAATGAAGCAGAGAACATTTACAAGTCACTCACCTTCGCCGCCGATGAGAGTCGTGACGACTTCGCCGTCGTAATGAGGAAGTTCGACGAGTATTTTTTCCCGCAGCGGAACACTATACATGAAAGAGCATGTTTTCACCAGCGAGTCCAGCGGCCAGGCGAAACGGCGGAGAGTTTTATCCGAGCCCTGTATGACCTCTCAGAGCACTGTGAGTTTGGTGCATGTAAAGAGGAAAATATCCGCGATCGTATCGTGGTCGGGATACGAGACAAGGACCTCTCCCGCAGGCTACAGCTGATGAAGGACCTCACATTGGCACAAACGACCCAGATCGTCAGACAGTCAGAGGAGGTCGCAGCGCAGGTCAGCTTGCAGGGAGATGCGGGAGGCTCAGTACAGGAGGTACGGGATAAACGGAAAAGCATGGACTGGAAATCACAACAACAGCGAGGTAGGATACCCGCGAAAACAAAATGGGCGGGGCGTGACAAAAAATGTGGTAAATGTGGGAAGACACAGCATGCCAGGGATGAAAGGTGCCCGGCAGCAAAATCTGTTTGCCATGGATGCCAAAAAATTGGACACTGGGCCAGGGTGTGCCGTAACACCAGATCAGTGAATGAGGTTACAGAGACAGAGAAAAGAGAGGAGGCCTCATATTTTCTAGGCTCAGTGTGTAATGCAAACGGAAATAATGAAGCATGGACTGTGCAGCTACTGCTAGACTCTGCCCCAATAGAATTTAAGATCGACACAGGAGCAGATGTCACTATCATAAATGAGGACACGTTGCACACTCTTGCTCATAAGAGAACGCTAGAGCCTTCAGATCGCCCTCTAGATAGCCCCGGAGGAGAGCTGTTATGTCTCGGCTACTTAAAAGCCACAATAAGTTATAAAGGCAAAGACTACCTGTCCAAGGTGTATGTGGTTCGTGGACACAGAGTCAGCAACCTTCTCAGCCGCTCCTTGTCAGTGCAGATGAACCTGGTGAGAAGAATTGATGAAGCAACGATCACACCCACCAGGAACCAACCACTTTACGGTGAACACGGAACACTAAAAACTGAGCCAGTCAAAATTCAGATCTTTCAGCGAAAGATGTTGGAGACCTTAGAGGGGCTCGAAGGTGTGGAGGTCTTTATGGATGACATCCTGGTCTATGGAGCCACCATGGAACAACACGACACCCGACTTGAGAAGGTGCTGCAGCGCATTGAGCTAGCAGGATTGAAGCTCAACCGAGAGAAGTGCTCCTTCAGACAGAGCCAGCTTCGCTTCCTAGGGCACCTGATCGACCATTCTGGGGTCAGGCCAGACCCTGAGAAAGTGAGCGCCATTCTTCAGCTGCCGTCACCAGAAAATGTGCAAGAGCTTAAACGGATCCTAGGAATGGTTAATTACCTGGGCAGATATATTCCTGCTCTTGCCACAATATGCCAGCCACTGTACGAGTTGCTTAAAAGCAAAAACAGTTGGACCTGGGATCACCCACAGCAGGCAGCCTTCGAGAACATAAAGAGAGCGCTTACATCAGCACCTGTTCTCGCCTTCTATGATGTCAACAGACTCACAGCCGTATCTGCCGACGCCAGTAGCTACGGGCTTGGGGCTGTGCTGCTTCAGCTTCATGGCACAGAGTGGAAACCTGTTGCCTACTGCTCTAGACGCCTCACGGAGGCTGAAACACGCTACGCACAAATCGAAAAGGAGTGTTTGGCAAGTGTTTGGGCCTGCGAGAAGTTTGATAAGTATCTATGTGGCTTAGATCGCTTCAGGCTTGAGACCGACCATAGACCTTTGGTACCCCTGGTCAATAGCCGGGACCTTGACAATGTTCCATTGAGGTGTCAACGCCTCCTGATGAGGCTCATGAGGTACAAGCCGGAGGCCGTCTATGTCCCTGGCAAAACGCTTGTCATCGCCGACACGTTGTCACGGAGTCCACAGACTCGGGCTGAGGATGACACTAGCACTCACAGTGAAGTGGACTGCTACATAGCCACCGTGTTACAGGGCATTCCAGCGTCCCCAAGCCGAATGGAAAGCATTAAAGCAGCCACTGCAACGGACGTTGAACTACAGACCGTCATTACGTACATTCGCAGGGGTTGGCCTGCACACGGAGCTAGTGTGCCATTGAACATTAAAGCGTACATGAAAGTGAAAAACGAGCTATCAGAGACTGACGGCCTGGTTATACGAGGCTGCAGAATCGTCATTCCAAAGTCGCAGAGAACAGCCATTCTACACAAACTACATGAAGGGCACCAAGGCCTCACCAAGTGCAGGGATAGGGCTAATTCATCTGTGTGGTGGCCGGGGCTCTCCACTGAGTTAAAGAATGTAGTGCTGCAGTGCCACACATGTCTGGCCCAGAGGCCAACGCAGACAAAGGAGCCGCTCATCTCCACACCTTTGCCAGATCGTCCATGGCAAAGGATAGCCCTGGATCTCTGTGAACACAACCGGAATAATTATCTCGTTGTGTCGGATTACTACTCACGTTTTCTGGAAATACTTCACCTATCGTCCACGACCAGCGGCCAAGTTGTTCAGAAACTGAAGTCGACCTTTGCTAGGTTTGGGATCCCTGACGTGGTGGTGAGTGACAATGGCCCTCAGTTTTCCAGCTCTGAGTTCCAGGCCTTCGCGAGAGAGATGGATTTCGCCCACGTAACGTCTAGTCCCCACCACCCACAGGGAAATGGTCACGCGGAGAGGGCAGTACAGACTGCAAAGAAAATCCTCCGGCACGACGACCCACTGATAGCGCTAATGTGCTTTAGGTCTACTCCCTGTGCCACTACAGGCTTCAGCCCAGCGGAACTTCTTATGAGGAGGAGGATCAGGACAACCCTGCCTACCTTGGAGAAGAATCTTCAACCTAAATGGCCAAACAAAAGAGAAGTTAGACGAAGGGATACTGGTCAGAAGGCCGAGCAGGCGTTCTACTTCGACCGCCGCCATGGTGCTAAGCCCCTACCTCCACTTCATCCAGGGGATGCTGTCCTAACTAAGCTGGACCAGGAGAAGGCTTGGGCAACACCGGCCATCATCTCCAAGGAGAGCGTCACTCCGAGGTCCTATCTCGTTGCCACACCCCAAGGTGCGTTGCTGCGACGGAACCGCCGCCATCTCCGCCTCGAACCGTCTCCACGGGCTATGCCACAACCCCTTCCAACACCCACTGTGGACGCTGAGGAGCCGCCACCTCAGTGCGCTGGTGCGTCCACTCCAGAGACCCCACATTTGGCCCCTAGTCTTGCCCCAACGCTCGCACCCACTCACGCTGACGTACCGACTCTGCTACGCACGAGGTGCGGCCGGGTACGCAAGCCAGTCAGCAGGCTGGATCTATAGACATTGGGGTGATGGGACAGAAGGAAGGACTGGGGAGTGGGAATGTTGTATTGTTGCTGTTTTGCACTTATGTTTTCAGCTGCAACCAATACTGCTGTTACCTGGTTGAGTTAATTACCTTAAAGGTTTGCCATGTTTCACGAGTCCTGTTTTGTGGACACTGCCCTTCAGGCTGACAGTACGCCATTTGTGCTCGACCCTAAGAGAACCGCCCAGAGGCTATTATAGTGTCGCATGTTATCATTGTGTCATTGCTGTTCTATTTGGGGTTTGTTATTGGACATAACATGAAAAGGGGGGAGATGTCATGTACTGGGCTTTACGGCTTTACGCCACTAGGACCTGCTTTGCGGCAGGGGGCTGTCTATATCCAGTTCTATGTCTTGGCTGTCACACACGTTGTTGTGCTGTTATAACCCATGCTGGATACACGTTCAATAAAGCAGCGCTACAAGAAGCTACCGAGTGGTCATTCTACAAGTGTTACCGCTGCTTAAATTATTGCCCCGACCCCCACATACTCCACTGTCTATAGGTCAAAATCAATATCCTACAAAATCTTTTCCTGCAACTTGGATGGACTTGGTGTAAAATATTTGTTGTGTAGGTTTGGGGGCAAAAGTGCCCAGAAAGTTGACACTGACAGATAATGATGGGAAGTTAAAAACAACAGGGAAAAAAAAATCAAGAAAAGCAAGTTGAAGACATTACCCTTGGAGATGCGAGATAAAAGGCATCCCATATAGGAACAGCAGGACGGAGCAGGGCGCATACGCAGGGAGTAATCAGTGAATCTTTACGGAGCTTCCTGCCTTTGCTGCTGAGAGCCCACGGTATAAATCATGAATCATTTACAGTCTCTTTCCCTCAGGAGGCTGTGTTTAAATATTAATGCTCTCCATTCAGATCACAGCCACCCTGACCTGCATAGCTGGGTCTGCTCCCCAAGGACGGCATGTACTCTCTGCTCACACACACATACAAAGTTCTGAGGATCATCTACAGGCAGAGATAGAAAATACCAAACTGCTAGCTAGCTCTGTCATGCTGTCTCCTTGGTATATGTGTGCACACATGAAGTTGATGTGGTCATATTGCAGTGAGGTTTGCTCTGCCTTTGTGCCTTCTCTCCTTTGTTCATGTTTTTTGCAAGTCATATTAATGCAAAAAACCCTTTTAGATCAGTATTGTAGATAGAACTCAGCAGCTGTCTTTCCTTTTTTCCACCTTATGTGCGTATGGTACCAGACATAAAAGATAGGAAAACTGGCAGTTTTGGTTTCCAGACTAGCTGGGAATGTGGGTGATGAAAACACGCAATATACTTACCCCTAAAGGTTTGGAACAAGTCTGTGTCTGACTGGCACAGATGACAAGTGTGTGAATGGGTGAATGACTGAATGTAGTGTGAAGCCCTTTGGGGTCCTTAGGGACTAGAAAAGCGCTATACAAATGCAGGCCATTTACCAGGCCATTTACAAGACCACGAGGCTACTTCAATCAGTTTTGTCACTGCAATAGTATTTCCTAGTCATTAGTTAGATGTAGTCCTGGTGAACCTCTCTTTTGGCAAAAGGAAGATTCTTAATCTCTTCTAAACAGTAATACAATATTAGATCAATAAAGTATCATGTCATCTTCAGATTTTCTAAATTCAGTTCAGTTTTATTTATATAGCACTAACTCACAATAGTTGTCTCAAGGAGTTTTATAATGTAAGGTAGAACCTTACAGTAATACAAAGAAAACCCAAACGATCAGATCAAACTCTATGAACAAGCACCTGGCAACAGTGGAGCTAATGCATATTTACATATCAACAGATGATGAACATATTTAGCATTGAGATATATCAGCAATCTGACAAACATTAATCTCATCTATTCTTTGGTCTCCTCCATCTCCTTATGTGGCTCCATGCACAAATATAAAAAACCTTTCCCTCTAGAGAGTTTAGGTTGCAGTTAAAACTGCTGTAAGCAGGCACAGTTGGTCATTTATTATGAGGATAACGCTAATATTATTTATTGTATAGTATTGTCTTACATCTCCTGGTGCTTTGGCTAGGCTATGTTAAACAATGAAGAACATGGTGTTAGCATACTAAGCAAGTATTAACTGGTGCCTTGTGTGTGGCTAGGCTAAACTAAACAGTGAAGATGGCTTTAACCCTGTCCAAATTCATAAGCTGCATCCTCCTGAGGACCCGGCCTTCGCCTTTTACGTGGGCCAAGTCCTCCGAAAGCCAGGTAGGGCGGAAGTGAGCGGCTGTAAAATTGGACGGTCTAACCTTCAGATTTGCATCACCAGCTGTCCCGGTGGAGTTTAATAAACTCAGCAGTCTGCTTCTTGCTATCTAAAATATAACAGGACACTAGCGTAAATTCTCGATAATCTTACACTTTTGTTTAATCAGTTTTCTGTTTGACGTTTATTCAGTGGTGTGAAAACTATAACTTTAATCTCAGCCAAACCGATTGACTCACTGAAAAAAGCCAAACAATAACATTTTGAAGTTATCTAAGTGACTTATATATCATGTTTAACCTCAGTAGCGAAAGACCGCGGGGGGTTTGAAAACGATGTACCGGGAGTTCACTGTTCTCACCGGCTTTAGTGAGCCTTGAACCCCCGCCTAGCTATCGAGCTGGTGGATAACAGACGTCTTCAAAAACGTCAGAGCACTTTTGCAAAAATGTGATGTCTTGATAAACCGAGCAGATATTTGAAGTTTACACAGCTACATTCTCGCCTGAAAATATTTATTTTATTTAGTTAATTTTAATATTTAGTTTATTTTGTGACCCAGAAAGAGTAATAAGAGTAATATTAAAACTAAGTAGCTGCCACCATTGTTGGAAACTGGAATTTGCTGGGCGACGCTATGAATTCTGGGATGTGGTGGGCCACAAAGGATACACCCGACCCATCCTTCAAATCTGGGGAAAAGGAGAACGCATTTGTCGGCCGCATTTGTCAGAATCTACGAATTTGGACAACCTTTGTTGCATTACTGTGACGTAATCGGCCTGTGGTGTCAGGAGGATGCAGCCTATGAATTTGGACACTCCCTTTAGCATACTAAGCTAGTATTAACTGGTTACTTTTTGTGGCTAGGCTAAACTAATCAATGAAGAAGACGGCTTTAGCATACGAAGCTAGTATTAACTGGTGCTTTGAGTGTGGCTAGGCTAAACTAAAGAAATGAATGTGAAGGTGGCTTCAGCATGCTAGAGTTATGTCATGTATGTTGTTGCTTTCATGCACTAAACATAACTACACAGTCAACATCATTTATTCATGTAAATTCATTTGCATTGTCAGTCTTGTTTTTTCTGGAAAAACATGAAACATGAAAATATAATTATACAGTGTAAGTGAAACCATACATGTTCTTAACCAGGACATATACATTTACCTCAAATTTCTTTTATAGAGAACAGTGGCCTATGTAGATATTAACTAAACAGAAGAGAAAGGAGAGAGTGAAGCCTCCAAAAACCCCCAAAAGATAAAAATTAAAAGAAAAGCTCCAAGAGATGGAATATAATTTTCAGTCGCTCTAAATTACCTCTTTTACAACAGATCTAGAAATAAAATTCAACCCATTTTCCAATATTGAAATATTGATTAGGGCAGCTTCAAAGTTAGGAAAAGATTGCCTCTCTGCTGACTTTGCCATTGATTTTAGGAGATGTGACTTAAAGCGTGGCCTTTGGTGTCACTATAGGTGTTTGAATTAAACTGAAGTGAACCTCTAGCTCTCTGATCTTCCTGGTGGGGACAGCCTCCACCCTGAAGAGGACGTTAGAACTGTCAAACACTCTGGCACACCTTAGGTAGGCTAAAATAGGAAATAAAAACCTCAGATAAATAAACTCTCCCAACTCATGCACTTTCTCCTTACCGTGCCTGTTTCTTCATCGTGTCTTTCTTAATAACACTGGGAGCATTGCTCCCACAAGATTTGACAGTGAAACAAACATTCCAGACATCTGCCATAACCCTGCAAACACTTTCTCAATTCAGCTAAGCAAAAAGATGAGAATCCACCCCAAGCTTTCACAGCCAACACCCCAATTAGTGTCACGTCCTCCAGTCTGGAGCATTCCTCGACATGGCTCACGCTCTCCCTCCATTTCTCTCTTTGTTCTGCCCCTTTAATTCCCATCTTTTTAGCCCCAGGCGAACTTGCACATACACAGGTATCTGCTGCGTTTCCTATTTTTTTCCATTCTGTTTTATCTCCTCTGGTCTTTTTTTTTTTAACACTATGTGCTTCACTGATTCTTTCACAGCGCTCTTTTAATACGCCCACTGTTTAGATCAATCTTTCCAAATCAATACTTAATATCAGAAAGAAGCGCTGGCCTTTTGCTATATGTACCCTGGCGTATCGTCAAGACACACCGACCATCGTCTCCATTCAACCTATTCACACCAAAAGTAATGAGATATTGAATTGGACTCAGATACACTAAAGAGCGACCAATACTGTACCATCCACAATTGGTGCGTTTCTCCCCCAAACCCTGATAATATTTAGCATCAGAGCCTCATTTTTCTTTATTTGTTTCTTGTTCTCTGAACAACACATTGACCAAAACAACCACTAATTCTTCAGTGAGAAAAACTTTGCAATTGACATGTATTCCGCATAATAGTCCTCGGCCCATGACCTCTCAGCGTGTACTTCCAGCGACGTGTTTTCGAAGGGCCTACTTTCAAATGATTTTGCGTCTCTCAGGATATTCCCTGTCTTCCCATTAACCATGCATTACAGGCCTAAGTGTAGTGCCTGGGATAAGTGGGCACCAAGCAGAATTTAAGTATGTGTTGCGTGCTGTGTATAATTCATCATGTGAGGAGCCTCAAGCTTTTTAATGGTCTCTCCTCTCATTATCCAGTCTCTGTTTTTCTGCCGACCCTTCTGAGAGTTCCCCCTAATGGAAGGACAAATAGATTCATATGAGATTGTAATTACAGCGTTTTTAAGCAATAAGTACATCTAGTAAAGGTAGCAAAAAGAGTGCAGAGTGCCTGCCAGCAGGAAAAAAAGAACAGTCCAATCAGACAGTGTCAGATTACCCAACAAGCTTGTCTGTCATTCGTCTACACTCTAGTCTCGCTTCCTGTTTCTATCTGTTTCCTGTCTCCGGGTTGACTGATGGGGCCTTTGGAGGAGCTGAGCGCCACGTCAAAGTTGCAAAGCACTAACTCTTCTGTCAGACCAAGATCCGACTACATTAAATGAATAGAGACGGATGAATTTCTTGAGAGGGCTAATTTAATTGAGACTTTCCGTACTAACCGAATTGTTTCATTTGCATATTTTCACAAAAGATGGAGAAAAAGCCTTCAGTTAGTTAATTAAGGAAAAGAAAACAGTGAGAACAAGGATGACACTGCTTTTTGACAGCATTTCCAGAACCTTTTTGAGTCATCTGAACTAAAACGCGGTGTGACTTTTCAGAAGACAGTTCAATCGTCTCTGAAGAATTGAAGAAGAAAAAACTGAGACAACCAGGAAAGTAATACAATTGGGTAATTGACAGCAGAAAGCATGTGGCCAAATATATCTGGCAAAGCTCCCCGTGTTGCTGAAACATGAGCGTCGGATATTCACTTCCCTGCCAAGAAGAGCTCATGCATAAACAACACTGTCATATTTATATAGGCATCCCCGCGGAGTTATTCCACTATTGTGCTGTTATACTAACTACCTCTGCCGAGGGAACATGACAGTATCGCCACAACACATGTTCATAAGTGATTAAATTTCACTCTCCCCTTGTAGGCTGCTCTTATCGGTGAGGTTTCTTTGGTGTTTCTCAGCTGCGGAGAGGGTCACTAGGGGCAGCTGCGGGAAGCAGATAAAAAATTGTATTTTTCATTGCCACTGAGCTGCTGTGCACAGCCATCACCAGACGCACATGCCGGGGAATGTTGTCGAGGCCAACCTCGGGAGTGCTGGGTTGATAAAAACAGATTCCCTCCATTGCACTTGAGCGTTATTATTCTCTCATCGTTTTTTTTTACTTCTTCTTCTTCCCCTCTATCTGAAGCCTATTGTTGGAACACTGGGTGGTTATTGGGTTTTGTCAAGACAGGCGAGAAACGAATGGAGGATGGGGACAAGCTTTATGCCCTCATTCTCTGCTCCAGTGCCGTGGAGCAAAATAAACCCACATATAGCCTCCGCTGGCACCTCGCACCACTCAGATTCTCTCTCTGAAATGATAACAGACGTTTTCTTTGGGTAAAACATTGGAGGTGAAGATTTATTTTTGTGCCGAGGTGCTCTGTAATTGAATACAAAAAGAAAAAAGGAAATTTTTCCCAGTTTTCCCAGACACACTTTGTCGTCACTAGTTAAAGTCACACCGAAATGATTGCAGAGGGAAAATATTAACCTTGTACACTCTCTCTGAGGTAACGAGCTGTGTGCAGACCTTTGATGAAGTAGGACTCTGAGTTGGATTACTTCACAAGACAACGGAGAAATGAAGAGAAATAACCAAGCTATTTTTTTTTGGCTCCAAATTTCATAGATTTAATTCTCCTGAACTGACACTCAGGCTGTATTCAGACTTCACACCATGTCCTCGCACAGTATATACATTCAGCTATTCCAGAGAGATAATATTTTCTAGAGAGAAAGAGATGATCTAAAATTCATGCACCCAGTGATGGCAGTTGACCTTGTAAACTTTTCCAGCTCGCAGCCAAGTAAAGTTTCACTTCTGCTCCGAGCTCTGCGATCTAATGAGGGTTTGTAGAGAGAGAGAGATGCGCCCGCTATCTGCGGGGCCTTGTTGTGAAATTAAAGGTCATTCTCACTGGATGAGCAACCCCGATACCACCTATCTCTCTTCTCTCCGGCCAACGGGGAAATCAAACACTATTAGACTGGAGAAGCGTCCTTTATCATCACGGTCATTATCATCCGAATCATCACCCAGGCCACGGCGCATCATTTAGCCTCCCCATTTAACTTCTCACCAGCCGTGTGTCAAACATATCCACCAGTGACAATGTGTCCGGCAATATTGGGAGCTGCGGGGAATTATGCAAGAAGGAAAGCAATTAGCGGGCCAGAAAAGGGTGAAGATTCAAAGGCAGGGCGTGTACAGTCATAGAACAAGGAGAAAGGGGAGATATAAGCGAGAGAGCTGAATTACTTGTTATTGCCACTAATGAGGGCTATGCAATGAGGGCTTAAGAGGGAACGAGGTAATGCACCTTCTGCTGTGTAATTGGGGTAAAAGCTCTATCCCTGCTCGTTCCAGTGTGGATCCAGAAATCCTGAAATTGTGAATCGTTTGGTACATTTCCACAGCATATGCAATGCAATACAGTGGGTGTTTGGGTGTAGTGTATTGCTGAAGCACGGATTGCCATAATGTGATGTTTTCCATCAGGAAAGAATACAAGGATTGCAACCTGAAATTGAGCTATTACATAACAGTTACGGATGGCAGAAATGCTCTGTTAGGTTGACACAGGGGAGACATCAGTGACAGGAGACATGACGTTGATTAATGGCTCAGTCCTACTGCTAGCATGATTTTTAACTTAAAGTTACAGGAAAACTGAAGCCAGTTAGAATGAAATAACATCAGAAAATGCTTTTTGAAATTGTGCTTACATTTTAATGGTCCTTGTGTTTGATAAAACTGTGAATGGCCATATAATCAGTAACTTGTACAGCAAAAGAAGGACAACATATTAGAGGAAAATATATGAAGACTGTGAGGAAGAGGACTCTCTTACTACTATTTATATCAGTGTTTCCATACCACTGTGCCGAGGCACATAGGTGAGCCGTGAGACATGGTCAGGTGTGCTGTGGAAGATTATCTGGTGCCACCTGATTACATACATGCCAACCTTCCCAGTTTTTCCGGGAGAATCCCAAATATCAGTGCCCCTCCTGAAAATCTCCCGGAGCCACCATTCTCCCGAATTTCTCCCGATGTTCCACCTGGACAACAAAACTGAAAAACCATATCCCAGAATTCATAGCGCGGCCCAGCCAAACAATGGGGGCAGCTTCTTAGTTTTAATATTACTCTTATTAATCTTTCTGGGTCGCAAAATATGCTTTTAACATCTTTTCAGGCGAGAATGTAGCTGTGTAACTTCAAATATCTGAGCTGTGAGAACAGCAAACCCCCGCGGTCTTTCGCTACTCAGGTTAAACGTAATATATAAGTCACTTTGATAACTTAAAAATGTCATTGTTTGGCTTTTTTCAGTGTTTTAGTTGTTTGTGAATAAATCAGTTTGGCTGAGACTAAAGTTATTAGATTAGATTCGATTAAATAAAACTTTATTAATCCCTCGGGAGGGTTCCACCGGGGTTTTTCACACAGCTGAATAAAAGTCAAACAGAAAACTGATTAAACAGAAGTGTGAGATGGTCGGGAATTTACGCCAGCGTCCAGGTTATATTTTAGATAGCAAGGAGCAGACAGCAGAGTTTCATTCCACCGAGAGAGCTCGTGATGTAATTCTGATGGCTAGACCATCCAATTTCACAGTCGCTCACTTCCAGCCTACCCAGCTTTCGGAGGACCCGGCCCACTTACAGTGGGGCAAAAAAGTATTTAGTCAGCCACCGATTGTGCAAGTTCCCCCACTTAAAATGATGACAGAGGTCAGTAATTTGCACCAGAGGTACACTTCAACTGTGAGAGACAGAATGTGAAAAAAAAATCCATGAATTCACATGGTAGGATTTGTAAAGAATTTATTCGTAAATTAGGGTGGAAAATAAGTATTTGGTCACCTCAAACAAGGAAAATCTCTGGCTCTCACAGACCTGTAACGTCTTCTGTAAGAAGCTTTTCTGTCCCCCACTCGTTACCTGTATGAATGGCACCTGTTTGAACTCATCATCTGTATAAAAGACACCTGTCCACAGCCTCAAACAGTCAGACTCCAAACTCCGCCATGGCCAAGACCAAAGAGCTTTCGAAGGACACCAGGAACAGGATTGTAGACCTGCACCAGACTGGGAAGAGTGAATCTACAATAGGCAAGCAGCTTGGTGTGAAAAAATCAACTGTGGGAGCAATCATCAGAAAATGGAAGACATACAAGACCACTGATAATCTCCCTCGATCTGGCACTCCACGCAAGATCTCATCCCGTGGGGTCAAAATGATCATGAGAACGGTGAGCAAAGATCCCAGAACCACACGGGGGGACCTGGTGAATGACCTGCAGAGAGCTGGGACCAAAGTAACAAAGGTCACCATCAGTAACACACTACAACGGCAGGGAATCAAATCCCGCAGTGCCAGACGTGTTCCGCTGCTGAAGCCAGTGCATGTCCCGGCCCGTCTGAAGTTTGCCAGAGAGCACATGGATGATACAGCAGAGGATTGGGAGAATGTCATGTGGTCAGATCAAAGGTCACCATCAGTAACACACTACAACGGCAGGGAATCAAATCCCGCAGTGCCAGACGTAAATGGCCTGCATTTATGGTAAATGGCCTGCATTTGTATAGCGCTTTACTCAGTCCCTAAGGACCCCAAAGCGCTTTACACTACATTCAGTCATCCACCCATTCACACACACATTCACACACTGGCAATGGCAAGCTACGTTGTAGCCACAGCCACCCTGGGGCGCACTGACGTGTTCCGCTGCTGAAGCCAGTGCATGTCCAGGCCCGTCTGAAGTTTGCCAGAGAGCACATGGATGATACAGCAGAGGATTGGGAGAATGTCAGATGAAACCAAAGTAGAACTTTTTGGTATAAACTCAACTCGTCGTGTTTGGAGGAAGAAGAATACTGAGTTGCATCCCAAGAACACCATACCTACAGTGAAGCATGGGGGTGGAAACATCATGCTATGGGGCTGTTTTTCTGCCAAGGGGACAGGACGACTGATCCGTGTTAAGGACAGAATGAATGGGGCCATGTATCGTGAGATTTTGAGCCAAAACCTCCTTCCATCAGTGAGAACTTTGAAGATGAAACGAGGCTGGGTCTTCCAACATGACAATGATCCAAAACACACCGCCCGGGCAACAAAGGAGTGGCTCCGTAAGAAGCATTTGAAAGTCCTGGAGTGGCCTAGCCAGTCTCCAGACCTCAACCCCATAGAAAATCTGTGGCGGGAGTTGAAAGTCCGTGTTGCTCGGCGACAGCCCCAAAACATCACTGCTCTCGAGAAGATCTGCATGGAGGAATGGGCCAAAATACCAGCTACTGTGTATGCAAACCTGGTAAAGACCTATAGTAAACGTTTGACCTCTGTTATTGCCAACAAAGGTTATGTTACAAAGTATTGAGTTGTATTTTTGTTATTGACCAAATACTTATTTTCCACCCTGATTTACGAATAAATTCTTTACAAATCCTACCATGTGGATTCATGGATTTTTTTTTTTTCACATTCTGTCTCTCACAGTTGAAGTGTACCTCTGGTGCAAATTACTGACCTCTGTCATCATTTTAGGTGGGGGAACTTGCACAATCGGTGGCTGACTAAATACTTTTTTGCCCCACTGTAGACCATGGTCGTGTCCAAATTCATGGGCTGCATCCTCCTGAGGCCGCATTTGTAGACCGATTACGTCACAGCGACGCGCCGAAGGCTGTCCAAATTCGTAGACTGCTCCGAATGTAGCCGACAAATGCGTCCTCCTTTTCCCCGAATTTGAAGGATGGGTCGGGTGTGTCCTTCGTGGCCTACCATATCCCAGAATTAATAGCGCGGCCCAGCCAAACTCCAGTTTCCAACAATGGCGGCCGCTACTAAGTTTTAAAATTACTCATACTAATCTTTCTGGGTCACAAAATAAACTTTTAACATATTTCCAGGCGAGAAAGTAGTTGTGTAAACATCAAATATCTTCTCGGTTTATCAAGATATTGCATATTTGCAAAAGTGCTTCGACGTTTTCGGAGGCGTCTGTTACCCACCAGCTCGATAGCTAGCCGGGAGCTCGAGGGTTACTGATGCGGCCGAGAACGGCACAACTCCGGCACATCATTTTCAGATCACCGTGGACTTTCGCTACTCAGGTTAAACGTAATATATAAGTCACTTAGACAACCTAAAAATGTTATCGTTGGGCTTTTTTCAGTGTTTTGTTTGTTCGTGAGTAAATCAGTTTGGCTGAGATTAAAGTTATTAGATTAGATTAGATTAGATAAAATAAAACTTTATTAATCCCCCGGGTGGGTTCCTCCTTGGTTTTTACACAGCTGACTAAACGTCAAACAGAAAACTGATTAAACAGAAGTATGAGACAGTCGAGAATTTACGCCAGTGTCCCGTTATATTTTAGATAGCAAGGAGCAGACGGCTGAGTTTATTAAACTGCACCGAGACAGCGGTGACGCTAATCAGAAGGCTAGACCATCCAATTTCATGGCTGTTTACTTCCGGCCTACCCGACCTTCTGACGACCCGGCCCACGTAGACCGCGAAGCCGGGTCCACAGGAGGATGCAGCCCATGAATGTGGACACGACCCATGTCACTACCCGATCCGTACTGGAAACCCGATCAGTACGCCGCATGCGAAATGGTTCATTATTGCAAACATTTTAAGATATACAGTGGGGCAAAAAAGTATTTAGTCAGCCACCGATTGTGCAAGTTCCCCCACCTAAAATGATGACAGAGGTCAGTAATTTGCACCAGAGGTACACTTCAACTGTGAGAGACAGAATGTGAAAAAAAAAAAAATCATGAATCCACATGGTAGGATTTGTAAAGAATTTATTGGTAAATCAGTGTGGAAAATAAGTATTTGGTCAATAACAAAAATACAACTCAATACTTTGTAACATAACCTTTGTTGGCAATAACAGAGGTCAAACGTTTACTATAGGTCTTTACCAGGTTTGCACACACAGTAGCTGGTATTTTGGCCCATTCCTCCATGCAGATCTTCTCGAGAGCAGTGATGTTTTGGGGCTGTCGCCGAGCAACACGGACTTTCAACTCCCGCCACAGATTTTCTATGGGGTTGAGGTCTGGAGACTGGCTAGGCCACTCCAGGACTTTCAAATGCTTCTTACGGAGCCACTCCTTTGTTGCCCGGGCGGTGTGTTTTGGATCATTGTCATGTTGGAAGACCCAGCCTCGTTTCATCTTCAAAGTTCTCACTGATGGAAGGAGGTTTTGGCTCAAAATCTCACGATACATGGCCCCATTCATTCTGTCCTTAACACGGATCAGTCGTCCTGTCCCCTTGGCAGAAAAACAGCCCCATAGCATGATGTTTCCACCCCCATGCTTCACTGTAGGTATGGTGTTCTTGGGATGCAACTCAGTATTCTTCTTCCTCCAAACACGACGAGTTGAGTTTATACCAAAAAGTTCTACTTTGGTTTCATCTGACCACATGACATTCTCCCAATCCTCTGCTGTATCATCCATGTGCTCTCTGGCAAACTTCAGACGGGCCGGGACATGCACTGGCTTCACCAGCGGAATACGTCTGGCACTGCGGGATTTGATTCCCTGCCGTTGTAGTGTGTTACTGATGGTGACCTTTGTTACTTTGGTCCCAGCTCTCTGCAGGTCATTCACCAGGTCCCCCCGTGTGGTTCTGGGATCTTTGCTCACTGTTCTCATGATCATTTTGACCCCACAGGATGAGATCTTGCGTGGAGTGCCAGATCGAGGGAGATTATCAGTGGTCTTGTATGTCTTCCATTTTCTGATGATTGCTCCCACAGTTGATTTTTTCACACCAAGCTGCTTGCCTATTGTAGATTCACTCTTCCCAGTCTGGTGCAGGTCTACAATACTTTTCCTGGTGTCCTTCGAAAGCTCTTTGGTCTTGGCCATGGCGGCGTTTGGAGTCTGACTGTTTGAGGCTGTGGACAGGTGTCTTTTATACAGATGATGAGTTCAAACAGGTGCCATTCATACAGGTAACGAGTGGGGGACAGAAAAGCTTCTTACAGAAGACGTTACAGGTCTGTGAGAGCCAGAGATTTTCCTTGTTTGAGGTGACCAAATACTTATTTTCCACCCTAATTTACAAATAAATTCTTTACAAATCCTACCATGTGAATTCATGGATTTTTTTTTAACATTCTGTCTCTCACAGTTGAAGTGTACCTCTGGTGCAAATTACTGACCTCTGTCATCAGTGGGGGAACTTGCACAATCGTGGCTGACTAAATACTTTTTTGCCACACTGTACTTGTTATTCTTAACATCTTAACAGATACTCTGACGCATAACTATTGTAAAACGCTACGACCGGAAGTAGAAACCTTTCGCGCATGCGGTGTACCGATCGGGTTTCCGGTACTGATCGGGTAGTGACAGACCATGAAGGCCGGGTCCTCAGGAGGATGCAGCCTCTGAATTTGGACACCCCCACTGTTTCCGGCCGGCCAATAATAACGGTGACATTTAACTTATTTTATCCGATAAATAAAGACTGTAAAATTCAAGTTTTTTTTATATATATATGCATATGTATACCCCCCCAAACAGCCTCTTTGAATGTCTCCCTAATTCTGAGGTCTTAAGGTTGGCAAGTATGCCTAATTAGTACTCTAAGCGACCGGCGTGAGTAATGGGCAGAACAATCACATTTTCTTCCACTAGAGGGCAGTACAACTACCCACTCTATTAAATGGGTTGCCAACTGCCAGTAAAACAGAAGACAAAGAAGAAATGACATAATAATCATGCTGTGAGACAACGCAGTGCGTAACAGCAACAGATGAATATTTGAAAAGGAACAGTAGTCAATGTGACCTGGATCCTGGCGAAACTTCCGACCCAGATGAAAGCCTTAGCATGCGTAGTGGTCAGAAGAAAGCAAAAAAGGTATACTGGGGACAAACCGAACCAATTCCGCTATGCCTGATGCACAGGGGGAAATGATCAATATGCTTTTTGTGACTATTTTATTTGGTGGTGTGCCGTGTGATTTTTCTAATGTGAAATATGTGCTTTGGCTCCAAAAGGTTTGGAAACACTGATTTATATTATAATTTGTATAGCACTTTAGGAGCACACCTTTCACTTTATTAAAAGCACCTTATATAGCACTTTATTTAGCATCGCACTTTAAGCATAGATTTGCATATGAAGAACATTTGCACACAAGAAGTTTAATTATTTATTGAATATTTATTGTGTATTTTAAAATCAGTTGGTAGCCTTTGTTCCAGGTCCTGCACAGCTGCTCCTCACTGATAAGTGTGGTGGTTGTCTGTGAAGAGAAAAGGTTGTGATTGAGAGCATATAAGGTTTACCAGTAAGGAGAACCAATGCAAATGTGTGTGTGTGCAAAGAGGTGATTGAGATGTGATTACTCACCTTTCTTTCCTGTGTCCTCTCCAGGGTTCTGGGAGAGGCCATGGTTTAAGGGAGAGTGGGGAATCTTTGGTGCTTGGGTTTTTGGTGTTTTTATAATAGTGGTGTGGTGTAAGGATAAAGTGTGAAATATTTAATAATATGAAAATGTAAAATGATGTTAGTAAAAGAATGACAATGTATATATTTATTTATTGACATTATGTATTGTATAGGTTGGGATTTGAGAACTCACCTGTTAGTAGAATAATGGTTTAGCATGTGACAGCTGAGAGTATTTAAGGCTGCCAGTTGTCATTAGACAAGGATTGTTGTGTTGTGAGGAAGCGTGAAATGTGAGTCATTGTCATAGCTGGAGAGCTATATGGTGAGTAAATGCCTCTTGTTCCACTACACTTGTCTTGGTCTGCTTGTGAATCCAGCCGCAAAAGGCCGCCCTGTTACAAAGACAATGACGAGTGCTGGACGTTACTGTCTTTTTGTACGAATCAACAAATTTAAATCAAACTACTTCGTCAGTCCAGTCCTTGTACCTGAGCATTTTCAGGGGAATTTTTGCTTTGTCTGTTAAACCAGTTGAATCATTTCTATATAAAAAAGCCACCTAACCTAAAGGCAGTGTTGGGGAGTAACAGAATACATGTACTGCCGTTACGTATTTAAAATACAAAATATGAGTAACTGTATTCTGTTACAGTTACCATTTAAAAGGGTGGTATTCAGAATACAGTTACTTTGTTACTTTCCTGTTTCATATGTTAGGCTATGCCCTCTCTATTTTTGGTAATTCCACGCCGGTGAAAACCCAAACAAAACACGCATTAAGAGGCTCTAATGTCTGTGTCTCAATCCCGTGGCCCATGTCAACTCTACTTGCGGCCCGCAAAATGACGTGAAGAAATATTTTTTAAAATTATTCACAAAAACGATTTAATATGAAGGCAATAGGCAGAGTGTTACAGGCATAGCCCTAAAGAATGTAGCCTCATGGGCAGTGTAGTCCGTGCTGCAGGGAGAATGGACTGCCATACCCGTTACGTGTCTGTGAGCGAGAAGGGACAAAAAGGAGAGTGGAAAAGTACGAGTTGTCACCGAGCAGAAACGGGAGCTGGAAGCATGTAACTATAATAACAACCGCTGCAGCCAAGCTATTAAGACTCGACTGTACGCTGTGTTCGTGTTTTCCTCTGAAACAATAAGTTCCGTTGGAGCAGCCTTTCAATGCCTCTCTCTGTCTCTCGCTAGCAAAGTTGACCCAGACAACAAAGTAAAGCTAGTTTTCGGCTACGAGCCCGACACAGAACCCGACGTATTAGTCAGAGGTCCCTTTACTACGGTTCGGAGCCGCGGACCTGTTTTATATATGCGTGGAATAGTTTTCTATACGAGATCACTGCAAAAAGTGCAGCCTTACCTAATGTCCACCCTACTGTTACTCATTTTATATTAAGATTTAAACATCTAGCCTGGATTGGTATGGTGGGTAACCTTCAGTAATAGTTGTACATCACACAGCAATAGTACATTCATGTAGTTGTAAAAAGCATGATAATATATTAATCCAAAGTATTCAGAATACGTTACAAAATACATTTGGGGCATGTATTCTGTAGTGTCTATAGTGGAATTCATTTTAAAACTAACCTTCCCCACACTGCCTAAAGGTATGAGACAATGTTATGTCGACAAACAATACACACAAAAGACAACTTAGACTAAAATTGTTTTTTTTTTTTTGCTATCTTAGACCTTTACTAGCAGACTGCCACGAAAACAGACAATTTGTTTTTAGTTGAAATGGGCAAAGAAAATACCAAAGGTAACAGTTTGTCAGTCATAAAATAATGTTTTTGTGCCAGCAAGGAAAAGTTAGTAAATCCATACCTGAATAGTTGAATATAGAATTATTACAAAAATGCACTACCACAGTGTCCACGACTATTTGTCACGGACTGGTCACCAGACTTCAATATTTTTGAAGCAGTGTGGGATTATCTCGATAGAGAACAGAACAAACTACCAAATACCCTTGGTTGTATACAAGGGTAGTAGTGTCGGCTGGCACTGAAATAAGCTGTTAGTTGAACTTGATACGTGGCCTGCCTGAACTAAAGCTATGCTATCTTGCTTGATTTAACGGATGAGCTAAAGTTTACAATACATTTCCATGACATCGCAGGGAATTTGTTTTGGGGAGAAGGTTTATCTGAATCCTATTTTATAAATTTTTGACATGCAAAATTTGCAAGATCACTAGAAAGTATGCAGTATATGCCTGATAAATATATCCCAACTAAGCAAACCTATTTATTATACTAAATTTTTTTAGAAGAGCTAAAGCCCAAAATGCATGTAAGACATTTGATTTAAAAAGCAAAATCTTCCTGTTCATGAAACTAAGCATAATTTGCATGCTTCTAAAATCCAGCTTTCACCCTAAACCTGCTCCTAAGTGGTTTGCCAGGGATCTGTTGGATGTTAAATGGATAAAAGTGTATGAATTCTTGTGTGAGGAATTGTAGCAAGCACATTTGAATGATGAACAGAAACGTAATAAGTGATATAACTAGTTATTTTGGATATTAGCTCATTTGTAAAGATTTTTTTTAAACTGATTATCACTTTAATAATAATAATAATAATAATAATGGATACTTTATTGATCCCCATGGGGAAATTACTTGTTTTTTCTCTGCATTTGACCCATTCACTCAGTGAAGCAGTGGGCAGCCCACTAAGCAGGCGCCCGGGGAGCAGTGTGTAGGGACGGTACCTTGCTCAGGGGTACCTCAGGGTAGCCGTTAAGTGGATTCGAACCGCCGACCTTCCGATCATGGGGCGACCACTTTACCTACTGAGCTATCCCTGCCCCAAACAAAGCAACATTTATGAGTTCAAGAGAGCTGCTGCTAGCAGCTAATAGTACTTCATCCTGTCCGAGCACACATCGTTTATCAGTTGGCACATTCTCAGGAAAGTGCAGTCTAAATCCATGCTATAATAGTTTAATAATATCCAGAGTTCATTTATAGTACATAATCAGGCAAACCAAAAAAGGCTGTCCCAATGGGTACAACAATCATTAAAAGTTTGGCGCCTTCCCAGGATCCAACCAGGATGACAGAGAATATGACAGTTAGCTTTTATTTTTCCTGTAAAGTCAAAAGCCTGGGAGAGGAGAGTGGAACAGCAAGGAGCTTTCCTGCAGTTCAACCATAGCTCTGATCGAGATATTTAAAAGGGGCGCCTGGTCCGTCTCCCCTCACTCCCATTTAAGAAGGGCAGCTTTGCCAAAGACTTTTGTAGAGATGTCTTGTCTTTTTATCAGTGGATGAAAAGCGCCTCTGTTTCCTCACAGCATGGTTGGCGCTAATTAGTTTGACACACATATTACCCAAGAGGCTTGTAAACCTCTGCTCCCCACCAACTGGGGAGTCGACCAAAGATAAAACAGTGATGAATAAACCTTGGTGGATGCTGGAGATGAAATCGGAAGGATGATGAAAACAAGGACGCCCGAGTGAATCATAAAGTGTAATGATATTAAGCAGAGAATGATATGTTCCCATTTAAGATGCCGACTTGATTTCCCTTTTTGTGCATAATCACAGTGTGCTGCTCGTAGAAGCATGTTACAAAAGAAGAGGCTCTTTAAAATATTAAACAATAAGCCCTGAGCTTTACTCAGCCCGCTACATAATTTTGAAAAATGCACAAAAGTTTGTAAACGATAGAGAGAGCTCGTGGGGAGGGGCAGAGGAGGAGATGTGAATCTGTAATGCAGGCAGAAATTCTCACACCACAGAATATTAGAAGTGGGACAAAATAGCAATTCATTTTGAGGCCAAGGACTTTTTCTCCCCACAAATCATTGAACAAGACCTCAGTGTTGGCGGATGCGATGGCGGACACACGCCATTTTTAAAGGAGTGCTGCCAGTGAGTCCTGCAACTTGCGGTGTATGCAGGAATGGGTGTCAAATGGATTTTTGGTTGAGGTCATGCAACCTAATGTGGCTGTTTTACTTCTGGCAGTTGCATTTACGCTTAGAACTTTTGAAAGTGGTGTGAGTTTGCAAAGATTAATATATTAGCAGCTACAAACATTTGATTTGGCAGAGGTTTTTGTAGGATGGCACAAGCACAAAGAGGTTTTAATTCAAAGGCTGGGAAATAAAGGTGTGTGTGTGTGTGTGTGTGTGTGTGTGTGTGTGTGTGTGTGTGTGTGTGTGTGTGTGTGTACAAAAATGCAGTAGTGTGAAAAAGTGTTTGCCCCCTTACTTATTTGCTATTTTTTTACGTTTGTCATACTTAAATGTTTCAGACAATCAAACAAATGTACATATTAGATGATAAAAAAACAAAACACAAAATGCAGTTTCTAAATGAAGATGTTTGTTATTAAGGCAAAAAACCCTCAAACCAAACCTAAATGGCCCTGTATGACAAAGCGATTATCCCCACTCCCACCACATTATAACATAAGTTAACTGTGGTGATCACATCTTTGAAAAGCTCAAACTCTCTAGCCACACCCTCACCTGTTCTCATTATAACAAGCTTTTTCTTTAAGCAGAAAACCCCCCCAAAAACGTCTCTAATGTCAAGTACTCCAAAATGGCCAACTCAGTCTGATCACTGGATTTGCAAGTTTCAGAATAATTTAAACCAACAGATGGAGAACAGATGAATATTAACAGTGTTAATGTTAATAATGTAAACATTAACATGTTGATATGGTTCATGTTAGTAGAGTTAGATTGTTTAGTTCACTGCTAAAAAGCCACTATCTATTCAAATACCTTTTTCTAATCAGAGGACCATTCAAGGTTACCCCCCCAAATATAAATAAAGAAAGAAAATGTCCAGCCTTGCTTTCCTGGGTATTCAAATGCTGCACTCTCTGAGGAGAAGAGGCATCCTTGAGTCCATCTGATCCATGTCTAACTTGCAAGGCCAAAGTTCTCACTCTTTGCTCCAATAGCACAGGTTGGGATACAAACATCACTGACCTCCTGTTACCAATATTAACATTAAGTACATGCACACCCACGCACACACCACCCTCCCACCCCCTTCGAGTGAAGTTACCTAAGGGAAAAAGAGCTGCTGGTTGTTTGTAAATGGGGCTAGACAAGGAGACAAAATAATTCCCTCTGGAATGCCAGACCTAATCAAAGTCTCTTTTGGATGCAAGCTAACAAGCAATCAAACAAAAGGCACCCCGAGCTTCCATGAACATCTCGTTAATAAAAAAGGATGGACGGATGGAGGGAAGGAAGGGTGGGAGCCGATGCTTTTCCGGTCAAGCAGGCAGCGATATAAGGCCCTGATCACAGTGGTTTATCTGGTAATTGGGTTTGAGAAATAGTTAAAATGATGGGTGGCGTGATCGGGGGCCATTAGAGGAAATGACACTTTAGGTTTGAAGGAGAAAAAAGACTGGAAGGCAGCTGTGGAGGGTTCCCTGTCTTGGAGATCTGTGGCAAAATGCAGGGAAAATGGGGACGAGGCTGTCAGCGACAGAGGCCCAGAGTCACAGTGGAATGACAGGAGGAGCAATTTAATCTGGTGCACTGGGATGAGAGAGGGAAAAGGAGGGAAAGGGGGGGCTCTGCAGTGGTAGGGACAGGCGATGCTTGAAGAGCTGAGGGTTTGTATGTGGAGATTTCACGGGGGAGTGTGGGGTGGGAGGGCGTATTTCATAAAGGTACAAGGAAAAAAATTAAGGTGGAGAGTTGATGATAGGCTGTCAAAAGGAAGATTGCAGGGTTTTTCATGTAGATTTTGCAGTGCAATCAAAGGAAGAGAAAGTTGGGGTGGGATAGCGCTGAGGGATGAGGCGGCAGGCGGGGTGGGTGGAGACAGGGACGGGGGACTGATGACGACTGGCCAGAGGTGGAAGAGAAGCGATTACACAAACAGGAAAGGGTTTCAGGCAGTGAGAGAAGTCGGCAAGAAGCTTGGGAATGAAAGAGTCAGGAGGAGATGGATGGAAAAGCGACATGCTGACATCATTCAAACTTAAATCATAAAAGAAAGATCCCTCTGGCAGCTAGAGAGGCTGATGCCCTTAATCAAAGCTAAAATAGCAAAGTGCAGGCATGTTAATTACCCGGAGATTATTCCTTCGGAAAACATCCGCGTGCACCAAATGAATGCACGTCCTTGGCGTGTGTTAGAGGCGGGGGCAAACAGCACCCACCCAGCTCCTCACACGCCCTCAGTGCTGTTAACATTGTGCTGCGAAAAGCCTATTACCAGGCTTCACCAGCAGCTTATCCCTCACCACTGCAGGGAAGATTCTGGCCCAGCAACCAAGAATGGCGTCTTTGCTCGGGAAAATGAGAGATGCTAAATCCCCGAGCCATAACCCACTTCTTGCCTGGCGCACAATAGAAAGCCCTTGGAGGAGATGACTCTGAGCTTCCTCTCAGGCAGCCGTTTAACACCCTTCTGAGAATATTTGTTTGACGTTACAGCAGCCATAGATGTGATGGACGCTGTCTGATGAGAGGGAGTTTCAACAGGGCTGGTGGGAGATTATATTTTTATTGCCTGCACGAGGAAAAGGAGACAGGTGCCTTTTAAGATTTTTATCTGCATATAAAAGAGGAAACTCGGAGCTTTGGATGTGCTCCAAAATGGCTGCCTTATCAGGTTCAGCGCTCTGGTGCTTCTCCGTGTCAGCATGTGTCTCCGGCTTCCTCTGTTTCTCCGTGTCAGCCTCCCAGTCAGCTCCACTTATGTCCAAACGCAAAGTTAAAACTGCTGCTGAGAAAAATATTCAAAGTAGAGAAGATAAATGTAGCCTGCTAACGCAATCACGAGTATGAACATACTGATGTGCCGATTCTGGACTGGGAACAAAAAGTGCATTTTGTTCTCGAACAAGAGGTCAGGTCAAGTGTCCTCAAGCTGCTGTCAGTTCAGAGAAAGTTCGCATATTACTAAGTGGAGTGTTGCTTTATATGAAAGGTCAACAGATTAAATTTTCATGAGGTCAGAAGCCAGTAACGATATCGGCACATTACTGTAAAAGTAGAGTGTATGATTCAAATCTAACTTCAAGTAAAGCCTGCGAGACTTGACGTAGGAGGATAAATGAATCCAGTTTGTCCTTTAGGCTGATGAAAGGTTGAGGTCGAGCTTGTTTTCTGGCAGTGTGCATGCAGGTGCAGGGCGAGACTGTAACCCTACACCTTGATTGTTTGCAGGAAGAATTTGATGCACCTTTCCTTGGGGATTGTTGTGTTTGCTTAGCTGTGTATTCATTAACAGAGACCACAGATGTCAGGGTCCTGGGTCTCCTGACCCAGCGTTTTTAGTTCTTTGTGATTTTTGTATTGTTGTACTTGTGTGTGATTTATTCTATGGTTTCTAGTTTTGATCCCTTGCCCTTCATGTCTCTCTGTGTCCCCTCTGTTCTGTGTAAGTCTGTGTCTGCATGTTTGAGTTTCCCTCTGTGTCTTTTGGTTCATCGAGTCCTCTGCCTTACTGGTGATGTCTCTGTGTTTCTTAGTTGCTGTCTCCACTGTGTCAAGTTTGCGTCTCTGTGTGATACTTCCTGTTTTACTTTGATGGTCCGTGTCTTATGTGAATGCGTCCTGCTTTGCTTGTCTTGTCAGTTCTGATTTCCCCCAGCTGTGCTCTCCTTCTCTGTCTCATTCCCCTCGTTACTTCCCAGTGTAGTTAAACCCTGTGTTTCTCTGAGTCAGTGTTGCATCGTACCCTCAACAAGCTGTGTGTTTTACCTCCGTATTTCCAGTGTTTTGTCTCCAGCTCCCTATTTCTGCTACAGAGTTTTAGTCCACCAGCGTTTTTGTTTGTCTTTTGGTGAGTTTAGTTTAGTAAGAGGTTTTTCCCAGCAATAAAGCTGTGCTTTAAGTTGTACTTCTGTGTCTGAGTCCTGCATTTTGGATCCACCACTCCTGCTTGCCTGCCTGCCACACAGCGAGTCATGACAACAGGAAGTGATTGACTTTCCATGACTTCGAGCGACTACGGGCGAAAGAAAATTTTCCCAACTTCCAGGCAAGCCACTGAATAAGAGTGAACAATACTGTTGACTGATATGATCTGTTAGTAAATACATTAAAGGGTCACCTGGGCCAGCGGTCCCCAACCTTTTTCGCGCCACAGACCAGTTTATGTCCGACAAGTTTTTCACAGACCGTCCTTTAAGGTGTTGCAGATAAATACAACAAAATAAAACCAGTATCGGTACCAAAAAAGAGAAAATATATTCATAACAAACGGAAAAAGACCCAGGGAAAACGAGTTAACAATAAAAACGACAAAAAAACAACAATAAAAAAACATAAATTTCACACTCGACCCTCCACACTCGACTGCTGTCAGCTTCAAAGTGACAAACAATATACGACTGCTTCGTGTACGTACGCAGCTTAATTATTGCCAAAAGTATTTGTGTGTCTGCATTCACACACGTATGATCTTGAGTGACATCCCATTCTTAATCTGCAGGGTTAAATACGATGTCGCCCACCCTTTGCAGCTATAAAAGCTTCAAATGTTCTAGGAAGACTTTCCACAAGATTCAGGAGTGTGTTTCTGGGAATTTTTGGCCATACTCCCAGAAGCACATTTGTGAGATCAGACATGGTGCACACAGTCTGGTGTATGGAAGTGACTGGAACACCTGAATTTGATGATTTGTATGAATGTGTTAATACTTTATATAGTGCACCTTACAGTGAATAGTAGTTCCTCAGGTAAATTTAAAAGTATGCATTCTGGGTTGTTGTCACCATGTTGTGGTTCATGTAAAACCAAAACAAAGACACCAACAGGTAAAACACACTAACAAACAGAAAAACCCCATCAGAGAAGCTAAACAGTGAGGGAGCGTTATTAGCAGGTTCTGTAGTGTGTGTAGTGTTCTCCGTTGATACTGGTTGCACTGGTAGAAGTAGCCACAATTACGTCTGTGTGTCCGAGGTATAATGCTGATTCCCAGTCACGCTGTTGCCTGTAAAAAGCTGTTTTCTAAAAAACTAAAGCACAAAGATTTTCTTTGGTTCTAGCTCTGCTGTCGTGTAGCTATAGCCAAGATAACTGTCCCATCTGAGGTGTGTAACATAGCAACATGACATAATTAGAGCTTGCCCGTATGATAATACTGTGATCGCACAGATATTTTCCAAAATGTTGTTGAAGGTGTTGTTTCTTCTTCCTCCATTTTCTACCGAAGCCATGTGTTGTCTGCTCTGTGAACTCATCTCCATGTTGCTGCTTCCATTCCGGTCATATGTGTGATTGTGTCATTTCCCAACAGTTTCAAATGTCCGCAAATTAACCTTCCAACCCGAAAGCAACATCTATCACCCTCTATTCCATATATACAACAGTCCCATAATGCACTGCACTGGCGATCTATTAAAATATGTGTGTAACCCGTATGAACATATAAACACATCTGAATATCCTAAATCTCTAAGCAGAGGATGAAGTTGTTTGTGGTCATATCTGTAGTCCATAGTTAAAATCACATGTATACTAAAACACATGTAAATGTATTTCTATATATTTTAGTCTTTTAGTGACAGTTTTCTGCCCTCAAATACACATTTGATTATTTGAAAATATCCCTTTTTTTTAAACTTTGTGTTTATTGAGTGTTTTTTCTATTTTTATAGACAATAACATTTAAACATAACACAACAAAAGGAGGACCAACCAAACAAAAAAGAAAGATGGGAGATTAGGCCATCTAGGTAGAAGTTTGACATACACAAGCTTACAAGTTGAAAATTATGTATGACTCAGATACATATTATTACCAGAGGTAATACAAAGGAATACCACAAGGCTCTAGAGTAATTTCTCAGTAAGAAAACATTTCCATTTCTTCCAGTATTGTTCACATTTTTCTGAGGACAGTTTTAAGGAGAAGCTTAGTCGTTCCATAACGTGAATTTTGTATATTATTTCTGTCCAGTCCGAAACAGTTGGAGGTTCCTCATTCAACCACTTGCGTGTTATAACTTTTTTGCTGGCCGCCTGTGATATCTGTACCAGGTATCTCTCCTGTTTCTTCAGTCCGACTGGTATGTTGCCTAAGTAAAAGACTGTAACCCAGTTATCTGCTTAGTTCTTTCAACCACTTCTGTCCAATAGGGGAAGATTTTAGGACATTCCCAAAAAATAGAAGTGGTCTACTAAAGTACATCCCCATTTCCTCCAACATTTACCATGTTCAACATTTTTTTTTGAGTTTTTTAATCTTAGGGGTGATAAAAAAGTGAACTCTCTCCATGAATCGGAGCTTGAAGTAGTGGCTATGGTTTTACATATATTAGACCAATCTTCTTCAGATATATTTATTCCGGCCTCTTTCTCCCATCTGAGTTTAATGTAGCTGGTGTAGTTTTGTAATGTAGTTTTCTTTTGGTTTGTAGTGTTGAGTAGGTCATAGAGATTTGTTTTGTGGTCAGTTTCCCTTTACATGCATCTTATTTGAAAATATCTTGAAGCAGAAGTAGGCAACATGTTTTGACGTAAAAAGAAAATGTCCTCATGCTAATCAGTATATTATAACTGAAGGCTGAAGAAGGGTGATGTGTCGCAGAGCATACTATCTAGGCACAAGTCGAGGCCCAGGAAAGGCTGTCTGACGTTGAGACCTGAAATACATGATGACCCACATCACCGAGGCAGAGAGGTTGGCAGTGCCGTTGTTGAATCTTGTCACTGCCTATGGCTCATTCTCACATGTTGTTGGAACAAGCCCTGTCCAGTGATTAAATTCCCAAGAAAAACCAAAGTCTCATCTCTGACTACAACCTTTGTCTGAGGGTGTTTTCAAGGACAGCGACATCAGTGCGGCGCCGGATAAAGAAAAGCATCATAACTGGCTGTATAAGTTCAGTTCTCCTGTTCGCACTAACCACGAACTTGATCATAAAGTGAACTGAGGTGGCGTGCAGACTGCTGATGTCCAAGCCAGTTAGATCGCTGCAATTAGAGGACTCATGGATGACCTTTTACGACTTCATCTGCGCCTGATGTAGGTGATCCTGCAGTGGTTGTGGCTCATCTCATGGGCAAGATTGAGGTTTGAGTCTGCCAAGTTTGGGCCTCTGGTACTCTCTGGTAAGTCTCAAATTACTTCAGCTTCAGCTTCTTTAAGAAGCCAATCAAGAGTCTGGGCAAGTCTTCACCAGTAATCTAAAGGATACAGATGCATCGCAATGTCAGTTTTTTTTAAGTGTAGTACCTGACAGTGGCGTGTCTAGAAAATTTTTGTTGGGGGGGCCAGGTAGGGGCACAGATTTGGAGAAGGGTGGCAGATGTAATTGGCAGATAATGTTTAAAAAAAAATTCTACCAACCATTAACCATAATTCAATAATCCTATAAACCTAACAACCGAATGCGCTTTTAACTCTTATTAGAATGAGATTTTAACCACTACGGTGCAAAGTTTTTAGATACTGCGTTGATAAAGTACAAGAGATACAATCAGTGCTTTGTCAGTGTTTACTCAGCATTCAAGGACAGCAATATTTGCATAGTATTTTTACTGACATGTAGTGCACATATGTTTTGGGCAAAAACATTTTTGAATATTAAAATACGAACATTTGTAACAAACAATTGACAAATTAGCCAGTTCCAATGTAAAACTTTATCTGCTTATTAAAAAAAGAAGATAATCTTCTCACAAACTGGTGTTTGATTTTGAAACAGGAAAAAAGTGGGGAAACAACTGAAAAGACTAACATTTGAATAAAACCTGAAAGCAAGTAAATACTTTCTCTGCTGCCTTATCGTAAACTTTGGTAATATTGATCAAGAACAACACTGGCTGATGATGAAATACAGTCAGCTGGCATGGTGACACTGCCAGTATTAACCTGCAGGGCTGGACTGGGACAAAAAAATCGGGCATTTTGACTACAGACCGGCCCACCAGGTATTAAAACCATAAAGCCTTTGAATGAAAACAAATGCTGTTGTGACAGTGATGTACACTGTCTTGTTGGTATATGTATGATTTCTATACATTTTACATCAGATAAAAACTTTGGTTGAAAGATTTAGATAATTATTTAATAAAAGCGAGATATTTTAAATGAGAATAAGAAAGAAAAGTAATTTCTTTGTGCCCCCCTCTCCCTGTTAATTCCCTACCTGGCCCCCTGGCATAACTTTGCTAGATCCACCCCTGCACAGTTACCAGCTGTCAGCTACGTAAAAAAGGATCCTGGTGTTATTTGTCTCTCAGAAACAGTTCATAACTTCCCTTCAACTCATTCCTGTCACCTAAAAGGTAAACCTGTTTCTCCATCACCTGTTCAGCTCTGATGATTCAGTAAGGACATCTCCTGGTTTCATCTTCATGTTTCCCTCTCACCACATATACAAACCGACATCATGACCAGCAGCTTTACAGCTGTGGCTCCAGCAAACATCAGCTGATACTTGAAATTAATATTAAATAAATTCTAACAACAGCTGATCAAGCTTAAACGTGCTGCTGTTGTTTAGCGCGACATCTGCTGGTTTCCTCTTTCTGGCACAAAGTGGGCGATAAACAAACAAGAGAGACGATCAGCTGATCATTGATCAGTTTCATGATTGAAGTAGCAACAGAAGAGGGAGGGGGAGAGAATGAGAGAAGAAGAGGCAGCTGTGCAGCGTAAACACACAGAATAAATCCAGCTTTGTCTTTTTCCATTCTAGCTAAAGTTTGGGACAAACTGCGTCTCTTCTCAGCTCAATACCAAACGCATAATATTTTCTCTGAATGAGGGACCATTCCATTTTTAAGGAGCCGTTGGCAACTCTACTAACTAACCTTATGAATAAAATAAAGTTCACTATCAGTAACATCATAGCAACTGAACAGCTGTACAGAAACTCCTTCATGCTAGCTCGGGCAGTATGAGTTATTGCAACTGACAGTAAAAAGTCAGCACAACAAAAATAAACTACACCTAAACTTGGTTTATATCTGACCCAGATAGACTGCAGGTCATAACTTCTTACCTGAAGTTCAGTTCACCTGACACTCGGACTGGCGGCTGCCTCGGGTCTCTCCTCCTCCTGCCTCCCCTTCCCTCATCCACCTGCTGGCCTCTGTGGAAGCCCCGCCATAGCCACCACCAAACAACTGAGTTATTTTTACACATCGACCTGCATTTGGCCAATCCACCATCTCTCATTGTTCATGCCCTTACAAAATAAAATAAAAAAAATAAGTCACCGGGCATATGCCCGGTATGCCCGATGGCCAGTCCAGCTATGCAACCAAATCTGCAGCTCCATACAGCAATGTTACGACTCAGATTATATCTTATAACTCATAACTCTTATGTTAGCTCCCCTCTGTAGCATACTGTCAGAAATATTCCACGGCTCCAATAATTCTTTAAGTGTTATTTTTTCCTTGGGATTCTAATTTCACCGAAGTTTACTAAACTCAACAAACTTAATATTACTTACCGGGACATTTATTCTGTCCTCATTTTCTTTCACCGAAAAATTGTTTCCAGCGGTGCTGTCTTTCGTGCTTGGCTCTCCTACCTTTGCTAACGTGATGCGCATAGCGCAGAAGCCGATGCTGCATTCACTTACACTCGGATATCTGAGCTTCACCGTGAAAACATAATCGGACATTTGATATTTGATTGAATTGTATTGTTTTGCCTTTGGGGTGGCACCTGGGGTGGCCAGTCTGGTTGGGGGGGTGGCCTGTGCCCCCCCAGGCCACCCCGCTGGACACGCCATTGGTACCTGATACAGTTACATCCACATTAAACATAGATAGCATAGAGATAGATTTTAAAATGATTATTATCAAAAGAGTTTATACTTGATCCTATTATTCAAGCAGTTTTTATTTTATTCTTGTTAACGCTTTCTGCATTTTTATTTTATTTTCATTTACATGTTTGAAATCAGTCAATCAAGCAGTCGATCAATCAGTTGAGTCGATGACTTAGCTACAGCGCCATGATCATGCTGCTAAAGAATAATTCCCCCATTACTGCAATGATTATATTTGTTTACAGAGAAATGCCAAAACATTTTCTATGAAAAAAGGGTGAAGGAGATGTTACAAATACATGGTAGTGTAGCTTGGGAACACTGAGGACCAAACAGGGGGCAATGCCAACTAATACAAAAATGAATAAATACTAATCAATAGGTTGATTACTGGAAGTTGTGGATAGCGCTGCCAATAATCTATTTTGGGGTGGGCCATGTGCTCTGCATGTGGATTAGTCGGCTTGTGCTCCTGGTAATCTGAATAGCAGACTATCATTTATTATGTTGCAGTCATTGTTATGTGTGTTTTGTGGGTTGTGCAAGCATCTTGAGATATTGTTTTTACTTACAAATTTGTGTGTGAGCATTATTATATTTATTTTTTATTAGATAATGTTACCTCATAGCATATTTGTAAGAGTGCATTTGCTGTCATAGCCCGAACTGCTAGTATTTCAGACTTTTTTTTGTTGTACACAGTCACATTGACTGTGTCTACCCATCCATCCATCTATTTTCTTAACTACTTATCAAATTCAGGGTCACGGGGGCAGCTGGAGTCTATCCCAGCTGTCAGACGCAGGGTACACCCTGGACAGGTCACCAGTCTGTCTCAGGGCTAACACAGAAAGACAGAGAATCATTCACACTCAGACGCACAGCTAGAGCCAATTTAGATGTGTCTAGTTTAGGACTTTAACCCCGTTCTTCTCTGTTTCTAGAGTTGCAGCTGGCTTCCAGTCACAGGTTTCCTCAGTTTGCTGGGAGTTTAGCTGGTGATATGATTTGTGTTTACTGTTTTATCAGTGTCTCTGTTGTAGTTTTCATTGTTGTTTGTTGTAGTACAGCACTAACAGTGCCCCAGCAGTGGGTGGTTGGCTTCCTGCCGTTGTGGTTCGACTGTCTTCTTGCTCTTTAAACCAGTGGAGGTTTTTTTAATAAATAGCCAGTTATGGAATTTAACCCACAGTGACTGTTGTGGCCTTGTTATTGAAGCTCCTGCTTTGTATTGTACTTTAGAAACATATCAGTTCTCTGTATCCTTAGTTTTTTGCCTACAGAGCAAGTTACGGCACATCAACAAATTAGTAAATAAAAACAATACCTCAATATGCATACAATAAAATCATTATGATGAATAAAAAGGCAATAAACAGATAAAAGCCCATTGTTTAGTTCACCAGACCCCCCAAGTGTAGACACCAGTCTAATTCAGATGCAGCGCACACTCCAAGAAAGATGGCAGATGGCCTGCCAAGCAATCAACCTATTTATTAATTTCTGTGTGCTGGCAATTACAATTAAACAAGAATCCCAACCTTGCAACATGTCCATTTACAGGGACCATGACAGTCCACTTCCAGTCCACCTTGTACCTAATTTTAAAGCTTTCATTGGCTCTTATTTAAATACAAAATCCAATAAATTCTTGATTCATATGCAGCATAAGGGCTTCACTATAATAATCTGTACAGTCGTCCACGTAGGCCTGTGTTATTCTGTGTTCAACAGCTGAGCAAACAAACAAAGAAACACACAAAAAACGTAGAATAAAAGCTTTATTGCAAATATAACAGATAAATGACGGGTTGGCCCTACACCTGTCTCTGCATGCGCCCAGAGTACTTGTGAAGAGACTTCATACATCTGTGCGCTTCCTCGTTTGTGCGTGACGGACGTGACGGCATGTGTGTTTGTGTTTAAAAGAGCAGATGTTGCACGTGTGCACTGCAGAATGACTATGCATCTGTTTGCTGACTCTAGGGGATATGGAGGGCTTTGGCTTTCATTCGGGGTTTTTGCTCCACGCTTGTCTGGTGTGTCGGGGTGGGGGAGGTGGAGGAGGCGGGCACGTGGCTGTGACAAACATCAATTATTGAGAATCTGCTCAGAATGCTGATTTACAAAACAGAAGTCTGCGTGTGCATATGCATGCTTTTACTGTTTTGAAGTTGTCTTATGAAGGATTTATTCACTACCCATCACTTAAAACTTAATTTCACTGCTCGCTGTGGATCTGTCAGCTTGTCAGCTCCCAGGAACCGCTTTTATTTCTAATCACATCAGCACTGAGATTAACTCCAGGGAGCCAGCAGCCGTAATCAATTCTTTGTTATTAATAATTAATCCAGTGCTCATACTAAAATATTCTATATCAAGTGCAGATGCCAAATGTAGATTTCTGAGAGAATCAAGGAACTCAAGCTATATTTTTGTGTTTATGCTGCTCGTGATGTGTCTTTAAAGGATTCTGGAGCGGCAGGTCATGTTGAGAAGGCACCGAAAGCTCGCTGAGATGAGCAGACTCGCCGTGTGCTCCCTGAGATACTGATCATTAGCTTGTGAGGAATGGAAACAAGGACACAGTGATGTGGACAAGAGAGGAGAAAGTGGAGACAGAAAGGGTAGATTGAAAAAAAGAAAGGAGAGAAGTGAGCTGCGCAAACTTCTCGGCTTAATGATAGTGCTACCGGCAGCAGACATGGGGTCAGCGTTTTGCTTTACATGTAGCACGCTAATTGTAACATCTCTGCATTCCTGCTGCCATCGAAACCAGGAGCAGAGACAAAACAAAACTGCAGTTAAATCCTGAGCTCAGACAAGAGAAGCTGACCCTTATACACTTTTTAAAAGTTACTTTGTTAATGGCAGAAGCATTCTCCGGCAAAAACAGCAGGAGGGACGGGGAGAGGGGAGGGTTGTGAGAAATAAAAGCTCACCTTGATAGGCGCGGCATACTTTGAGTTGTCACTTCCTGGGTCGGACTCAAGGTTAAGATGGCTCGTTATTTTTTACGGTCCTCGTTAAAGACCCAGAGAGCTCACGGGACGGGATGTGTATGTACATATTTCTTTTTCTTTTACTTCTTTTAGCATGAAAAGGTGTTCCGCAGGGCTCCATTGAGGGTTCCACCTGATCCTGTGCCACACACGCGTGCACACACACACACACATGCACACAGACACACACATGCACGAAGCTCAAGGTGACTTCCACCCACATCTTTGAAATTTATTCAAGATTTTTTTTTTCGAGTGGAGAGGGAGATGGTTATATTTCCTTCGAGGACCATTCATGTGTGTGTGTGTGTGTGTGTGTGTGTGTGAGGGTGTATGTACATTTTAAATGTAGCCCTATTTCTTTTCAATGACACCCTAACCCCTGTTTTCATTATTATTTTTCATAATAATATTCAACCTGGGATGCTGCAGTGAGTGACATTGAAATATAACCTCCCAAATGAGTATGTTGTTTACTTTTCATGTTGAAGTGTATACAGCGCAGGTTACTGTTATTGCATGCAGACAGAGGCTAGAGTGAGCGCTCTCAATTTATTTATTTTTTGTCTCCTCTGCTGGGTATTATTCATTATCTCAGAGTGGTTCTTATCCAAGGACATTATTCACAGATTGAAAGTTTTCTGGATGTTGTGCCAAATTAGACCCGTGAGCAACTGCAGACAATTGCACTAGCCAAACACGACTCTGTTACAATAGAATATTTGAGACGTAGAGTTGTGTCCTGCTTTCAGTGTCAGATAATTAAATGAGACTTTGCATTCATGCCGTATATTTTGGTGATGAAGAGAGGCGCAGACCTGCAGGGAAAATATTTTTCATGGCTCAGGAGGCTTGGAAATTCATATACCAACGTAATGAAACAATATTCAACAATTCAAATCAAAACAGACAACAAATATAACCCTGTGCCGAGTAAAATGTGAATAAAAATGGAATGCAATGATTTGCAAATCTCAAACACATATATTATTCACAACAGAACAAATAAAACATCAAATGCTCAAACGGAAACATTTTGTTATTTCATAAAACGAATGAGCTCATTTTTAATTTTGTGACACCCTGATCAGAAATGAAGCAACGAATTAGGCAAAGGGCAACAGGTCATGATTGAGGAATTAGAAAGAGCATCTGAGAGAGGCGGTTTCTCTGTATTAAAGATAGGCAGAGAATCAAAAAACTGTGTCTGCAAACTGTGAAACTATTTCAGAATAATGTTCCTCAAAAATAAAATTGAGACTGAATATCTCATTATCTGTGGTACATGATATCATCAAAATATACAGAGTAACTTATGAAATGTCTCAGTATTAGATGCCCGTGATCTTCAGACCTTTTACATAATGCGTTTCTTCTAAGTTTCAGGTTGATATTCTGTTTCTCTACATTACAATGAAACTAACAGAAATATTAGACACTGTTCATTTGTTTGGAAATGATTCAGCTGGAGATCAAATGATCATTTCCCCCTCTGTAAGTTACACGTGGTTGTGATTTAGTAACTAACATCAGCTTAACGGGGTGTTTAAGGACAGATTAAAGAAAGCTGACCACTCTAAATACCATCCAGCTCACACGGCACATGTATGTGCATATTGAACACGTGCAGTTATGATGCTATTATGCAGCACAATGAAGCACAAGACACAGATTTGCGGACTTAACTCGTAATACAACTGACAATTTGTTGTCTTCTTTTCAATTTGTTGCTCTGACTCACAAGCCACAATCCTAGATTTTCTTCCAGGTCTAAAAATGTTTATATGTTGTCTAGTTTTTAATATCACAAAGGTGCAGTCTACAATTTCATACCGAGCTACCAGGACTACTTTACACTTATTAAAATTATATATTTGAAGAAAGAATAATGTAATGAAATATGCACATAATACCAACTAAAGAGCATCACAGTAAGAATAATTTCAGTTTAGGATATGGTTCAAATAATGACAGATTACAAAAAAAAAATGATGTGCATTAAAAAAGGATCATGCAGACACCTCTGACAATATGAATTTTGGGTTCAGTTGTATTATCATCAAAAGGTACTTTAACCATCAAAAGTAGAAGCATTCATTATGCAGTTGAAGTGCCCCTGTCAGAATAATATTATTGCATATCATATTGTTTTATTGCCGGCACTGCACAAACCTGTAAGAAGACTTTCAAAGCCTGTAAAAAACTTTTATGATTTCATAATGAAGTAACAATTGGAGTTTGAACGAAGGAAAACTTTCTGTCACAATAAAATTCACTGGTTTTAAAATTACCACTTAATGTGACCCGTCTAATTCATGAAAGGTAAAAGATTGGGGGAAAAAAAAACCTGTTTGAGAGCTATGCGAGGATTGGTAATGAGATTTGTTTGGTATTGTTATACATTTAATATTTAATATTTTATTTTAACATCATGAACTGCAGGTAGAGGGACTCAAATGCAGACTTGGGGCAGGCTGATATAAAAAAAAAAATAAAAATCCCAAGACATCTTCAATCAGGCTGAATGATTGACAAAACTGAATCCACAAATTTGGATAAGATAGCAGCACACAGGGAGTAAAACAACGTGCAAAAAACTAAGCTGTTAAAGTAGCCACAAAAATAAAACAGGAATTGAGAACCATAACTAATGAAAACACACAAAAGGATGACAAGAAACACCGAGGCAAACAGCCAAACTCGAATACCAACTGGAGGTATAAGGAACAACACGCAGATGAAAATATAAACAACAAACAAACCCAGAATCAAACAGAAACTATTTGACAGCATTCTGAGAGCATACCGTGTACCAAGACAGCTCACTCTCTGGGCCGTATGTGATTTTAAGGGAATAGTTTTGTATTTCGTATAAATTCATTTTGTTTTCTTTGCTCTTTTGTTGAATAGATTGTAAGAAGTTACATCGCAGCTTTTGATATTTGGCCTGGTTAAACCCATTTTCCTGTACTGTACATCATTTTGAGTCTAATTACTTTTTAATGTTTTTATTTATGTGTATATAGTACATTCACAGCTTACATTCATTTTCATTTCAAAGGTTGATTCAATATAACATAACAAATTCATAAGAAAATGAATCAGCTATCCTCAAACAGAATCCCATGCCTATTTTTAATTCAATTTCAAACACAGATTTCCAGCTTAAACTATAAAAACAGGCACTTTTTAACCGCATCCAAAATTTGTTTTTCACCATTCGCGTATGCTCGAGGAACCTAACCTTGGCAAATCTCACAGGGTCGACAGTATCCATGTCAGATTGTAATACTTAGTGTAAGAACCCTTTCTTTTTTCTACATGTTTTATGCAGTTGACGTAGACTACTTTCAACTTATTTAGGCCGTTAAGCACAGCAGTGCCTTAGATTTGATGAGATAATTATAGACCGTGCATGTGAAATCTTAGTCTGCAAAGTAACATGAAAGGTAGAATAAAAAAAATTAGTGGAGTTAAAAGCACTGTATTTTTTTTCCTTTGGAATGTAGAGAGGCACAAGCATAAAATAGTCCTGTCAGTACTTGGAGAGCTGCCGCTTTTTTCTCTCTGCAGAAAAAGAGCAGCTTTGTCAAAGGCAGATTACAATCTCCTACGAGTTATTGAAAGGAGCTGCTCAAGTTGAGTAAGCTTGGAATTCGCACGCCACTAAAAAAAAATGCAGGTTAGCAGAAGGCTGGTTGTTGTTGACATTTTCGGGAATGTCATTTCCACAGCTCCCCTATCTCTCTCGGTGACTCTCAGCTGCTTACCGTGGAGCCCTGCCAACCCCATTACTCCTACAAGACTGTAACTCGCGGCCTCATTGACAGGGATGTGACAACAAGCGTTTAGACAGAAAGGAAATCATTCATCATTAACCACGCAGCCATGGAGGAGACAAACACATCTGGGGCAGAGATAAGGCCTTGTTGGCGCCCCGCCGCACCTGTTTCACATGAGCTCTTTGGCTTCCTCACCTCTGCGTTGCTTTTGTGTTTGGGAATGCTAATTAGCAAATGTCCTTGACAAATCCTTGTTCGTAGCCTCCCCGGTGAACAGATAGAAGGGGAGACTGGGGGGTGAGACACAAAGCACTACAAAGAGGAGGGCACTCGTAAGACTTTTACAAAGAGCACTTAGATATTGCTGGATGTTTTGTATAATACCGTCTTTGAAGAGCTTTTTCAAGAGATATTCTAAAAGCCTGCAGTAATCCTTCCCTCGCCATGTCTGGGTGTGAATCAGCATCAGTCCTACCGTGGTAAGATGTGATAATCTCCCCACATGTCTCTGTACTCGATTGCTTTCTATCAGTGTCTTTACTACAGTATGGAGACATTCTCTTATTATCCTCGCTTTGCTGTTGGTGGACACAGACAGAACTTTTGCTTTTGTTTGAATCCAGTCAGCAACACTCACTGTACCTTCCCGCCAACGCTGGACGCCAGTGACATTATTAATCAGTGTTAGACGTCAATCAAATGAGAAGCAGCGAGCTGAGGACTGCCTCATTCAGAAAGGATTGATATTGGTGATTCACTCAGTGCCAAAGGAGCAGGGATTGGACAATCATTAACACATCAGTCTGTGTCATAGGCCCAATGCAGTGGTCATATTGGATTACCTCACCTTGCAACATACAGCATATCACCGCTCTTCCTGCATGACAGTGATGCTCCTATAACAGCAGCACAGAAACATTGTCTGTGGCTGTCAACCCAAAGATTGTGAAGTTTTAGTCACGCTGTGCTATGTGTTGCTGTAGGAATGGCATCACCATTTGATCTTTCACTTTGGTCCCGACCAAACCAGTTCAACCAACATTTTCTTGATTGTCATGAATGGGGCAGGCATGTACGGTCCCCAGAGGACAAAGCCTAAAGACTTTGATAATTCTTTGTCCTTTCCTACTGCATCACAGTGGCATTTTTCCTCCTTGGTGAAACACCTTAACAATGGCATTGCCACGAAATCTGATACAGACATTTATACTTTACAGTCTTTGACGGCTGTTGTGAGGATCTCCTGAAATATTATGCAATCATTCATTCTGTATATGAGTCTTAGCAATGCTGTGGATCCCAAGAGGGTTACTCAAAATCACACTGATGTGTATCCTGACTGTATATGGCATAATTATCAGGTCACATTGTTGCTTCATGGTAAAAAAAAATAGGTCTTTGACTTGGCAGCAAAGGGTGTTGGTAAATGAGGAATTGAGTTATTTGTTTGTGTGGCACATACCTTGGTTTGAGTGATGTTTCATACATACTTCAGGAAGGCCAGAATAGAAAAATCTTACTATTACGCTCAATTGGAGATAGGGGTCGTCTCCAAATTCATGGGCTGCATCCTCCTGAGGGGCCGGGTCCTCAGAAGGTCGGGTAGGCCGGCAGTAAACGGCTGTGGAATTGGATGGTCTAGCCTTCTGATTAGCGTCACCGCTGTCTCGGTGGAGTTTAAGAAACTCGGCCGTCTGCTCCTTGCTCCTTGAATCGGTCTGCAAATGCGTCCTCAGGAGGATGCAGCTGTTATGGTTCAAAATATTGGGGATGGAGACAAGAGAAAAAACCACAATAACAACACTGGTCCGGCCGGGTTAAGTCAAACGATGATTTTAATGAACACACGCGTGGGAGATGGAAACTGTATGCAGACAGCCTCAGATCTCAAAATGGTGGAGCATTGCTCAAACTCTTATAGCCTCTGGTTCTCCCACCTTATCATAAAAGCCTAAACATTCACATGCTTTTCTCTCACACGGCGCCTAAGCTACGACCTTGGCTCCCCGTTTATCTGCTCCTGCTGAGTTGGGGCAGAAAACTCCAGTATATTCCGTTCTCTTCTAATCAGACAAATAAGGCGATGACTCTCTGCAAACAGTATTTCTTATAACATCATAAAACAATATCATTCATCCACAATAAATCAGCAGTCTAATGTAATGCAAATCAGTTTAACTAATGCAATAGTTATCAGCTTCTTCTAATTCAGGAGAATAATGCAAACTAAAACTACATAATAATTCACAATCTTTAATTAGGGGTATAACATGGCATAAAATAATATTATAACGTAACACAGCCCATGAATTCAGAAGCGACCAAAGTATCGGAGCGGGACCACGCCTCCAAACATGCTCCTTCCGGTTCTCATCTATATATGTTCCCCCAGTTCTACAAGCGGTTCATTCTCGTTTACTTGTCTCACCCTCTCTCCCCTTTTCAATCCTTTAACTTCTTCACTTCTATTTAGGGGATCTATCTGTGAGGCCTTCCCCAAACCGCAGCTCAATTCATGTCCAAGCCATTCACCTTTACCTACTAAAACATTGTTAAACTTAAAATGAGGACGTAGGCCCAGCGAGTGAACGGTCAATAAAGGTTATGAGTTAAGTACAACTCATGAACACTCAAAACTATCCACAATGCATTTGCTATCTCATGTTTTAAACGCTAAATGCTAAAAATCAAACACTGGAAACCTGTAAAATGATTCATCATTTTATTCAAAGTAAACCTCCTCAACAGACTCCACTCTCTCTGCTGTAAGGGAGGAAGCCACCGTTAATTCTCCAGTGATTAGTAAAGTCCTAGTTTAATGACTCAAGCTGAAGACTGTGGCAGTTGCCATCTTGATGTTTTAAAACCTGGCATGATGAGCGATAGAAGACAGATGACATTAAAACTAAAACAAGATGACTATGGATATACTATTTACACAAGTAAGTAATTTCTGCTTAATAGACTGTCAGCTCTATATCACAATCCCCTCATGAATAAAAGTTTAAATCTTCAGCAATTCTACAAAAGCTTTTTTTTCTATTAACTACACAACTCTTTTACAATTATTTAAATGTTACAACTTCTTTCTACCAACTGATAATGTAGCCATACTTGCTCGACGACTGTTAATTTCTTTTAGAAATCATAACACGTGCTAAATGCATTAGCATGATGGAAGTATTATCCCTCACAGAGATCCTGTCACGGCAACACATTTTAAGGCATTTCAAAGTATAGTTACAAACACATCCCATAGCCCATCTTCAGCTTTTATTTTGACTGCCAGGTGCTGCGACTTGAAATTGCATCTCGTCTGGCTGTGACGCAAATGAGTTGCCAAAATGTATCCACACAAATATTGAAAAATAAGCAAATGAAGTACTCCAACCTTTTGTGGAAGCTTTTACCGCACTATGTGTTTTGCCATTGTGAGAACATTACTGTTTTCACGGGACTGATATGGAGACTCAGGAGAACAGCAATTATTTGCACAAATTGTTGCCTCAGGACAAAAAGCAACGGTGTGCTGGTTACCAAATGTTAGCGTGCTATGAGACTGATAGTGATAATGAAAAACATTTGACAAGTTTAATATTAACAATCTGAGTGAATCAGTGAATTTTGTTTATGTTCATGCAAATATGTAAAACAGCATTTTCAGTTTATTGTGAAACTGGTTGCTACTCAGTACCCATTCCATTCACTGTACATTTGAAATTTTTGGACCACTGAATATCTTAAAGTGTTAGCAGCACAGTTACATTAAGCTACTACGTAAAAACGTTTGCACAGTCCAGTATTATTTCTGAAGATTAGGTACTTAATTTTAATTTTTGGGATTATTTAAAAAGGGAAAAAGATCTGATGAGTAATCCAGGTGGTGCTCGAAGATTGCCTTTATCTATTTTTGGTTTTACTCTGAGATGGCACAAGACGGCATGTACTACAGTTCAGGTCATTTCTTTTTTATGTCCTTGCTCAGGAAGCTGGAGCAGAACTCCATGTTTGGATGTTGTACCCAGGGGGACTGATTCACAGTGCACAATTACAAGTGTTCTCCTGGTCGTACTCTTCACCTGACGTGTTGCCTTTGGGCTTATAAAAACATGGATTTTTTGACAGAAAACTGCTGAAAACCTTTCAGTCATAACCTGAGCCCCAGCTTTCATCACCAGCGATGATTATTCAGGTGTTTCAGGTCACTGTAAAAACAGCGGTCGCACTCAAAGCTAAAGAAGATGACCTTGAATAGGCGGCTGGACAAATTTGAATCAGGTGAGCTTTTTTGTTTTTTATGAACTTGTTGTCAGAACTTCATCACACAAAGAAGATGACCTTGAATAGGCGGCTGGACAAATTTGAATCAGGTGAGCTTTTTTGTTTTTTATGAACTTGTTGTCAGAACTTCATCACACCTCATCTTTAGCACCGCTGCGCCTAATTACAGCTTCACGAGGTGATGGCGTGGCTTTAGACTCAGGAGAATGACTAGGACTTGTTCAAATCCCTGTCACACTTGTGTATATTGCTTTGCTATTTCCTTGAACCACCTGGCAGTATTGTTATATACACAGTGAAATATGCAGACTGCGATTTGATCCTGTATATCCCTGTGCAGATTAGGACAGTGTCAGTACAGGATTACCTTAGTAATTCATGTAATGCTGCGTCGCCACAGTTAATTTCCCTGCGGATGAGCCGAGAGAGTTGACTTATACAGCAGTGCGAGCTCCCCAAACTATAGTGTATCACTCTCTCACGGCTCTCTATCTCCTCAACATGTTTGGTATGCAAGAGACACAACTTGAATTTTCTGTCTTAACGGCCTGTTGTGTATTTATTATGGGCATACGGCTCCAGTGACTGAGGTGTGGCGCCATCTTTCCATTGAGCAGTCAGCTGCTGAATGCAAATAGCATATCCGTAATCATCTGGCAATCATCATGCAGTCTGAGCTCCAATCATCATTGTCATCTGGCTTCTATCTTAAAGTTATGATGCCACAGAAGGAAATAGAAATGATAAAATCAAAACAGGGGAGATGGTAAATGTGGCCAATGAAGTGGAGACGGAAGTTTGTGTCAGAGATGGGCTTATTAGTGTGAAGTCATATTCTATCCTCCAAAGAGACGTGAGGAGGTGTGAGGAGGCCACAGGCCAAACTAAAATCTAGTGTATTTATCATTCCCCGTGGAAATTAAGGTCAATCTTTTTAAGTAGAGAGCTGCTAACAGAATATAAGTCACACATATTCATTCACAGTTTGTCCCATCAGCTATATTACAGCTGATTCAAGTCAATACGTGAGGTTAAATAAGATCTCCTCTGGGGTTTGTCGTTTGAGCTGGTCGAGTTTCTCAAAAAACATTTGTTACATGAAAGACTTTAATAAGCAGCTGCCTCAATGACATTGTTTAAGTTCCCACAGGATTCTATTGAAAGTGAGTGAGGTGAGCCCCTTTAGAGGTAGCTCTCCCATTAGCGCTTACATCTTTTAATTGGCCTGAGCAAAGTGCGGCCGAGCTTTAGGTCCATTCAGTGTAAAAAAAAAAAAGAAAAAAAAGAAAGAAAAGAAAAGAAAATCTTAATATGGAGAAAATGCCCGTTTTTCATCTTAATACACAACCACACACATGGATGCAGATGCAACATACACCCACATTAATATACTTAAACAGACCTAGAAAAGGCTTACAGAGTATTTTTGCCCTCGGCACCCATAATTCTATGCTGATTACACTGAGTGTGGTTTAATGGAAGCCCCAATAACCCATGCTGAGGAACACAGCACACATACACACACGCAGAGTGAGAAGCTGGAGAGCAGTGCTGTCAGACGGAGACAGAAAGAGGACGGAGAGATTAAATTCTGCCGAGAGTTTTTTGTCTGTGAGATTGGTTCGTAACATCCCCAGCTCCCTTCACACTCCCTATTAGTGCAGTGAAGAAGAGAGAAGACCGGGGTGGAGGGCTGGAAAAAATAGGAAACTTCAACACAGACATTACTCGGAGGATACTTAACAATGTTATTAATCCATTAATCCTTGTTTGACATTTGCCAATGTATCACCCCTATTGCTCTTTCTTTCAGAGCTGCAGGCTACAGTAGGTGTATGTATGTGTGTATCTGCCTCTTCCTTTTTCCTTATTAGCTTGTCAGTGTCCTCACAAGAAAGGAAAGACAATGGAGACCTGCCAAAGAGAGCATTTAGCTTGTCCCCAAGTGCACAAGACTTACTACATGGCTAGAGGTTCTGGTTTGTAGCCATGAGTAGTGTTTGAGAGGTGGTTTTGTTGGTCATTTAAGCTTAATCTGTTTAAGGCTGGGATAGTACTTGCTTGCAGACTCAGACAAGGACAAGTAGCTCTTGTTAAAGTATGTTCAGGTCCACTTGGAGTATGCTTGAAAAATGCTCATTTGGCGTGTAGCGTCTGTGGAGCTTTATGTTCAGAACCCAGAACTTCGATGATGACATTTACATCAGGCAGCCATGTAGACACTTACATGTGTACAGGGTGTGCTATTCCACTGTGGTGAAGAGCAGTGTCATCCGAATTTGGGGAGCAGGGCAGCTGAATGCCTGCAGCTAAATGTTAAATTATGATCATGACAATAAAAAAGCAACATTTCTAAAACGTAAAATGGGCAGGTATAGGTAAAGTCTGTGGTAAGTGATTTATAATCACAGTCCCCTCTTTTAACTGTTTTTGGTCTCTACCAAGCACTTTTTAGCTGCTAAATGCATCACTTTGCTTATTTACTATTCAATTCAGATCAGTTTTATTTTTGTAGCACCAATTCACAATTACAAGTTCCTTTGTATTGTAAGGTAAAGAAACCCTGACAATTAAACAGCCCCGTACGAGCAGGGACTTGGTGACAGTGGGAAAGAAAAACGTCAAGCTCACATGGGCCACAGGAAGAAACCTCCAGCAGAACCAGACTCAGAGAGGGGCAGCCATATTTTGTGACTGGGGTGAGGGAAAAGAGGCAACAGGCAAGAAACAGGAGAGAGAGCTATATTGTAACCATTAAGCATAATAGTGGTACAGAAACACACAGTGTGAAAGAGATGAGTGAAGAAGAAATACTAAGTGAATCATGGGAAGCCTCCAGTAGCCAAAGTCTATTGCAACATAACAAAGGGAGAGTTCAGGGTTACCTGATCCAGTTCTAACTAAAACCCTTATAACAAAGTTTTAAGCCTAATCTTACAGTGTCTATCCCCTGAATCAAAACTGGGAGCCGATTCCAAAGCAGAGGGGCCTGATTGCCGTATGTCCCGGCTCCCAATCTACTTTTGAAAACTAGGAATTACAAGTAAGTCTCCAGTCTGAGAGAAAAGTGCACTGCTTGGATAATAAGGTATTATAAAGTCTTTAAGATTTGATGAAGCCTGATTATTGAAGATTTTGTATGTGAGGAGAAGGATTTTAGATTCATTTCTGGATTTAAGAGAACTGAATCCTTTAACAAGGAAGAGAAGATAATATATATATATACACACACACACACTATGGTCCCTCTTTCTCACTGGCAGTACTCTCATTTTGGATCAAGTAAAGACTTTTTGGGAGCTTTTAGAGGGATTTGATAATAATGAATAAAATATAGGGATGGGAATTGATGAGAATTTAGTGATTTCGATTCCTTATTGATTCTCCACTTTGAGTGCCACCACCTTTACTAAGCAGCAAATCAAAGAAATTAGATCTGTGTAAATGTTCGGTCAAATGTTTGTGCATGTTGGATGTATTTCCCCACTTTGTTGTGATCAGTGTTTCGGTCGATACTCAAAAAACATAATGTATTACAAATATTACCCGGAACGCTTTTCTTGCACTACTAAATTACTCTTAGGGAAAAGTAAGATTGGGAGGAACGGCCTCAGGTGCTCTGTTATTGGACTTCTGTGCTAATCACAGTTTGGCCATAACGAACACCCTGTTCGAACATAAGAGTGTCCATAAGTGCACGTGGCACCAGGATGCTCTAGGCCGTAGGTCGATGATCGATTTTGTAATCGTATCAGCAGACCTGCGACCATATGTTCTGGACACTCGGGTAAAGAGAGGGGCTGAGCTGTCAACTGATCACCACCTGGTGGTGAGTTGGATCAGGTGGCGGGGGAAGACGCTGGACAGACCTGGTGCACCTAAACGCGTAGTGAGGGTGTGCTGGGAACGTCTAGCAGAGGCCCCAGTCCGCGAGATCTTCAACGCACACCTCCGGCAGAGCTTCAACAGCATTCCGAGGGAGACTGGGGACATTGAGTCCGAATGGACCATGTTCAGCGTCTCCATTGCCGAAGCTGCTGCATTGAGCTGCGGCCGCAAGGTGGTTGGTGCCTGCCGTGGTGGTAATCCCCGAACCAAATGGTGGACACCAGAGGTGAAGGGAGCCACCAGGCTGAAGAAGGAGTCCTATCGGGCTTGGTTAGCCTGTGGGACTCCGGAGGCAGCCGACAGGTATCGACAGGCCAAGCGGAATGCGGCTCGGGCAGTGGCTGAAGCAAAAACTCGGGTGTGGGAGGAGTTCGGAGAGGCCATGGAAAAAGACTTTCGGGCTGCCTCGAAGAGATTCTGGCAAACCGTCAGACGTCTCAGGAGGGGAAAGCAGTGCTCTACCTGCACTGTGTATAGTGCTGGCGGAGCGCTGCTGACATCGACTGAGAAAATTGTCAGGCGGTGGAAGGAATACTTCGAGGACCTCCTTAATCCCACTGACACGTCTTCCGAGGAGGAAGCAGAGTCTGGGGATGAGGGGAATGACCCGCCAATTTCCGGGGGCGAGGTCACTGAGGCAGTTAAACAACTCCTTGGTGGCAGAGCCCCTGGTGTTGATGAGGTCCGCCCCGAGTTCCTGAAGGCTCTGGACGTTGTAGGGCTGTCCTGGTTGACACGCCTCTGCAATGGAGATCAGGGGCAGTACCTGTGGACTGGCAGACCGGGGTGGTGGTCCCCATCTTCAAGAAAGGGGACCGGAGGGTGTGTTCCAACTACAGGGGGATCACACTCCTCAGCCTCCCTGGGAAAGTCTATGCCAGGGTGCTGGAAAGGAGAGTTCGTCCGCTAGTCGAACCTCGGATACAGGAGGAACAATGCGGTTTTCGTCCTGGTCGCGGAACGCTGGACCAGCTCTTTATCCTCTCGAGGATACTTGAGGGTGCATGGGAGTTTGCCCAACCAGTCTACATGTGTTTTGTGGACTTGGAGAAGGCATTCGACCGTGTCCCTCGGGGTGTCCTGTGGGAGGTGTTGCGGGAATATGGGGTGTCTGGCCCATTGCTACGGGCCATTCGATCCCTATACAACCGTTGCAAGAGCTTGGTTCGCATTGCCGGCAATAAGTCGGACTCGTTCCCGGTGGGTGATGGGCTCCGCCACGGCTGCCCTTTGTCTCCGGTTCTGTTCATAATTTTTATGGACAGGATTTCTAGGCGCAGCCAAGTGGCGGAGGGCTTTTGCTTTGGTGGCCTCAGAATCTCATCTCTGATTTTTGCAGATGATGTGGTTCTGTTGGCTTCATCGGGTGAGGGCCTCCAGCTCGCACTGGAGCAGTTCGCAGCCGAGTGTGAAGCAGCGGGAATGAGGATCAGCACCTCCAAATCTGAGGCCATGGTTCTCAGCCGGAAAAGGGTGGAGTGCCCACTCCGGGTCGGGGATGAGTTCCTGCCCCAAGTGGAGGAGTTCAAGTATCTCGGGGTCTTGTTCGCGAGTGATGGGAGAAGGGAGCCGGAGATCGACAGACGGATTGGGGCTGCAGCTGCAGTAATGCGGACGCTGCACCGGTCCGTCGTGGTGAAGAGGGAGCTGAGTGTAAAAGCGAAGCTCTCAATTTACTGGTCGATCTACGTCCCTACCCTCACCTATGGCCACGAGCTGTGGGTAGTGACCGAAAGAACGAGATCGCGGATACAAGCGGCAGAAATGAGCTTCCTCCGAAGGGTGGCTGGCCTCTCCCTTAGAGATAGGGTGAGAAGTTCGGCCATCCGGGAGGGGCTCAGAGTAGAGCAGCTGCTGCTCCACATCGAAAGGAGCCAGCTGAGGTGGTTCGGGCATCTGACAAGGATGCCCCCTGGGCGCCTCCTGGGTGAGGTGTTCCAGGCATGTCCCACCGGGAGGAGGCCCCGGGGCAGACCCAGGACACGCTGGAGAGATTATATCTCTCGGCTGGCCTGGGAATGCCTTGGTATTCCCCCGGATAAGCTGGAGGAGGTGGCTGGGGAGAGGGAGGTCTGGGCCTCTTTGCTTAGGCTGCTGCCCCCGCGACCTGGCCCCGGACAAAACGGATGAAAATGGATGGATGGATGGAAAAGTAATTCATTACACTACTCATCACTACTTGGATTACTTTCACATTTCTCCATACAGTGACCTGAAATGGACTGTCTCATAATCACCATTTATCAATGTAAACCTGAGGCTACAGTCCCACACACCAACTCAAATCTCTATCTCAGTGAGTCCACACATGTGGTCTTTCTCTTAGTTCAAATGAACACAAAGCTGAAAACACAAATCAAAGATGAAAACCAGCAGAAGGAGACTTTAAAGCAATTGCCACCATGATCCTACTTCAAATATATGAACAGGTGGAAACAGAGGCTTCACTGCTTTTGTTACCAGTTAAAGTTCAGGGTCTGGCTGCTGGGCTGGGGTCAGCACTGATGCCTAACAGGTCGAGCACAGAGATGAGTCTACAGTCAGTAGATAGAAGAACATCTATAAACTTAACTTTTCTGTGCTGTGATGATTTCTGAGTACTGACTAAAGCTTTAAAAATCAAAAATCATTCCTTTCCAGGTATTTGACGTCTGCTTTTAACCTCTTAAGCCTCAACACCCCCAAATATGGGGGCAAAAGGCAGAAGATCAGTTAGACGTTGGGGCTTAAGAGGTTAAAGAATTTTCAGGAAGTTCAGAATTTGCTCTATAATTAGCCAAGACAGCTGGATCAAGTAAGGTCTTTTTAACTAATGGTTTAATTACTTCCACCTTAAAAGCCTGTTGTATTAATTGCATTAATTAGTGGTGTCTTTGAGCAGTCTTGTAAGAATGGGGTCTAAAAGGCACATCGGTGGTTTAGAGGAAGAATTTATTGACGTTAACTCAGGAAAAACTGATAGGAGAGAAAGGGTCTTAGTAGATATCAGCAGCTTTTAAAGTCCTACACTTTTGTATGTAATGATGAATTTTATTCATGAAGAAATTCAGAGGCTTTGCTAGTTCAAGGCAAAGGAATGCTTTGCTCAACAGAGCTCTGACTTTTTTCCAACCTGGCTACATTGCAGAAAAGGAACCTGGAGTTGTGCCTGTTTCCTTTGATCAGGGACAAATTAAGATGTCCTTGCTTCATGGTCCGGGTCAAACAAAGCTCTGCTAAATGAATTAAACACCATTTCCTCGTATGTACTTAAGGTTCAAATTCAAATTTTATTTGTCACACACACAACCATACACAGTATGACATGAGGTGAAATGCTTGTAGCTCTGCGATGCAATGCCCGACCATTAAATGACAGTAGTTTTACAGTATTTACAATTTAAAGGTTATTACAAAATTTACAGATTTTAAAATGTGCAAATAGCAGAAAGAGATTATAAATTATAGGAAGTGTGCATGAAGAAAAACCAGAGTGCTTGTGGTGATGTGATGTGTGTGAGAGTCCAGTCTTACAGGGAGTGCAGAATTATTAGGCAAATGAGTATTTTGTCCACATCATCCTCTTCATGCATGTTGTCTTACTCCAAGCTGTATAGGCTCGAAAGCCTACTACCAATTAAGCATATAGGGCTTTGGAGTTGACGTCACGCCGCAATGCATTGTGGGAGCGCAGCTCCATTTTCGGGGTCTACAAATCAAAACAAACACACTGTGTTGGAACGACGACGACAAGAAAGATGCTTAAAAGCAGCTCAAAAGCAAACGGACGGTATAGAGACCGATTGCGTCCAGAGGCGAAGCAGCGGTACTTGAAAAAAAATAGAGTGCATCGCAAATCTGGACCCATATGAAATACGGCAGTGGAGTAAAGACCCAGACGACTTACCGCCACTGTCCTACCCCGATATCTTCACGTATCTTGTTTGTGGAGTAAGCGCTTACACAGCGAACCAGTTTCGTAATTACAAGTCACTGGAGGCGCACATCCAATTTACAAATGGCTGGGTGCAAGATTTGGCTATTTTCAAGCCGCCAAACTCTGAGTACGTCGTCATTCATACCAAGGTAAGTCAGCTGGAGTGCATCGAGTGAAATAGCCATTTTCCACCCCCCACCATAATTAATGTTACACATTTATCATTGAACTGCTAAAACATCATTATCATATTATATGCCCATAATTGTAAAGTACATGCAAATTAACACATTGATAATCGGGTAAATTATTAACGCCAATTTGTGTCCTTCCTGTCTCATTTCATTTATTGTCTTTACATCAACCAATCAAGTCACTCCATTCTATGTTTGATCGTAATTTCTATAACTTCCGAGACCACCAACGATGATATTATTCAACTATAAAGTGTGATGTGAACATATTTAGAACTTACCGGAATGAAAATGTCTTGAGCACACCAACTGATATCTGGAGACGTAACAGAACTTGATATCAGCTCGTCTCATGGCTTCTATCCAGGCTAGACGCCTTCGTTTGGTAACATCCGATACATGAGCTCCTTCATGTTGCTTCCAGGTTGGGAAAGCATAAAAAGACAATCGAAACTTATTCCCGTGCCGGTCGTAAGATCGAACATTGCAGCCGACCGCACAGCAAGTACGAACCATGGCTATGCTTTCGCTCCTTACTTAGACCCCCAAAATGGCGGATTGGGCCAAAATCCTTTCCACGCCCACCCCCGTGACATCACGCTCCAAAGCCCTATTAGGTGATGTGCATCTCTGTAATGAGAAGGGGTGTGGTCTAATGACATCAACACCCCATATCAGGTGTGCATAATTATTAGGCAACGTCCTTTCCTTTGGCAAAAGGGGTCAAAAGAAGGACTTGACAGGCTCAGAAAAGTCAAAAATAGTGAGATATCTTGCAGAGGGATGCAGCAGTCTCAAAATTGCAAAGCTTCTGAAGCGTGATCATCGAACAATCAAGCGTTTCATTCAAAATAGCCAACAGGGTCGCAAGAAGCGTGTGGAAAAACCAAGGCGCAAAATAACTGCCCATGAACTGAGAAAAGTCAAGCGTGCAGCTGCCAAGATGCCACTTGCCACCAGTTTGGCCATATTTCAGAGCTGCAACATCACTGGAGTGCCCAAAAGCACAAGGTGTGCAATACTCAGAGACATGGCCAAGGTAAGAAAGGGTGAAAGACGACCACCACTGAACAAGACACACAAGCTGAAACGTCAAGACTGGGCCAAGAAATATCTCAAGACTGGTTTTTCTAAGGTTTTATGGACTGATGAAATGAGAGTGAGTCTTGATGGGCCAGATGGATGGGCCCGTGGCTGGATTGGTAAAGGGCAGAGAGCTCCAGTCTGACTCAGACACCAGCAAGGTGGAGGTGGAGTACTGGTTTGGGCTGGTATCATCAAAGATGAGCTTGTGGGGCCTTTTCAGGTTGAGGATGGAGTCAAGCTCAACTCCCAGTCCTACTGCCAGTTTCTGGAAGACACCTTCTTCAAGCAGTGGTACAGGAAGAAGTCTGCATCCTTCAAGAAAAACATGATTTTCATGCAGGACAATGCTCCATCACACGCGTCCAAGTACTCCACAGCGTGGCTGGCAAGAAAGGGTATAAAAGAAGAAAAACTAATGACATGGCCTCCTTGTTCACCTGATCTGAACCCCATTGAGAACCTGTGGTCCATCATCAAATGTGAGATTTACAAGGAGGGAAAACGGTACACCTCTCTGAACAGTGTCTGGGAGGCTGTGGTTGCTGCTGCACGCAATGTTGATGGTGAACAGATCAAAACACTGACAAAATCCATGGATGGCAGGCTTTTGAGTGTCCTTGCAAAGAAAGGTGGCTATATTGGTCGCTGATTTGTTTTTGTTTTGTTTTTGAATGTCAGAAATGTATATTTGTGAATGTGGAGATGTTATATTGGTTTCACTGGTAAAAATAAATAATTGAAATGGGTATATATTTGTTTTTTGTTAAGTTGCCTAATAATTATGCACAGTAATAGTCACCTGCACACACAGATATCCCCCTAAAATAGCTAAAACTAAAAACAAACTAAAAACTACTTCCAAAAACATTCAGCTTTGATATTAATGAGTTTTTTGGGTTCATTGAGAACATGGTTGTTGTTCAATAATAAAATTATTCCTCAAAAATACAACTTGCCTAATAATTCTGCACTCCCTGTATAGTGATGTGATGTGTGTGGGAGAGTCCAGTCCTACACCTGGTTCAGGGCCCGAATAGCCTGGGGGAAGAAGCTCCTCCTCATTCTCTCTGTTTTGGCCTTAAGGGAGCGGAAGCGCTTCCCAGACCTCAACAGTGAGAAGAGTCCATTGTTGGGATGGGAGAGGTTTTCCTAGCCTTGGCCTTGCACCACTTGGTGTGGATGGACAGCAGGTCACGGAGCTCTGATTGAATGATGCGTTCGGCTGAGCTCACCACTCTTTGCAGATCTCGTCTGTCCTGCTTGGTGCTGTTCCCAAACCAGGTGCAGATTTTTCCCGTCAGGATGCTGTTGATGGTGCAGGAGTAAAAGTTCTTGAGCACCTTCAGTGTCAGATGGAAGTCTCTAAGTCTTCTGAGGAAGAAGAGACGCTGACGGGCTTTCTTAACTCAGGACCTGTCATGGTCCTGTCACATCAACATGTGACAGGACCATGACAGGTCCTGAGTGATGTGGACACCCAGGTATCGGAAACTGTCCACTCTCTCCACTGGTGTGCCACTGATGATGAGGGGCTTGTAATTCCTCGCCTGCTTTGTAGTGAAGTCCACGATCAGCTCCTTAGTCTTGCTGACGTTTAGGAGGAGGTTATTCTCCTGGCACCAGGTCTCCAGGTTCCTAATCTCCTCCAGGTAGGCCGTCTCGATGTTCATGATTGTGGATTATACCAGAGTGTCAAGCGTCTGTGATTTGTTGCCTTCTTTTTCATGAAGTAACAGTATTAACAATATATACATATCACTAGTTTGTGAGTTTGTCAGTATGACATCTGGTTTTGCTAAAGGAGCATGAAAAGACAGGCAGCAGGAATGCATTTCTTACTCGGAAATTACTTGGAAATTCTGACACCACTTCACATTTAAAGAAGAAAGGCATGGGCGAAATCTGACCATGCAATGCAAACTCTGTTTGTAGTGAAGTCCACGATCAGTCCATGATCAGTAACCAAGCTGATCTCAGCATCAAAAGACTCCAACCTAAAGAAACATCTGGAAGTAAGTTCTTTTTAAAAAACGAATGTTAGCCTACTGCAACTACCTTGTTTTAGTTGTGGTAGCTACCCGAAGTTATGTGCCACTTCAGTGTCTTCGATGAACTATTGCTGTGTGATTTATTACTATTACTGAAGGTTGCATCACAACCTGCTAGGTGCAAATAATCATATACAGTTCTGAAAGCAGACAGAATGAAATAACATATTACTGATACAGAAATAGTTTCCTATGTGAGACCACTGCAAAAAGTGCAGCCTTACCTAATGTCCAGCCTACTGTTACTCATTTTATATTAAGATTTAAAAATGTAGTTGGTATTGCTTTAAGAACTGCACGTGATTATTTGCAGCTAGCAGGTTGTTAATGCTATCCATCGAGTCTAACAATCTGCAGTCTATGAAATAACCTCAGCTAATGCCAGCTAACAATGTTAGCTCGGTGGTGAGTAACCTTCAGTAATAGTAATAAATCACACAGCAACAGTACATTCACGCAGTTGTAAAAAGCATGATAATATATTAAGTAATCCAAAATATTCAGAATACATTACTCACATTGAGTAACTTAACAGAATACGCCATCAAATACATTTTGGGGCATGTATTCTGTAATCTGCAGTGGAATACATTTTAAAAGTAACCTTCCCAACCTTGGTCACTGAGAGCTACTGCATTGTGTTGAGGACTAGTAACGTGCAGGTAGTCTGGAAAAGCGAGTTCACTCAGATAGTCGGGTGCATTAATGGAGACTTTGGTCTTTTTGGACAATTTATGTTAAAGCATATAGAACTGAATACAACAACCACATTTCTTAATGACATGTGAACAATAAAACCAAAGCAACACCAACTCATTACTCATTAGCTTCACTTGAAAAGGTGTATGCTATGTAAGGATCATGCAATTCAAGTGGCATTAACTTCAAATTCTCAGAAATTTAGGAGCACAAAGCACATAACAAAAGCAATAAATACATTTGTTGTCAGCAAAATAAGAAGATATAATGCGATGCACAAAACTGCATCGAAAAAGTGAATGTAGAGGTTGGAGTTTCTAAATGTTTTAGGCCATAGAGATCCATTAATGTCATGTACTCCCAGCTTCAGTAATATGATTCGTAAGCCTGGAGAGTAAATATTTAAAAACCGCTATGTTCTGCATGTGGTCCCGCTGTATTTCCCTGCTGTTTCTTCTGTCAATCCACCATCCATATGAGTCTCCACATTTGTTCAACATGTTTTTCCCTGAAGCCCAGCATGATTTGTTTGTCCCGGTCACACAGCGTTTGTCACAGTCTGTTGTAAAATATAGTGATGTTTAGAGGCAGAATGTTGAAAGGCTCATCACACACATTGTGATTTTTTTTTTTTGTTTTTCCCTTTTTGTGAATCATGTCAAGGAAAATAAAACATTAAGTCAGCCCTTTGGATGAGAAAGCAGGAATCCTGCCAATCCGGGACGCCTTGCTGGTTTATTTGAGATGTTTTGTCTTTCCAGTCTTTGGTTGTGATCCGTCTCCTACTGTATGCTTGTTAAGACTGATCAATAATCTGTGTGGTTGTGTTGTGTGGCTGTATGTGTTTTTGTGTGTGTGTGCACAAGTGGGGCCCTTCAGAAAATAGAAAATTGAAAGCTCTGTTGTAATCTCGAGCCCTATCAGCTCTCAATCCTTGTCCTCATATCGGAAGCCCAACACACACACACACACACACACACACACACACACACACACACACACACACACACACACACACACACACACACACACATACATGCGCGGCTGTGCCTACACACAGAACAGCAGCTCAAAGTGCCCAACTTGGCTCATGTCTCCCACCCACTGTTCCCTAAATCCCTCTACTGTCATCTCACGCAAACGCGCACACACACACAGAGTTCAGAAAAAGACAGATTAGTGATGGTGTTTGATTTCGTTATCGGCATCCCCTCTGTTGCAGAACGACAGGTTAAAGGTGTTGAATTCAGAAAGCTCGGATTCACGAGCCAGCGTGCTCCCGCAACCACACGCACTTGATCTTTGGCGTCTCTTGCGACCGCCCCAACAGCAGAGCGGCAAGGCATTAGAAACGAATGAGCGGGGAGAGTAATTGCAGTGCTGTCAACACTTGCTGGCAAGCGGTCGAGCTGATTGCCATACAAGCAATTTACTTGCTTGATTGACTGACATTAAAATGGCTGCCGGGCTGTGATTGAATTCAGGCCCGTCTCAGGCCAGATAATGTCCGGATGCAACGAGCATAACGATGCAGGCGTGATCGATCCATCTAATTGTATTTCTTTATTGCAAATGAGTTTTCATAATATTTACAAATCTGATATCGCCGTCCACAGGGACCCGATCACACGCTTATTACCGGCGTGCTTCTTTGGGAACAAATTCTGAGGGCTTCTGCACTGCTTCATGACTGTTCTTTGTTTATGATTTATTTAATTGCAGTCAGTTTAACTGTGGCACCAGTGGGGTTTTGATTCCCTTTGATCTGCGCCATTAAAATCAGCGCCATGCATTATGTAGAGCCTGTTTGGTGTGTAAACGATGTTTAAGAAAGCTAATAATTACTCTGTCTGTCTCATATTTCATCATTTATTCATAGGGGATTTGAGAATTCCAACACTGGGGCCTTTTGCTTTCTTTTGATTTATTAACCACCTAGATGTGCCTAATTAGTGAACTTTCTGGAGTTGCTGCACAACGGAAACACGATTTGGACTTCTTCGCTCCTGTTCTCCCAGTTTTGTTGCTCACGCACAGCTGGAAGGAGCTCATTTGCAGTAATATTAGACAATGTCGAGTGCCCAGATGACAAGCTGCTGATGTGTCTAGATATGGGACATAAACAGCAATTCTGAATGTATAATGCTTTTCCAATTAGTTCCAATTATTGCATACCGCCACACATTTGTCTGAACTTGCAGGTTTTGATTGGACGATAGCAGTGTGACTCTCAGGCGGAGTGGCCGAGATCATAGACTGCATATAACAAAGCTAAGCATGCCACTTTTGCAGGTGCTTGCAGAACTGTGATGTCATGTTCACCACACTGGATTGTTGATTCTGGACTGAACGGAGTTTATTCCTAACATCCAGGCATCCATGAAAACAGAATTTATTAAATGTAACAGAGTTAGAAACATTATATATAGCATGTTCTGACTGAGAGATTTCTGAAAAAATTCAAGCGTACAGCTCTGCTATCACTTCCAACATAAATAAAGACAGAAAACTAAACAGCAGTGACTTTTGTAGTGTTACTGAAGTTTGGCTGGCTGGTATATAATGATGTGCTACGTGATCGCTAACGACACAGCTATGTTAGCATAATATAAACACAGTGAAGCTGGAAAATGAATGCTAACTTTTTTCCACTCGATCAAAGTTAACGTGAGGGTTCCCGATGGTTAGGGACAAATGCAATCGCATGGCAGGATGCTGTAAATGGACCAAACTCCAGTCAGGAGAACAACTGAGATAATAATAATAATGGATACTTTATTGATCCCCATGGGGAAATTACTTGTTTTTCTCTGCATTTGACCCATTCACTCAGTGAAGCAGTGGGCAGCCACTAAGCAGGCGCCCGGGGAGCAGTGTGTAGGGACGGTACCTTGCTCAGGGGTACCTCAGGGTAGCCATTAAGTGGATTCGAACCCCCGACCTTCCGATCATGGGGCGACCACTTTACCTACTGAGCTATCCCTGCCCCTAATCCATCCACAATAGGAGGTTAGCCATTAATATACTGCAACAACATGGGAATAGAGCAGCTACGAGAGAATTTAGTTTTAATGAATCAATGGTATGGAAGTGGAGGAAGCAAGAAGAATGAGTTGGTAAAGTTTGACTTATCTAACTGTTTTGTTTCACTTAATGCGCCTTATAATCCGGTGCAACGTATGGTCCGAAAAATACTGTAAGTAATAAATTGTTCTGTTTCCTGCTGTGTTCAAGGAAGGCACAGGGGAATTCCCCCCCCCCCCCCCCCCCAATCTCTATATCATATAGACCAGCGCTCCCCTACCTCCGGGCCTCGGACCGGTACCGGTCCGTGAGTCCTTTGGTACCGGGTTGCGAGAGTTGAGGCTCAGGTGTGAAATGTATAGTTTTCAGGGTTTTTATCGGTTTTCAGCGTTATTCTGTTATCGTTTTTATCGTTAACTCTGTTTTCCTGGGTCTTTTCACGTGTGTTATGAATAAATCTTCTTTTTTTCGGTACCGGTACTAGTTTTATTTTGTTGTATTTATCCGCAACCCCTTAAAGGCCGGTCCGTGAAAATATTGTCGGGCATAAACCGGTCCGTGGCGCAAAAAAGGTTGGAGACCGCTGATATAGACAATTGAAAATCCCATATAATGCAAATGACAACATAATTATTTAATATGGAACCATAATATGATAACTAGAGTATATCAATATATACACATTTTATTAAGGTCAAATCTAATGTCAGTACAATAGCTTACTTTACTTTACTTTGAAACACTCAGCAGTACTGATTACTAGCAAACCTTAACATACTGTGGGGCAAAAAAGTATTTAGTCAGCCACCGATTGTGCAAGTTCCCCCACCTAAAATGATGACAGAGGTCAGTAATTTGCACCAGAGGTACACTTCAACTGTGAGAGACAGAATGTGAAAAAAAAAATCCATGAATTCACATGGTAGGATTTGTAAAGAATTTATTGGTAAATCAGGGTGGAAAATAAGTATTTGGTCAATAACAAAAATACAACTCAATACTTTGTAACGTAACCTTTGTTGGCAATAACAGAGGTCAAACGTTTACTATAGGTCTTTACCAGGTTTGCACACACAGTAGCTGGTATTTTGGCTCATTCCTCCATGCAGATCTTCTCGAGAGCAGTGATGTTTTGGGGCTGTCGCCGAGCAACACGGACTTTCAACTCCCGCCACAGATTTTCTATGGGGTTGAGGTCTGGAGACTGGCTAGGCCACTCCAGGACTTTCAAATGCTTCTTACGGAGCCACTCCTTTGTTGCCCGGGCGGTGTGTTTTGGATCATTGTCATGTTGGAAGACCCAGCCTAGTTTCATCTTCAAAGTTCTCACTGATGGAAGGAGGTTTTGGCTCAAAATCTCACGATACATGGCTCCATTCATTCTGTCCTTAACACGGATCAGTCGTCCTGTCCCCTTGGCAGAAAAACAGCCCCATAGCATGATGTTTCCACCCCCATGCTTCACAGTAGGTATGGTGTTCTTGGGATGCAACTCAGTATTCTTCGTCCTCCAAACACGACGAGTTGAGTTTATACCAAAAAGTTCTACTTTGGTTTCATCTGACCACATGACATTCTCCCAATCCTCTGCTGTATCATCCATGTGCTCTCTGGCAAACTTCAGACGGGCCTGGACATGCACTGGCTTCAGCAGCGGAACACATCTGGCACTGCGAGATTTGATTCCCTGCCGTTGTAGTGTGTTACTGATGGTGACCTTTGTTACTTTGGTCCCAGCTCTCTGCAGGTCATTCACCAGGTCCCCCCGTGTGGTTCTGGGATCTTTGCTCATCGTTCTCATGATCATTTTGACCCCACGGGATGAGATCTTGCGTGGAGCCCCAGATCGAGGGAGATTATCAGTGGTCTTGTATGTCTTCCATTTTCTGATGATTGCTCCCACAGTTGATTTTTTCACACCAAGCTGCTTGCCTATTGTAGATTCACTCTTCCCAGTCTGGTGCAGGTCTACAATACTTTTCCTGGTGTCCTTCGAAAGCTCTTTGGTCTTGGCCATGGCGGAGTTTGGAGTCTGACTGTTTGAGGCTGTGGACAGGTGTCTTTTATACAGATGATGAGTTCAAACAGGTGCCATTCATACAGGTAACGAGTGGGGGACAGAAAAGCGTCTTACAGAAGACGTTACAGGTCTGTGAGAGCCAGAGATTTTCCATGTTTGAGGTGACCAAATACTTATTTTCCACCCTAATTTACGAATAAATTCTTTACAAATCCTACCATGTGGATTCATGGATTTTTTTTTCACATTCTGTCTCTCACAGTTGAAGTGTACCTCTGGTGCAAATTACTGACCTCTGTCATCATTTTAAGTGGGGGAACTTGCACAATCGGTGGCTGACTAAATACTTTTTTGCCCCACAGTATGCCATTTTTTCTTTATTTTTGATGAAAAATTTACATATTTTATTTTTTTGTTGTATTATATGTGCACCATATAGAAGCAAGTTTAAATACTTTTCTGGTGTAGACAGTCTTTAATCAGTGCTCTCCAGCCTGCACTTCTTTTTGTAGTTGTGGAAAGGAGCCTCACTCACAGTGCTCGCTACACCTCTTTTGAAAATGCTAGGATTTTGAAATCAAATCTGAGCTGAGAGAAGCAAAAAGTATTTAGCCAGGAAAGAGAGCAAATTCAAAAACCTTGTTTGGCGAAGCGTATGCGTGTGATGAATCCTGGGTAAAATGGTGTATGTACCTTTTGCTGTAGGTGTTGATTTGTCTTAGAGTATGCAAAGTAAGCCCTGGAATAAAACAATATTGTCATTATCACACGTGAGATTAAAGCGGATGCACACCGCTGCCTCTAGCCTGCTAAATAATGAGGAGATTAAGAATAACATGAGAGATGCAACAAAATAGCACGGCTCAGTTTTCAAAATGTTTGAATTGATTTCCTTGCTTAACTATTTAATAACTTGATATAACAATTTGCAAAACTTTAACCACTGGCCTCATTCATGGGCTTTATTTTAAATAGTCGTTTATATTTTTGTCAGGGCTGAAGTCAGAATGTGAGGTGGAACCAAAAGCAGACTCAAAATGATGTAAATGGTAAATGGCCTGTATTTGTATAGTGTTTTACTAGTCCCTAAGGACCCCAAAGCGCTTTACACATTCAATCATCCACCCATTCACACACACATTCACACACTGGTGATGGCAAGCTACATTGTAGCCACAGCCACCCTGGGGCGCACTGACAGAGGCGAGGCTGCCAGACACTGGCGCCACCGGGCCCTCTGACCACCACCAGTAGGCAACGGGTGAAGTGTCTTGCCCAAGGACACAACGACCGAGACTGTCCAAGCCGGGGCTCGAACCGGCAACCTTCCAATTACAAGGCGAACTCCCAACTCTTGAGCCACGATCGCCCCGACATTGTGAACGAGAACTTTATTTACAGTGACAACAAGGTTTACAATTGTTAAAGCAAGGAATAAGACATGAGCGTGGACTATGAAATGTCAGACTAGGTGAGTTTGATGCTGTGAACATGATCTATGAGATAACTGTGACAGGCAAAGCTCAGGGGAACAGTGGTACAAGAGCCGGTGGTGGAGAGACACTGAAACAAAGGGAGAGGTGAGTCAGACTTGGCTGGGGGAAATGACAAGGTAGATCCTCAGTAGTAGTATGAAACAGCCTTACTTGTGCGCAGGTGGAGTTATGCAGGAGGGGGAAGAAGCGTGGAAACGAGACCTGGGTGAGTCCAGTGGAGAAATGATCCGAGATTTCAGTCAGAGAAGGCAGGGAAGTAGGCAGGTGAGACTGGAAAGAACAGACTGAGAGGTTACCGGCTCCAGAGAAGCGAGAGGAGACCAGCGTCCAGGTGAGTGAGATTATTGCGATGATGAATGAATTTCCAAGGAACCACTTAGAAGACAAGAGAGCAGAGGTAAGTACAAGAACCACGAGTAACGTGAGGGACATGAAGCCGCACACTAACGTAGGTTAGCAGATGATCTGGCGAAGGCTGGTTGTGAATGCTGGTCTGAAATACAGCCGGCTTGATTAGTCTCAGGTGGTAATCCTGAGGAGGAGTCATCAAGGAGGAGAGCAGGCACTGTGGAAAATTACTGTGACTCACCCAGACCATGATATCCTTCCTGTTTTCTCGTCAGAGATCTGTGAAGAAGCCCACATTTTGAGTATTGCTAGTATTGTTTGCAAATACATGTTAGAGATATCACCATAAAATGTCTTTAATGTCGTTAATAAATTTCACAGATACTCACCGGTGAATATCAGCTTACAGAAATTATAATTGTATCAACAAGTATTTAAGAAGCGACTGGGTTATTTAGGTTCCTCACAGAAGCGTAACCTCAGAAATCTCGGTGTTATTTTTGATGAAGCCTTTTCTTTGAAGCAAAACTTAAAGTTGATAATAAGAAACTGCTTTTTTCATTTGAGGAACATCTCAAAACTGTCTGTTTACCTATCTAAACAAGAAAGGCCTAGCTCGTCTCCAGGTTGTTCAAAACTCTGCAGTGAGACTACTGTTTTAAAGTCGCTACACTGGCTACCAGTCAGATTTAGGTTCGTTTATAAAATTCTAGTTTTAACCTTCAGAGCGCTACAGGGACAGGCCCCTCCCTATATTGCTGATTTGATTCGTGTACATACCCCTTCTCGTAACCTGAAGTCATCGAATCAAAACCTTTTAGTGGTCCCCCACACTCGCTTCAGAACTTGAGGGGACCGATCTTTCCAAGCTGTCGCACCCAGACTGTGGGTCTTGACTCGGTGGAGAGCTTTAAAAAGCAGCTGAAGACATTTTTATTTCAAAAAACTTTTGATTAGACCAGGGTTTTTATGATGTATTTATTACTGTACTATGTTTTGTTACCTTTCTTGTGAACCACTTTGTGGCATATGTCTGTGAAAAGTACACCTCTCTGGGGACATCTTAGGCCCTCCAAGGTATGGAGGCCTATCTCCCCCTACCACCACTTCCCCTGCCAGTGGCGGACTCCCTCAGACAGGAGCCTGGGGCTTGCTCGGGCCACTTCGGAGGTGGGGTGCCCCCGGCCTCTCGGCCTGGGGCTCGGTCACTCAGGCACGGCTGGCTGCCGGCGGAGCTCACGGGCGAGTCACTGCAACTCCCCCTGGCTTCTGCTCCGCGGCTGCTGAGTGAGCCCTCATCTGGGACTCTCCTCAGCTCTTTCTGGGACAGTGGCACGGCTGCCCCTCTGTTGGTCTTCCTTGGTCTCTTGTATTCTGGGGGCCTCTGGATGTCTGGAGTTTTGATCTCCTCCATACCTGCTTCATGCCCTGGAGGACGGGGCTGTGGCCCCCCCACACCCTCTAGCAGATCATTACATGAAGGAACCTTTTAAAAAACAAAAAACAAACGCGTCCATGCTCACAGGTGTACACATGGGTGATCACACCCACAAACTACACCCTTTTTGGCTCCTACCTCAAAGCACACTGTGTTCTGTTGATCTTATGTGCTGCACAATAATGTTTAATATTTAGTATTTACTGTCATAAACCCATATATCATTGTGATGTTGTTTATTCTATTACTCTTGTTCTCTTCTGCTTGTTTTCTTTTTTCTTTTTCAGCAGGTGATCCAGGTGATTGATATATCCTTTTTTTTCTTTTTTTTCTTCTTTTTTTTCTTTTTCTGCTCATTCTGTTGGTTTTTGGTTTTTGCCCTTCTCCCCCGTCCCTCTTCTCAGCTGTTTCTCTTTCCCTCTTTCTTTCTCCCCTTCTTTCCCCCAGTCAAGTCTGTCCCATATTCAGTAAGTGAAAATAAAATAAACAATAAAAGGTGAATCAAATGGACCATTATGGCAAGGCTGGGATGGTCAATTTGGTAAAGTAAATCCGTTGGGCATCTTTCTTTGCCTTTAGACAACAATTCTGATGGCAAAAGAGCCAAACGGGACAGGCACAAAAAAAATAAATAAAAATAAATGAAAAGTACTATATAAATAAACTTTTACTTACTTAAGAAGTGGGTGTGATGAGTTTGTGGTCTCTTGGTTTGTAACCACAGAGTTGTTGAATGACAGTAGACCTCTCTTATTTTACCAACTTAGTATAAACACTTATATCGCTTTTCCACGAGTACTTACTTGGCTCGACTCGACTCGGTTCAGTTTTGGTTGTCTTCCATTACAACTGAGTGCCAGCTAATGTACGTGAGGTCGGAATACACAAGCACAAGACAACAATGGAGGACATTGAGAAGATGTTGTGTCTGCTGCTTAGTGTATGGCTTTATGGCTTTATGTCAGATTTGGGGACCATAGTGTTGCTTTTTGTGTGGTAATTTTCTTCTTTGCCTGGTTTTAAAAATGAAAAAAAAGTACCTGCTTCTAGGTACGACCATCGAATGGAAAATCCTAGAAAATGATCCGAGCCGAGTAGGTACTAATGGAGAAGCGCTGTTATGTGTATCCTCTTGTAAAAACAATGTTTGTGATAAGAAAAAAAAAAGCTACGATTGGTTTGCCCACGAAACGGCACGAATAAATATAACAAAAAAAAAATCATCTGGATTCTTCAATGATAATGGATTGGATTTATATAGCGCTTTTCAAGGCACCCAAAGCGCTTTACAATGCCACTATTCAATCACTCTCACATTCACACACTGGTGGAGGCAGCTACAGTTGTAGCCACAGCTGCCCTGGGGTAGACTGACAGAAGCGAGGCTGCCATATCGCGCCATCAGCCCCTCTGGCCAACACCAGTAGGTGGGAGGGTAAAGTGTCTTGCCCAAGGACACAACGACCAAGACAGAGAGCCCGGGGATCAAACCGGCGACCTTCTGGTTACAGATGCGCTTCCCAAACCCCTGAGCCACGGTCGCCCCAGCACGTTAATGTAGAGGGATCCTGAAGGCTAAGCGGAGCACAATATAGTCTTATAATGATGGCCTACAGATGCACCTGTCAAATTAATGGTATGGGGTCCTACAAAGCTCATCAGCCTTGCATAAAGACCAGTGTTGCAGATTGAGCGCTGCAGATTGGTCACAATTTACTCTTCGTCAGGATGTGTGAAAAGGCTGATGTGCATAACAGTAATCTTGCCCCCTTGATATTTTTTCTGGGTCTTTACTTAAAAATGTTTTTGAGTCTACTGGTCCTAGTGTTCTTAAAATTATTAATGCATCTCTACTCTCTGGTCAGGTCCCCGTTTACTGTAAAAGTGCTGTCATTCACCCACTTTTAAAAAAGCCTAAACTTGATCCTTCTTTGCTTTCCAGTTACAGACCCATCTCAAAATTGCCTTTTATTGCCAAGATTTTAGAAAAGGTTGTGGCCAAGCAACTCATGGATTTTCTAGATGAACACAACGTTCTTGATAAATTTCAATCTGGCTTTCGTAAGACTCACTCTACCGAAACTGCACTTCTTAGAGTGTCTAATGATATTTTGATGAATTGTGATGCTGGAGAGTGCACTGTTTTGATGTTGCTGGATCTGACCTCTGCTTTTGACACTGTTGATCATCTTATTTTGTTAGATAGATTAAACCACTGGGTGGGTGTATCGGGTACCGCATTGGAATGGTTTAAATCCTACTTGTCAAATCGATCTTTCTTTGTGGCTACCTCTAAGTTCAGATCCTCCGTCAGCTCTCTTGCCTATGGGGTGCCTCAGGGCTCTGTCTTGGGACCATTATTGTTTTTGTTGTATTTACTCCCTCTTCTGCAACTTCTTAGCTCTTTCTCTGATGTTTCATATCATTGTTATGCAGATGATATTCAGCTATATATCTCTTTTAGGCCACTTGAGGTTTCTAAGCTCCAAATCTTGCAGTCCTGCTTAGATTCCGTTAGAGATTTGCTGGCTGGTAATTACCTTCAGCTAAATGCTGATAAAACGAAAGTCATTGTCTTTGCTCCTGAGAAATTTGTTCCCTTCGTGGTTAAAAATCTAGGCCCTCTTGCCTCCTATATTAAATCATCCATTAGGAACCTTGGTGTTACATTTGATCCAGCTCTGACGCTGGACACACATGTTAAATCTTTGGTTTGCTCTTGTTTTTACCATTTAAGAAATATCGCTAAGCTGAGTCCCATTGTGTCACGTTCCGAATTGGAAATGATTATTCATGCTTTTGTTTCATCTCGCTTAGATTATTGTAATTCCTTGTTTACTTGCTTAAGTAATGCCTCCCTGGAACGACTGCAGGGTGTTCAGAATGCTGCTGCTAGGCTTCTGACAAAGCATCACAAATACTCCCATGCCACTCCCCTGCTGATTCAACTGCACTGGCTCCCTGTCAAGTTCAGGGTGCAATTTAAGATCATAATCATGACTTATAGGGCCCTGCACGGTGTAGCTCCAACTTACTTAAGTGATCTTCTTCTTTCCTATCACCCCAGCAGGTCCCTAAGGTCTTGTGACCAGGCTGTCCCACATACAAGGTTAAAAACAAAAGGTGACAGAGCGTTTGTATCGGTGGCTCCCAGACTCTGGAACCCACTCCCTTTGAGTTTGAGATCTGTGGACTCAGTCATGTCTTTTAAAAAGCAGTTAAAAACCTGTTTGTTTAAACTCGCTTTTGGTTGATTTTGTTTTGTTTTAGATTTTAATGTCTGTTTTCTGCCTCTGTAAAGCACTTTGTGATTTTATCTTGAAAGGTGCTATATAAATAAAATTTTATTATTATTTATTATTAATCAGGGGGTAACTGACACTCTTAAAAATACCACAGAGTGCCAGAGTGTCACCCAAAAGTAAGAGATATTACACAGGAAGCTAACAAAAATTCAGGAATAATTCTTTGGAAATGTCATGGAGAAGTTGACAGACAGGACTTATATTCTTTACATTTACAACATCATTTGTCAGCAGATGTTGTGACATTGTTCCAGTTATCAGATTTTCTATGTGTTGACAATTCAAAGGATTCAGCTGCGACTCAGGTCTTAAATCTAACACTGCATTCTAAACCTTGAGTACTGCTTCAGTGCTTATGGTTTCTGCAATTTCACTAGTTATTAAAGGCTGTGTGACTGTATAGACACAATACCTGCCTAGCAATACAATATTTACATTTTTTTAAAAATATTTCGGAAAATGCTGAGCATGCAGTAAAAGGATCTCATTACAAAAACGGTCACCAAACCAACAACGACACTAAAACCTGCAGTAAATATTACCACAAGACGGAGTCAGTCTGATATCTGATATTGAATGGGGTCAATAATATGGGAGTTGAATGTGATAAATCATCGAAAATCACATGTCTATTGCTGTGTACATAGACAGAAATTCACATTTACCTATTACGTTTGTGCTCGGCAACTTTCCTGCTCTATAGGAATGCAACCAGAATACATCCAGCTAGCAGCAAGTTGAGTCGTGTTCATTTGAGTTGTGCTCATCGACAGACTCGTGATGGGAACATGCTGGCAATCAGTTTTACTTTATAAATCAGCGGAATTATTTTTCAAACCTTGCAAGCATGAGAGGAGCCCTCTTGTTTGTAGTATTCCCAGAGTATTTGAATTTGTTTGGTTTGCAAGCTGAACCTGTAAACCATACAGGTGCTAAGTGCTAACTAGATTCAGAGTCCCAGAGTGATTATTCTTGTTACTTTGTAACTGTGCTGCATGCATAGATTTTCATTGTGATGTAAATTCCTGCCTGTGAAGTTAAAATAAAAAAAAACAGGCAGGCAGACAGACACCCACATGGCAGATCTGTGGATGTGGAAAGTAAAATCAAGGCTTAAGGAAATACACTCAGAGATTTTTCTTCCCAAAACACTGACTTGGTATGCATTCAGTACACCAACAATGTCCAAGCACATTTTCCTTAATGTGTAGTTAAAAAACCAAAACAAACAAACAAAAAACCTTTGATTTTATACATTTTACTTGCACTTTACTCTAAATTATTGCTTCTTGTTCATTTTTTTTGAGTGCACGAGAATTTCTGTCTCCAAAACTATAGCACAAGCTCCTGAGTATACTCTGCTGTACCAAACACTGTGTACTTTTTAGATCAACATGACACGTCTCTCATTTTAAACATTAACCGTATCCACATGGATGACTTATGAAGAAAAGAAATCACCTTCCAAATTATCATGACATTTTAACATTTTCAAAATAGCTTTTGACGTCAGGCCTTTTGTGCCTATTGCAAGTATGTGGCGCTGTTTTTGGCTGCTGAGGTTATAACTTATATAATATATATAAAATAAAACTTAATAGCAGAATGAGACCTCCCACATTTCTGACACGAGTAGGAGATGCTACCCCAGATAAAAGGTGCTGTTTCCGCTTTTCCTGTTTGAAAAATTGAAAGTTATGTACAAGAGTTTTCTGACTGGAGTACAGAGTGAGCAAATACATCTCAAAGTATGTTTGTCTGTGACAGTTGAGTTTGAAATGACACAGCTCCCGCTTTCTTTTTACTCTCCTGCAAAAGAGCCAAAGATATTTTCATAATTTGAGCACTGCTGCAGCGCCTCATGCACCGTCCCCTTATAGCAAACGATAATAAACTGAGACTTGACCTTGTCCTCTCTGCAAGCTTCTTCTCTGTAATAAGAGATGCTCTGCTACGCAAATGCCAGTAATTACACACAAACATGCCCGCGTGTGCGTGCACACTGTCAAACTCGCTGCTTTAATTATTCACCAATAAAAAAAAGAAAAACTGAAATAGGAAGGATAAGGTATCTATTTTTACTACAAAGGCTGCTGATCTTTCCGAGCCATTTTCCCACAATGCATCGAAATCTGTCAGCAGCCGCAATCATTAGGGCTGCTATGGAGAGGCTTTTTTTTTTTTTTAAAGCGACGGCTGTTAGTAGATGTAAACACCCTGCACACAGAGGGATCCATCCAAAGACAATGTCAGACTGTGTTGACAGAGCTTTTGTTCGCATCTTCGCATTTTGTCCCAGTAACGCGGTGGAAAGAGAGCTTCGGCGTGGGTGCCAGTTCATGTTGCAGGCGCTGTAACTGTAACTTGTAGGCCTTTGTTTTCTGACAGCTTGCGTAGATGAAGAGGATCACTCTCTGATTATATTGACAACCCTGAGGCATCATTAAAGCGCCGTCTTTGTGTTGTAAATAAACACCTGGGAGAGATGAGACACCGAGAAAGGGAGACATGGAGACAGGAAGAAGCAGATGAAGACAGCTGACAGCCTTGCAGGGATGGAAAAATATATCAGTGGGGGATTTTTTTCCCTTTTTGTGGGGGGGCATCCAATTTGTTTTTTGCTATTTACAGTAAGGAATAAACAAATTATTAAAAATGAATCTCCTGGATGGAGCAGTAAAAAAACCAAACAAAAAGCATTCAGATCAGAAACTATGCTCCGTGTCGCTGTGGTGTGCACAGCCATCCAAACTCATCTCTGTGATTACATGATTAATCAACCCAACCAAGAGCGGTCAGAGTGATCGCATCCCTCCACCGCCATGTTTCACACCGATAATGAACCATTCATTTCAGCTAATTTGTTGTGGGACTCTTGTAATCTTCCCCTTGAGTTAAGATGGAAAATGAGCCACCGTAATCTTCTTATTGTCTTCACTCTGCTTGTTTCTGTGTGTATAAATGAAAGTCAGTGTATTTCCCTGTCCTGTGAGAAGTGAGGTTAAAGTCCAGGGCATTAAGGTGAGAACAGACCTTTCTCATTGCGAGGGTAATAAAATAATCCTGTTTTCCTCAGAGCTACTGGTGTGTATCAGTTGCACAGGAGGTGTCTTTTGGCGACTGTGTGTGATGCACCATGTAATTACCTTAGAGGGAACTCTCATTACCTACTTGGCATTCTTCAGCACAACTGCTGCCGGTCTGAAGGACTATATTTTAACCCAAACCACAATCGTTTCTTAACCCCCGAGGTGTAGTGCTGTGGTGAAGAAGTACCGGAGCATACTAATTATGCTCAGGCCTGTGCCATGGCTACTGCGAAAGCCTGAAAAGTTGAACAGGCTGGAAAAAAGGTTGTGACTTTAATTAAGACTGGTAAGAATTTGCAGATTTTCAGAATGTTACTGAAGTCGTTATTCAAACAGCACTTTGGTAATTGTTCACTCGGCACTCAGGGTGTGGATGACATATTAGAAAGCAAGGTATAAAACTAAGAGGCCTAAATTTCTCTACCACACCGAGTAGCTCAATCCAGCAATAAATGGAGATGCTAGAGATGGTAGATGAGCATCAGGTGTAACGTTGGAAACCGGGGAAGCCACGCCTACTTGTGGGATGGGTAAGCAGAGTCAATACTCGTGCACATATGCACATGCATGTGATGAGAAGAGTACAGGAGTTCAGAAAGAAGGCAGGTCAGAATCTGAGGGAACACGAGGGAACATGACATCGTGTTACAAAAGCCATGTAACCACACTGGAAAGCTTACATACCATAGTCATCTATAACTTAGTACATGATGAAATGTTAGGCAGATTGTGAACATGATTTATTTACTGCGTGAATAAATTACAAAGTCAACAGTCTCTTCAGCGTCATCTTCATCTCGGCCTGTCTGATCACCTTCATCAGCCACTACATGCTCCTAACACCTCTCTGCTCTCCCGGGTGTCCGCTTCCTTTCTCTCTTTCATTCCTTCCCTGTGGCATTCTTCTTCTTCTCTCTTTGCTTTAGTTTTTATCTGACAGAGTAGCAAGTGCAGTGTCATGTGAGATATTTGGAACTGTTGCCTCAAAATAAGAAGGCCGTGGGTTCACATCCACTGCCTGGCCTGTGCCTGTGTGGGTTCCCTGTGGGTACTCCGATCTTCTTGCATAGTTCAAAGACATACATGTCATAGATGTGAAGCACCACTGTCACCCTGAATTGGATATGTGGAACACAGTGGATGGAATAACATGTAAATTTTTAATGTCATGATTATAGATAACCTTTTTTACCCCTCAGTTGTGAAGGGCTGATGGGCATGGACACCCAACTTTGTAAACACAATGACTCGAGAATGTGGCAACATAGGATTTTCAAAATTGTACTACAGGGTGGGCCATTTATATGGATACACCGGAATAAAATGGGAATGGTTGGTGATATTAAAGTCCTGTTTGTGGCACATTAGTATATGTGAGTGGGCAAACTCCTCAAGATGGGTGGTGACCATGGTGGCCATTTAGAAGTCGGCCATCTTGGATACAACTTTTGTTTTTTCAATAGGAAGAGGGCCATGTGACACATCAAACTTATTGGTAATGTCACAAGAAAAACAATGGTGTGCTTGGTTTCAACGTAACTTTATTCTTTCATGAGTTATTTACAAGTTTCTCTTTGTTCACAGCCATTGACATGTCGAAGAGGTTAACACGTGAGGAGCGGTGTCAGCAACGCCGTTCGTATTTAAATGTGGCTTTGATAAAATGTGCCAAATCCTCAAACTATGGAAGGAATGGTTAATTTTAACAAACGTACTTGGTTTGGTGAATACACCACATATTCAGCAGTTAAAGGGTTAACTATTCTGATGAACACATGCATTGCTCTTAGCCAATGAGCTCCTGCAAAATGGCGTATTGTCCCGTCCGCCATCTCCGTCTGAGAGAGTACAGGGCTGTATCCCAATTTAGGGTCTGCAGCCTTAAAGTACGCAGCCTCAACGATCCTCAAGGGCCGCGTACTCAAAGACCGCTAAGGCCGGAAGTGCGAGGCTTGTGTAATGGGACGGTCTAGCCTCCGTTGCACTGATACTGTTGTTTGTCAATAAAGTTATTAAAAAAAAGCCTCTGTTGCGCTGCCCAGGTTGCCTAGCATCATGATACTAACCACTGGAAACGTGTCATACAGCTGTGTTTGACAGAAATGAAGGAGAAAATCTTTTGTTCATTTGTTTGTTTGTTTCTACATGAGCTTTGATCATTCTCTGTAAGATTAAGCTCAGCTATTGAACGGCGTATATTTTAAAGTAAAGGTCAGGGGTTTTTTTCCGATGCATTCGATGATATTAATGGCGAGCCAATCCCGTTGACAGATATGTTGAGTTCTTCCCTTGCTGCACAGCAGAGTGTGGTTGACCGGCTGCGACGGAAATCCCTTCCACCCCCATTTCGAACTTGCTGTTCCCCTGGACGTTTTACTTTAACATTTTAAGGACTTTTACAGACTCATCACATTTCCACACATAGGAAGTAGACTTGGTGTGGGCAAGCTGGACCTGTTCCTCCAAATTAAGGTTTTGTTGCAGCTAACAAGGGCTATGCAATGTCAAATTAATTTTTCCATCTGGAATTTTGCAGTTGAAGCTGTGTTTTATTTTGAACTGAAACCTGATTTGTATATTTTGTAGGGCGCACCCAGGTAAGATATTACGTTACTGTCTGCGTCTCATTCATTTTATTTCTTCTGTACGTAGCCAAACCTTCTGGTCTAAATCATTTGAGCGCTTTTACATCAAGTTTTGGTAAATTAAATCTTGAGATAAGGTTTCTTTAGTAACTAGAGTGTTACAGTATCAATATGCACCCTTGGCCGTGACTAATACCACTTAACTGTTGGTGGTGAGGGTTTACTCGGACATGTTGTATCATGACTGGAGTTTTCACATACCATAATAAGGATGTATGCTTACTTTTATCTAAGCAAATCATAGGGTTGCATATTTACACTTCATGAAGGCGTTTTTCACATGCATAACTACAGTGATGGCAGTGCTACCAAACGTGGGTGACCTACCTCTTAATGCTGCCCTTTACTGCCTTTTGTATAGACGCACATGGAGGTTATGTAACGTTCCAAATAGTGCATAAACTCTCCCCATGATTTTTGGAGTGTCTGTAGGCGGTGGTGTTTTTTTTGTGGCCAGGCAGCCTGACAGGTTGTTCAGGCAGTGATTTGCAGTTGGTGGTGTTTAATTCGAGAGCAGTAAAACAGTTTTCCCTGCAGTGCACAGACTGACACAAGCTAAAATTTACATCACCAGGAACTCGAGACATGGACAAAGAATTAATGTAGTTCCAGATTGCTTATAATTTTTTTGCCCATCAAATTTTCATCTCTCGACACTGTAACAAAGCCACAACTGGATCTTCTTTGAAACTCTTCCTGCAGATGAAGGAACAACAACACAAAGAAAATGATTTCTTCTCAATTGTTTTTTCACCCAAAACATAAATAGATGTTACATTCTTGGAGTAAGCAGACCCTTGCGTTCATAGTTTAGCACTGCGGCACTTGGCAGAAGTAATACCTCCAGGCATTTTGCATAATTCATCATTCTCTGACACTGGTTTGCTGAACCTTTAAGCTAAAAGACGTTTGAGGGTGTTGTAGACATTACTCTAGAATCACTGGCTTTTGTTTGTGTTGTTTATTAGCAAAACATCATTCAGGTGTTTTGTTGATAACATCATAGACTTTTTCCCTGGCATACCCTTACCTTCATGCAGGTCAGATTTCTATGCAATCTCTTCCTTGATATATGAACTTTGACCTTAACAGGTGCATGTTATTACCTGTTCATCACGATGATTATTATATTTTTGTCAGGTTTTGTAGATCGGACTCACGCGCAGACCACTAGTGTCTTCAAAAGGTGCATTTATTTACAGTGTTCCTCTACAGTGGAATTCATATATACATATAGTGATGTCAAGGGGAAAAGGGGCCGGGGTTCCAGGGTCCAGGAGTGAAAGAGGCAGGAGTCCAGGAAGGGAAGGTTTTCATTCAGCCCTCGCACATCTCCTCTCCTTTCCTTTATCTCTCTTGCTTCCGTTCAGTCGCCATGCACAGGGAAAGAACAGGTCCAGAGGCGATCTATACACAGGCAGAAAAAAACCATTCGTTTCCTGGTTCAGACAGGCTCACAAACTGACTTTACAAAATACAGGACGACTGACGCTGATGGCTCAACGATCCAGCGACGAGTAGAGCAGACTCGCCCTCTTAAGAAGGGTGTGCTGATCACCTCCAGGTGTGTAGGCCAGGGGCAGGAGCCCATACTGAGCTCTGCCCCGGCAGGAGAAAGAGAGAATGGAAGAGGGCGAGAGAGAAAGGGAAACAAAAACAAAGCACCTGACAGCTGTCAGCTGTTGAGGAGCGGAGACCATGACAATTTTGAGGTTCATGGAGACTTCTGGGGTTTTGGGTCTGGGTCAAAGAAATATAGAAAATTCAACATCAATCCTTTCTGTTGTAGAAAATCATTCATTTTGGCTTCAAGTTGATGCTGTATCACACACACAAAAAAAGCAAACAAACCTCAAAGCACATTGTGATAACAGTAATGCCGTCAGTCCTCTAGGGGCATGTTTAAGCCTATTTTAGCAGACCCTGATAGAAAATTCTGATCATGTGTATAATTGGGGTACTTTTAAATTTAAAACTGAGTCTGTAATTGTTGTTAATTAGCATTTCGTTGAAAGAACCACTTTGGCTTACTGTGGCCACTAGCATGGCCGTAGACACACAGCCTTGTTATAATCTGCAAGGTTAAAAACAAATCCTGATCTTTAACCTTCATTATGCATCATTAAGCTCTAATGAAACTGTCCACCCAGTTATTAATTTGGTATATATTTTGAAAGTACACACCTTCTATCTGGCTTAAGGTCAATCTGTTAAAAATGTCACCAGTGCAAGCGTGACAAAAGAAGAATAAGAAAAAACCCCAAGTTGGATAAACTGAAAATATTAGAAACTACTGGCAGACATCAGCGATTAAGGACACAAGATGCAGGTTTATGTATTCATGCTCAAACATCACCAAATGCTAATTTTACCTCTGAGAATACAAACAAAATAAGTCGACTAATATCGTTTTCTTTATGTTAAATAACATGTCGATATACTGCTAGAGATGGTAGATGAGCATCAGGTGAATGTTTAACATCCACAAAGATTCTTCTCCTTTGTTCAATAAATATTAGTACCTTAGCTTTTCCAAAACTACTGTTTCACTAAAATCTGGGGACAGGGGGGAATTTTCTACCTTACAGCAGCAACTGATAATATAACCCACATAAGGCCCATTTTATTTACATTCATGGCGTTTTTACTTAGACGTAGTAGATAGACAGGAAATATGGGGAACGAGCCAGGGAATGGAATATAGTAAAGGTCATGGTAATCAAACTGGGGACTCACTGCTTGGAGGTATTGGTACCCATGTGGTATCCTATTCAGCTAATGGGTCACCCCAGACTTAACGCTTAACGTTTAATGTTTATTAAGACATGCACAGGATCGTTTTGGTCGTGTACACACAGATTCTTGTTATTTTATTGATTTTTGTCACGTAAAAAAGTTAAAGAGGATTAAGATATCCAACTCCCACCGACTGGCAGCAACAGTGTTCAATTTCCTTCAAAACCCAGTGGCTATTAATATATTTGAAAAAAGTCATGTACATCCTTTATAAGACATGAACAACTGTTGTAACGCTGAAAGCACAAAGTTGAACCTGAAATTACCTCGCTCGGCCTCAAATTCTTCCTCTTTCTAGACTGACGGTACTTACACAGGCTGTAAATAGCCCAGGGTGGAATAAAAAGGCACAGGCAAACCCATTCAAGACAATAACAAGGGTGGGGAAAGGAACAAAAGAATGGAAGTTAAAATGCAAAAAAGATCAATGTCACGGTCTGCGGACCGTGTGGGAGTGAGGAGGACTGAAGTGCAGACACGTAAGGAGACGGAACTGAGTTTGAACAAAGGCGAGCTGTTTATTATGGCTGATGAAACGTGAAATACAAAACAAAGGAAAATGAGGGAAAAACTGAAAAACTATGACTAACTATGAAAAAGTGACATGAACATGACTCTGAACAGAATCATGAAAAACTGTAACTTGACATGGTGTGGAGGGAAGGAGCACAGACGACCTGATAAAGACTGAATGAAAACACACAGACTAAATACACACAGAAAAGTGGAAACACCTGGGGGAACAGCTGACTCAAATAATCATAATGCCACAAGGAAAAGTAAAACTAAGCACAATTATTAGAAAAAGCACATTGTGAAACTACATAGATAAATAAAACGAGACATGGAGACAGGAACTGGGACACACAAGCTTTACACGAGACAGAGGGCGCGAGACACAGAGGAAGAGGAACCTACATAGATGAGGAAGCATAGAGTAAAACATAAACCAAACTAAAACTCAACCAAGACAAACTAATAATAATTCTAGAACTTAACCTTATCTCATAAGTAATACAAAATAACTCTATCCTTAACTTAAGAATGGCACATAATTTAAACATAATATTAACATAAGAAATCAACAATACAAAATAACACAACATGCTGGGTCACTGACCCGGCCCCTGATAATTACAGATTAAAAGAGTAAACTTTTAATAACTTAACAGTGAGAAGCAGAAATAAACAGAAACAAATAGAAAACATAAAGACTGTGACGCTTGTTAATGACTTCCAAAGATACTATTAAAAATAATGCAGCTTAAGAAATAGTTGGAAGGAAAGACATTAACCTTTGAACAGTGAAATGATTTTAAGGTTTAAAATATCTTGTCACGTTAAAATAATTAGAGCTAAAAGAGCAGGCACATTTCTGCATGCTGACATTTAAACTCACATCTTACATTTTTTGCAGTCGCCTCATTCTAAAGAAAGCATCCTTATATCGCTGATGGCCTGAACCCTGTCTGACAGCTTGAGCAAAAGAAGGCAGATAGTAACGATGGAAACACATTTCAACCATCCCTGCTTTTTTTAAGCCGTCACTGTTGCTGTTGTTAGGGCGAGTGGATCATTTCCTGAAAATGATATCGGCCAGCCAGAATCACATAGTGACGATGATGACTCAACACATTTAATGCAATCCACCAAACTCTAAAAGATGTCTTTATTTAAAAAAGAAAAAAAAAGGTTGAATTATCACATTCAATCAAAACTACACTGGCTAATTCTGAATTCTCAGCTTTCTCGGTGTACTCAGGCACTCTCCTGGGATCTCTACTAGATTTTGCTTGGCTTATATTTTTACTCTCAGCTTTCTTTGAATTGTTAAGAGTAGCGAGATGACAGAAAACAGGAAACATGCATCAAAGGTCCCTGGATGGCTCAGTCTCTGTCCTTTACATGAAGGATAAACTTCATGTTTTTTCAAAAGACACCTGGTGTTTTCATGGTGCTGGTGAAGTACTGTTTAACATCCTGCACCAAGAATTGAAAGGCTGTGAAGGCCATAAGAGCACAAGGACGCCACAAATAGCAGCATTCATACATTCGGCAAGCCCTCTTCTCTTGCATAAATATGGAGATCTGCTTAGATGTTTGTGAACTCCATGAAATTTTCTGTATTTATGCATAAATATAGTCTCAAATATTCAGATTTTAACACCACTGACCTGCTTGAACAGCAATAACTGCAACTCAGTGTTTGGAGTGATGAGTCTTCCACAGCAGGTTGGACGAATTTCTGCCCACACCTCTGTACAGAACACCTTCCACTGTGGGATGCAGGTGAGTTTCCTCACAGAGGCATTTCTGTTTGATTAACCCTGTCAGAACCAAGTCAGCACTTATTTGTAACCCTAAAAACAGAAAAGACTTAAAGCTTGTTGTTGGACCTTAGGATCAAGCTGAGGCGACCTACCATCTCGCAGCCCCTACCTCTTGGTGCTCCCTCAGAGCTTTTAGCAAAGCGTTTAATTTGAAAAAATAAATCTTCAAAGTAGGCCTGGTTGTCCAAATATCACAGCCAGGAATAATCCATTAAATTGCAGGTTTTCTCTCTGAACTGGGGGCATGATTATGAGGGACAACTGGGACATTTGTATTGTGCAACTATACAAATGTTCATGGACCAGTGTTGGATGGACTGAAGCAGAAGCGTTTTCCAAGAATGTTTTCATTAAGTAAGAATGCAAATCTGAGGAAAACCTACGTTATTCAGGTTTGTGGGTGGTGCTGCACGGTCATTTTTAGTTGGTGGGAAAATTTGTTCTCCATAAGTGCTGAACGCTGTTGCCTCACAGCAATAAGGTCCTGGGTTTGAATCCACTGGCTGGCTGGGGCCTCCTTGTCCAGCTTGCATGTTCCACCTGTCTATGGCCAAAGAAGTTCATGTTAAGTTAACTGGACATGCATGAATGGTTGTCTCTGTGTGTTGGCCCTGTGACACACTGGTGACCTGTTCCAGGGTGCACTCCGCAATCTGAACCATGACTGTTACAATACGCTCCAGCCCCACCAGGACCATGAACTGCATAAGCATAACAAGATGGATAGGTGTAAAAGAGTTACATTTCAGTCTATATTATCATGGACGAAGTTAAATACTTATTGTCTTTGTCCTGTGTTCGGCAAGACCTGGGTAAACAATTTTGATAAAGCCTAAAATATCCTGACAGCGAAGGATTATTGCTATTGGCTTTTTACATTTTAAATGTACTTTCTCTTTAGATTCAATTCACAAACAAGTATTTTTCCTTTATTTGATGGTGTATATCAGAATCAATCAAGTTGACCAAGATGCAGCAAATCAGACCCAACCTATGATAATACTACGCTGCCATGCTTGTTTCCTGACAAAGGTTTGAACATATAAGAAAGGCCTTTCTTCACCTCATTTCGAGTGGTAAATCAGCTCATCAGTGTCTTTCCCAGGTACTTATTTTTGTTTCCATGTCCCCAGCGACTCCATTCTGAGTTAAATGATTGCTCACTCACCCCAGCCACTTACCTCCTTCCAGGATTGAGTCACTCATCCTGGAAGGAGGAAAGCATCCTACGATTGTCCTATGGATCACTCTGCAGACCACAGCTTAGACTGTTAAAACCACTTAAGTGAACAAACCCTGCCAACTCTCCGCTTCGAGTTAAATAAAGACTATAAAACTGCTATTGTTGTCCTCAGTTCTGCTTTGGTGGTCACAGCACTAGGTCTATTATTTTTGCATTATTTGCTCAACTGAAATGTTGATCTACTTGATGGTGTTTTTGATTGTATTCATGCAGAGCTATGCAAATTTCCAAACATCGTAATACACCATGGTGCGCCACATATTCCCTTAAATATGTAAGATGTCTTTATGTGCTGTGGTTTATGCATATGCATGTCAATCTGGGCCTTTATCGACAATGTTTACCAGCAGGACCGAATGTACTGTAACACTCAAGCAATTAGACAATGTTGTCAGCTGACAGACATTTTTGATGTAATTAGCATATTTGTACATTAAGCTGCTGCGAGTGCTGATTGGAAATAAAAGTGATGAAGATGCTAATGAGCGACACTTGTGTAATAATGATGATGACGGAGAGGCTAACAGCACGTCCGACATTGATGATAATGAGGGGGAAGCGGATGAAAAATCGATGAAACGATCCGGGTAACCGCTGCAGGTGATATCTTGAGTTTTCAGCTCGTGGTGGCACTTCCATCTCTCTCTTGCTTAACATCGCCACTCTCATCTCCCAATCTGCAGACGAGGGGGAATTGTCCCATCACTTCTGCTGAGTGGGCAGCCATTTCAAAGTATCAATTGGACACATGTCAGAGGAAAGTTTTTGCTGCCAAAGCAGCACCTTTCAGAACATATGAGCCCTCCCGAATGAATGAATCGTCCCCTCTGTCTTCCTTTTCCCTTTTCGCCTGTCTCGTTTCTTCCATTCCCCCACGCCGCAGAGGAAGGCGGAGTGCTACAGCAAACGGTTTGAGTGATGAGAGAGATAAGTGGCAGAGATGCTTTGGAAGTGGAGACTCGGTGCTTGCAGAACAGTGTGTATGTGTGCGGACGTATATGAGTGTCTGTTAAGGAGGCAAAAAGAGGGAGAGGCGAGAGGGAAGGAGAAAGACTGAAGGTGACAGATGTCAGTAGCCTGACGATGAGGAACATGATAAGCAGCCTTCCTGTCATTCAGATGTACAGACCATGACATCCATCAAGCGAGCAGTTGAAACCACGCTGTTGTTTGTACAAGCAGAGTCCACCATATCTGTTGAAAAGCTAAAAACCGACACAAACATAAAACAACCACCAACTTGGCTGCTTCACTCTGAAAGTAAACTTTTCAAAGAGCTTTTATCTTTTTTTCCTTTGCACAGAGATGTAATTCTTCACAAACTTTATTTCCCATTAAGGACTGCAAAAGAGAAGTCAAAAAAGAAAAGGAAAGAGTCATGGAGATAAATGAATTCAAAGGAAAGCTCGTAGTGCATTCAATTTCCACGACTGGAAGACTAAGAGGTCAGGACCTGCTCATCTGAGCTCCTTCCTTTTCCTGCTGAGCCAGGAAAAGTGCGGTTTTGGAGTCAAATTAATCTTCAGAGAACCACAGGCCAAAAATATGATATTCAGAGGAATTTTTATGCTTTTAAAAGGGGAGGTGATGTCTAATATGGAGTCATACATCAAAATATTGAGGCAGCAATGTGATATTGTTTCACAACCACCAATGCATGTCAGATATGATCCCATTTATCCTCAGCTAAAGAAAATCAATATGCTCAGCAGTTTTTTTTACCCGGGGAAACTGTTAAAGAAAAATAGCAAAAGAATTGTATTTTTTTATTACTTAAGATACAGCTGTGCACTGTCAGGGAGACAGGAAGATGATTAGGGGCCCAGTTAATGTAGTGTGAATGGAATATTTCATATGACAGAGAATGTAGCAGTGATTCCAAGGTTACAGTCATGTTTGGCATCAATTCAGAGCATTTGCTTAAAGAAGAAAAATGTCAACACTCCGTTTATTTATTGTAAACGGTGAGAAACTCAGTCAGTTATGACTAAATTTATGTCAAAAAGCAACAAATTACATCAAGTTAAATTCGGTTTTATTTATAAAGCACCAAACCAACAATAGTTGCTTCGGGGTGCTTTAATTTAAAAATATATATGAAAAAAGACTCAATCAGGTGACCTCATACGAGTCAGCACTTGGCAAGAGTGGGAAAGAAACACTCCCTTCTAACAGGAAGAAACTCATAGAATTTCATAGACTTGAAGCCTAAAAATGTAGCTGCCATCATGTTGCATATGAAGCAAAAAAATTCATATCATTCACGTCACATAGCGCTGTAATTGGTGGGCATGCACTATTTCATTCACCAAAACGGGAGCACACAGTTCTTTACTGGACGCTATTCTAGACCAGTGTTTCCCAACCACAGTGCTGCGTCACATAGGTGTGCCATGACAAACGATCAGGTCTACCGCGGACGATTATCTGGTTCCACCTGATTAGTACTCTAAGCGCCCGGCGTGAGTAACGGGCAGAACATTTACATTTTCTTCCACTAGAGGGCAGTACAACTACCTGCTCTAATTAAATAGGTTGCCAACTGCCAGTAAAATAGAAGAAGATGAAGAAGAAATTACATAATAGTCATGCTGTGAGTGAGACAATGTGGCACATAATAGCAATAGATAAATATTTGAAAAGAAAAAGTAGTCAATCTGACCTGGGTCCTGGAGAAAATTCCAACCCAGATGAAGGCCCTAGCATGAATAGTGATCAGAAGACAACAAAAAAGGTATACTGGGGACAAACAGAGCCAATTCTGCTACGCCTGGTGACTAGGGAAAAAAGATCAACTCGCTTTTTGTGACATTTTCTTTGGTGGTGTGCCGTGTGATTTTTCTGAAATATGTGCCGTGGCTCCAAAAGGTTGGGAAACACAGTTCTAGACAGTATGAAAAAGATGATGTTTTAATTAGTGTCACGGCCCAGCAGCACGAGGTAAATGGGATGGACACAAGTGCAGGATCCAAACCGGAAGCGAGACAGTGAGTGAACAAAAAGGCTTATTGTTTCCCCACAAATTAAACACACAAGCCAAATTTAAACGATGCCACTACACTAGTGGGCGCGCTATCAAAACTAAGGCAACTAAAGGAAAACTAGACAGCTCTAGAATACAGCGGGACAGCTGTGGCTGTGGGGAGGTGGAAGTTGGGCCGGGAAAAATACTATGAAGAGACCGGAGCACTGCAATGATAGGAGAGCACAGTCAGAGGGGTCCAGTAGTCAATCGGCGATCCTCCACAGTTAAACTGAGTCGCCTTACTTGGTTTCAGGTGAAGAGGACAGGTGGGGTGCAAGGCCCAGATGAGGTTGAGGCGCGGGGAGGCAGGCAGGTGAGTGGCATGCTAGGTGGCAATGCTGTACCAGCAGCTGCTGGCCCAGGTCCAGAAAAGCGGACTCAATGAGCCAATTCTGAAGACAGGAAAAAGCAGGTTTTCACACAGGATCTGGACAGAGCAATAACACACCACTGACCAGTGTTGGTCAAGTTACTTGAAAAAAGTAATCAGTAACTAATTACTGATTACTTCCCCCAAAAAGTAATCCCATTACTTTAATGATTACTTATTTTCAAAAGTAATTAATTACTTAGTTACTTTTTAAAAACACGATTTACAACCTGAAGAGGTGAGAAAGCGATAGATCTTTCAGCCCAATTCTACTTTTTCTGCATAATCCATCATACAAAATGTAATCAAATGGAAAAGTCTCTTTTTAAAACTTGTTTTATCAGTTTTAATCTTTTAACTTTATGCATCAAGCAAAAATTTAATTATATGCAACTTTCTCTGACTGGAAGAAACTTGTTTAACATTTAAACCTATTTTCTGCACATTCCAGCACATAAAATAATTTTTTTTGTGTTTACACTCAGTCTTTCAAATAAATGCAAGTAAAACACAGCAGGAAATAAATAAAGTCAAAGACTCAGCGGTCCTGTTGCTCTATTTTCACCTGTAAAGCAGGAGTGGGGTAGGCGGAGGTTTACACTGGTGCAGGTGTGCCGCGGTCAGTTGAAGAATCCGCGACTTTCTCTGTGAGTTTCACATTACGTCGTAGCGCACTCGGTGCTTGCTCGGAAGTTTAGGGGTTTTTTTCGCTGTAAAAAGAAGTTTTCTTCCCACGCACAGCGGACGCTAAAGGTTTTGTCACTTTTTACGGAATCAAACTCAAAGTAAGGTCAGTACTTCCACGCTTTAAACGCTGCACGCTCATACTCTCTCCCACAATCGATATATGATCCATTGTTGATCTGCACACAGCTGTTGTCACAAACGTCGCACTCTCTTACGTCACTGTCATGAGACACTCACAAAAAAATCACGGTTTTAGTAACGCAGTAACGCAGCGTGCTTACGGGAAAGTAACGGTAATCTAATTACCGTTTTTGCAATAGTAATCACTTACTTTACTCGTAACTTTAAAAAAGTAATCGGATTACAGTAACACGTTACAAGTAACGGGTTACTGCCCATCTCTGCCACTGACTAACATGGGATGGCAGATACTCAGGCTGATTGGGTGCGCAGGTCTTATATGCTGCTGGAATAATTTCCCACAGGTGGTCAGCCAGGGAGGAGCAACCGATCTCCGCCCAAAGGAGGAGGGCCGCTGTTGGAAATCTACAGGTACCCACCCAGACCATGACAGTTAGCTTGATATCATCTATTAGTTTAACAAAATAAAGGATATAAAGGATGCAAAAATGGGGACGGATCTGACTGTGAAACCACTTGTTTATGATTGTTACATTTTCACCTCATCAAACTACATTTTGTTAAAACTTATTTTCACTGTACAAAAGTATGCAAGCAAACTTCAGAAAGGCCAAAAGACAAGTAAATACAAAGTTGAAAACTAAATCAATATTTAATTTTTAATTTCTGCTTTGCTTGTGTAATGCATCTGTGCAAACTTATTTGTTCCCCCAGGCAAACACTAACTAGATGTGAAAAGAGTCTTGCATCAAACCCATAATGTCTTCCCTTCTGGGCCAAACCAATGAACAAGGAACCTGCTAAAGGGCATTTATTTCTTGTAGCAGGAGCAGATATCCTGCACACTGCAATAGATTCTCAGTGTCTCTTCTTCATCCTCCGCCTGTGTTCCCAATCGATTTGAGCGAGAACCCGTCCTGGAGGCATGTGCGACTATATACAAGTACACTATACACTTTATGTCAAGCCATCTGTACAGGACTTGGAACAACTGTTCCTCAGCCTATACTCTCTCTCATTTGCAAAAGAGCCTCTGCTATGCTGTAATTTGGTATTCTCTCACAAAAATATGCCCAAAATCTCATCTCATGCTACAATAAATGCATACATACACCTTGTAATATCTCTAAGGCAGTAATTTTTCTGCAACACAAAATGAGTCATTTGTCTTTTCAATATTTTTTCTTTCTCTCAGCCAGGGGGGAAGGAGGAGCACATTTCAAGAGTGTTGCAGCTGAGATTAAAACCTGATGGAGGGTGCCTGAGTGTATGTTTGCGAGAAAGAAAGAACAGAGATGGGGGAGGGATTAAACCTATACCTCGGGGTCTCTTTTTCCATGTCAGTGAGGTGCTTGAGAGGAGGCGCAGGAGTGCTGACAGGGCAGTCTCACTTGTATACGGACACACTCACGCTACACACAGAAGCAGCCGGCTCATCTTTTGCATTATTTATGAAATGGTGCCATTATCTTTTGTTTTACAAGCATGTTTGCGTGCACCCAAGACAAGCATGCGTGCATGTTTGTCTTCATTGGTGAGTTAAGAAAAGAAAAATCAAGACAGACAAAGAAACCGTCGCCAATGAAGAAAGAACAATCCAGAGAAAGACGTGTTGTTGATATTACACATGGGTGCAGAAGAACAGCCTGACGATTCGAGACAGAATGAAAAACCGAGAAGAGAGAAGTATTTAATTTGTAGTTGTTTCTATATTTTATATGTTATGGATGTTGATAACGAAGCTATACCAAATACTGAACTGATAAAGCAAGATGACACCTCAAGGTGTGTTATATTGTAAGGTAAAGACCCTACAGGGAAAAAGAGAAATAGAAATAGAGAGGAAAACCCACCAAATCAGATGATCCACTATGAGCAAGGACTTAACTAGAACGGTGGGAAGGAAAAACTCCCTTTTAACAGGACGAAACCTTCAGCTGAATGAGTCTCAACTATTGCAACTCACTGGGTGTGAGGGACAGAGAGAAGACAAAAGACACACTGAGAGTAACAGATTAATAATGTGAAAGTAATGTAAAGTGGTGGATAAACAGATAAACCCTAGCGTGATCAGGTCAAGGCTTCATAAAAAGACTTCACAAACCCATGGATGATGTTACAGTAACAGCATCCATGTTTTATACCGACTTTAAGAAGTTATTAGGAAATCCAAATGCTATGATTTTCATCATGAGAATGCACTTTACAGAAACATCACCGAGAAGACAGAATGTCCTGCTAAGCAGGTAAGAAGATGGAACACAAAGTGTAAAAAGTAAACTATTTAGAAGTAATTTGTTTTTAGTCCTCAAGGTGAGCCAATAAATTCTTTACAATTTATCCCTCTAAAAAATTGTAGCTGAAGGGGGAAACTTTTAAAATTGGCAGTAGCAAATCTGACTGAGCAGGAAAACACTATAATAGGTAGCAGTATCTCCATGGCCAGGCCAATATGATTCATGCAGGCTTTGTGCGGTAGTACCCTTAGCACAATATGACCATCTTTGTATGCATAATATGTGTAAATAAGCTAAAGACTTTAGAAAAAACTGATTTATCTATCATCAAATATTCACATAAGAAAATGTACAAGACATATAAGATATATGTATATGCAGTGACTCTCATAAGAGACTCAGATTTTCAATTTGTAGCTTAATAAATGAAATGTTTGCTCCCTGCTATCTTTAGCTAGTAACTGGCTAGCTATGCTTGTGTGTCCGTACATGCATTTTCGCTATGCTTGTGAGTCCTGTTGATTCCAAAGATCTTCTTGGTTGTACTGTTTTAATGGAGTCATTGAGAATTTGGAAAATATCATGCTGGATAAATCCTTATAAACTACTAGCTAGGTAATGCATTTACACAGGAACATTTGCATTGGCATTTATAATATGCATGTGCATAGCATGTGGCTCTTGCTCCTTTCAGAGACAACTGCCTCCAGTTTAACAGGAAGTTGGAAAACTGCACTGCTCCTATCTGAACAATACTTCAAATTCACCTTTCTAGCTTAAGCTATATTTCCTTTGCAGGAGCATTATTCAGGCAGCAGAAACTTTTGGATAAATCTGGTACATTTCCATAGCAAAGAACAGAGGCTGTATTTTAAAGTTTTAAAGCCAGAATTTAAATCCCAAAGAAGTTCCTGATCAAAGCGTGCTGCTTTTCTGAAATTCAGAAATTTTACTATTATCACCAGTAGCTTGTAGCATAATAATATTAGTTTTATGTATGTCAGCTAAATAGCTTGCCCAGTCTTCAATATTCTTTAACAGTGATTGAAATGCAAATAAACTGATCGACCATGTGAGGTAAACTTTTAGTTTGTGGAAAAAATTTCAGTGTCGACAAATTTCTGTACAGTGTCCATTTCTAGTGGAAATATATCTACAGCCTAGTTAAGAGGTAACAAACTGTCTCAAAGTTTAATTTATAGGTTTTAGTGTCATTTGTAGTTGCATCTGATGATTCTAATATAGCCAGAACCAAGCTTCTTTTCTTTTTGTTTCACAGACATCTGCCTTTAATAGATTTTTACTAGTCTATGATTCCTTTGTAAGACCTTTACATGTATTTGATATTTTAATATAAAGCAGAAATTCAACTTCTATTAAGGTTACTGAGGCTACAGAGAGGTGTCCAACTTCCCCTGCTGTTCACTGAAGTGGTTTCACAATGTATAGAGAGCCATTACTAAATTGGAATATGGAGAAATTAAAAGATAGTATTTACATCCTGTGGGCCTGAACTTTTTATTTTATGACCATGAAGGGCTATAATCAGATCTAATGACTCACAGTAGAGGATCGTCATGTCTTTCATAACTAAGTTCATATTTAACTTTATATTTAGATAGTGCACAAATGATTTGTATTTTCTTACTTTTGCATTTACTCATATGTAAAAAAAAAAAAAAATCTTCCAAGTGTTTTTAAGGAAAGTGTAATAGTATTCTAAGACAGCTGCTTGTGTTGATTTGTATTAAGATGCATACATTGGATTCCTGGAGAATTACCTTGAAAATATCTGGTAAAAGTGAGAATGACTGGGAGACAGTTCAGAGTGTGTTCAGTGTTAAGCTTCAGTTTTTAGCAGCTATTCTAGTAAATGTCTGTTCCCGCTGGCTAACACCAAGATTTTCTTTATTGCTGATGCCTTTTGTCTGTGTTTGTTAGGCCCCCTGTGTCATCACGATTTCCAACCATTCGTACAGCATTAAATTATTTAGCTGTTTTTGCAATTTGTGTGTCTGCAGTTCAGACAGCAGCTATTGTACCTGACCTCTTTGGAGCTCTAATGCTGCTTTCCTGCTAATTATGAGAACATTCATTCTGCTCCGGCTTGAAGACCACAACAAGCCTCACTGCTGTTTGCATTAAAATAAAGGAGCATGTGCATTTACTGATGTCCTGGATAAACTGGAAAGACATGATTACCTGATTATTAGTGCATCATGTCAAACAGCCAGACAGTTTGTGTGTGTGTGTTTTTTTAAATGCAGTTAGCCATGTTTAGCATTTTCCATCCACAGTAAACTATGTATTATTGCACAAGGGTACACACTGGAGCATAGCTCTAACTTCTTTAAGGTGGTAATGTGTTTCTTCGGTGTAACTTTTAGAAAGTTAGGAGCCCTATAGTCACACTGGCATCAGTTGAGAAACTTACTGCAGTGACTCACTTTCTTTTGGCACTGTTGGGGAAATTGGAGCACAGATACTACCAGTTGGCTCCCGGTTGTTTAGTCTAACAGTAGAGAAGAGAAGCTATATAGTCTGAGACTCTCGTAGGCGGTAACTAAAACTTGCACCCCTGAGACTGGCATGTCATATGAAGCAATCTGTAATGTCTGCTGTGTATATGAGGAATTAATTTTGGCTGTCCACAGACTGAGCTGCGGCGAGGCTCCCATCGGCTTCCAGATAAGAGAAGAAAACTTAGAGCTGAACTCTGCGTTTTATTTTTTCACTGTCTGGTTCTGTCAGAACATGTCAGAGCACAGCGGAGGTACTGTACAATAAGCTGCTAACAGTAATAGGTGGAGTGTGGCAGTTGTTCCACATCTGGGAGTAACACTATAGTGAACGCTACGCAAACACTCTGATTTTCTGTTCAGATGCATTTGTATTTCATACGTCTGACAGCTGACATTTGGACTGATTTATTGCAATAGCAAAATACAGTTAAGAGTTTAGCATCTGGGCTCCTCACATATATGTTATACATTAAACACAGGAGCGATGAGCATATCCTCTGCTGTAGCGTGTAGGTGAACACCGAGATGGTGGTTGGGTTCAAACCACAAACATCAATGTCAGGCAGCAGCAGCCATCAGTCTGAGATGACTGGGACACAAACCCTCACCCTCTTTGTATATGTTTGAATAACTGTCTTGATGTAGCTCAAGTGTTGCAGTGGTGTATGCCTAGATTGCTGTATTTCTTGTGTGGGGTGGTCAGTATTTTTGTATGCCTTTGTCTTCATAAGAATTACTGACTGGCAGTTAACGAGTGAAGTTGCAGTTTATATTAATTTCAATCCAGACTTGTCGTTTGACCTTTTGGGCATTAATATGAGCACTTCATTACTTTATCATATGGGACATTTGCCATAAACAGCACATGAATTCATGATTAATGACCAAAAAAAAAATGTTTTGTAAGATCCTCGTTATGGGGGCAGCACGTGGTGGTTAGCACTCACAGCAAGAAGGTCCTGATGGTCCACCATCTGGCTGGAGCCTGTTTGTGTGGGGTTTCACCCCGTGTTTGCGTGGGTTCTTGCCGACTTCCTCTGACAGTCTTGTGGTGGGCTTAGCAGGGGTGGTTAACTGGTGATTCCAAATGAATGGTTGTCTTTCTCCTTGCGTCTGTCTGGGTGGCGCTATGGTAGCTGGGGTAGACTGTAGTTAACCTTCACCTTCACAATAACCAGTCAAACAACTACTAACGAACCAATTATTAACCAACTGGTAAACATTCTTCTTCTTATTATTATTATCATGTTTCCTTATTAATGGTAATTAAAGTAAATGTGTAATTAACTATGAATTAACTGTTTATTACTGATGGTAAGAAAAACTATGAATTATGACTTTTAGCATATTAACTACTTTATTTTAAGTGTGCTGACATCAGGCTGTTAACAGTGACACTACTACTGGACAAACCAAACTGCTAGTGGTGTATGATGGAAAAATTTAGTATGACCAACATCAGTGCAATTTAACGGCTTCTGTTTGTGGCAGATCTTATTGCATTTTCACCCAAAGTCCAGGTGATCGTTCATGTTTAATCCAATAATCTATTTATGTTTTAGATCTTTTAACCAGGGAAGGCACCGGCTGTGTCCTTAGCGTTATATGTCCAGTGAGTTTTTTTTTTCTCATTTAAGGACATTCCAGTCACATCAGGAGCATTTGAGAAAAGGACCGTTTAGTCTGCAGTGTCTTTTACGCATTTTGAAAATTGACCAGGTTTTCTATGCTCTTCCTGTGTCTGACTTTCAGCCCTTGTCATCTGCTCTGTGCAATTTGATGTTGCTCCAGTGAAAACTAGACCAAATGGTATTTTGAGAGACAAGGAGCTTCTGGAAGCTGCTGGGGGCACATACAGTATGGTAGAATTGCAGTCATTGTCTTGAGTGGGTGCTATTAGCTCTGCTGGCCAGTGCAGCTGCTCCCCGTGTGTTGTCAGGGTTAGTCTGGACCAAAGTGGTGGACTAGCCACGAAACTAACATTGATTAGCATTGCCATCCAGTTCTGTCACCCTGAAGTGATGTTGTGGATGTGGTGTGATGTGGAAATAAAAACAGGATTGGTGATTCACTTTTTTAAAGATATCAGCTCCAAGTTACGCTGTGTAGACTGAATAAATAGTAATAATAGCATTTTAGGAATAACACGACAGGGTCTCTGTGGTCTTTAGCACCTTTGTGTGCTTTATTCTCTGGGCAGAATCTACTCCATCACTGGCTAAGAGCAACAGCCTAAAAAAGCTCAACATATCCCCCCTCCATCACTGATTTGTGATTCTTGTAACTGGCAAGCTCTGCTTCTCCCAGGAGGCCTGCGCACCGCCTTCTGTTTTCCTTGCTGGACTCCTCAGTTAGCACAGATAAACACTTGTTAAACCGAAATCCCAACCTCCCAAGCTGTGCGTGGCAATCCAAACAAAGGAGCTAATGGTTGTATTTTGTAAAAAAAAAAAAAAGAAACAAAGAAAAAAAAAAGAAACAAACAAAACAAAAGCCTACCAAAACTACTGAGAACGAATCAAGAGCCAGATGAAAAGCCATGCGCAAAAACCAAACATGGACTGAGGAGGAGACAGCTATTACAAGTGTAAATCTGTAGACCTTCCGGGGTTAGGACACAGTGTCCACTAAAGGAAAACACCCAGTGGAACTGTCATACTCAATTTGCATCAGTGTGGTGGAGCAGAGCGAGGGAGAGAGACAAACGGACAGAGTCAGAGAGGGAGAGAGAACAGAGCAAAAAGCTTAACAAGGTCAACAATGCATTTGAGGGATGCTCGACCTCTTATCTGTTTTTGCAAAACTGTGAGCTGCGCACACACATGCAGATCAACTTTGCGTTTTTATTTCACTATGCAATCAGACATGACAGTGGCCAACGGTAAAATGTTCAGGGTGATTACTGTGACACGTTCTTGTCTTTATAATAACACAAGATAGTGTGAATGCATCCCTAAGCCTGAATATTTTAACAGGAATATGATCTACTTGGTGCAAAAGCTACCCTACTGTAGCAATTTATGGACCTACTATAAAATAAAAATTATTTTCTAATTATTATTTGCTCAAAAAGCAGAAAGTTTTACAGTCACACAACTGGACCTCATATTCTGGTTATAGATCTCCATGACAACAGGAAGACGAGGGTCATTTTTCTTCCCTATAGCTTTAGCCCCAAAATTACAATGTGAAGGTCATAAGCTCTTTCCAGGTTCTGCCGGAGTCCACAGAAAGCTGTTTCATCTGTGATACACAAAGCAGAAATTCAATTTACCAGCTGTGAAACTCATGAAAGAAAGCTGCATTGCTTCAGAATTCGTTCTAGCCGTGTTATGCCAGACTAAATACACTCTCTTTCCGTTTTCCTGTACCTGTTGGTTACCTCTGCTTTCATATTCTCAAGTCTTTTGAAGGTTCTCCTTGACAGGTTTGAATTTATACCTTCAATTTGCTGACAGCCACGCTGAAATCCATCAGTTCTGCTGCATGATTTTTAAAGGTTAAGTACAAATGTAAAAATATATGAGGGAATCATGAAGCCCCCTTGCTCTCTGCATTTTTTAAATGTATCATATACGCCACTGTTTTCAAAAGATAAATGCTCTAATCAGTCATGGCTATCATTGCAATGACTGTATTTGCTTAAAATGTGTTTTTTTTTTAATGTGGATGAATTTTTTTTTAAATAGATTTTGATTTTTCTGCACAGACTGTGGGCAGTCCGGCACAAAAGATGAGTGACTGGTGATCTCTGTAGTTGATGGTTTAAAGCTGTGAGAGATCTGAAGTTGGCTGTAATTCTGAAAATGTCAGAAATTTTGTAAGAACACTTCACAATGTGGCCTGTGCTTTGACCTACTGACAAACCAATACAAATCCAATGCAAAGTCAAGGAGGGTCAACTGGACACTGAATAAAAACCCCTGAACAGATAAAAGAAAAATGTGCAAAATAAGATGATTTGGATTCCAGTAAACGAGTAAACATGGCTGAGCTGTGGCAGTAGAAGCCTTGCTTGAATGGTGTGTCCTCCAGCGATTATCATGACAGTACCAAGGAGCACTTGTTTAACAAGTGTTTATTTGTGCTCACTGAGGAGTTAAGCTTGGAAAACAGAAGGCAGTGCGCGGGCCTCCTGGGAGAAGCAGAGCTTGCCAGTTACAAGAATCACAAATCAGTGATGGGGGGGGCGATATGTTGATGCCATTGCTGTTGGTTGGCTAGTGATGGTGTGGATTCTGCCTAGAGAATCAACTGCACCATGGTGCTAAAGAGAGAGATCCTGTTGTGTTATTCCTCACATCCTATATATATATATATATATATATATATATATGTATATATATATATATATATATATATATATATATGTATATATATATATATATATATATATATATATATATATATATGTATATATATATATATATATATATATATGTATATATATATATATATATATATATATATGTATATATATATATATATATATATATGTATATATATATATATATATATATATATATATATATATATATATATATATAAAAAAACACCCAGCACGCCCCTGCGGGCGGTTTATCCTTCAAGCTCGGGTCCTCTACCAGAGGCCTGGGAGCTTGAGGGTCCTGCGCAGTATCTTAGCTGTTCCCAGGACTGCGCTCTTCTGGACAGAGATCTCCGATGTTGTTCCCGGGATCTGCTGGAGCCACTCGCCTAGCTTGGGAGTCACCGCACCTAGTGCTCCGATTACCACGGGGACCACCGTTACCTTCACCCTCCACATCCTCTCGAGCTCTTCTCTGAGCCCTTGGTATTTCTCCAGCTTCTCGTGTTCCTTCTTCCTGATGTTGCTGTCATTCGGAACCGCTACATCGATCACTACGGCCGTCTTCTTCTGTTTGTCTACCACCACTATGTCCGGTTGGTTAGCCACCACCATTTTGTCCGTCTGTATCTGGAAGTCCCACAGGATCTTAGCTCGGTCATTCTCCACCACCCTTGGGGGCATCTCCCATTTTGACCTCGGGACTTCCAGGTTATACTCGGCACAGATGTTCCTGTACACTATGCCGGCCACTTGGTTATGGCGTTCCATGTATGGATTGGTAAAACTAGATTCAATGGAAAATGAAGTTTTTTTAATTGTTAATTTCATTTATTAGGAACAAAATATCCCAAACTGCCTGGCCCTGCGTGAAGAAGTAATTAGCCCCTAAACCTAGCAGTTTGTGGTTGTGTCACTCCTGGGAAGGGTCACCACCAGTGTTGGTCAAGTTACTTGAAAAAAGTAATCAGTAACTAATTACTGATTACTTCCCCAAAAAAGTAATCCCGTTACTTTACTTATTACTTATTCTCAAATTTAATTAATTACTTAGTTACTTAGTTACTTTTTAAAAACACGATTTACAACCTGAATAGGTGATAAAGCGATAGATCTTTCAGCCCAATTCTACTTTTTCTACATAATCCATCATACAAAATGTAATCAAATGGAAAAGTCTCTTTTTTTAACTTGTTTTATCAGTTTTAATCTTTTAACTTTATGCATCAAGCAAAAAATTTAATTATATGCAACATTCTCTGACTTGAATAAATTTGTTTAACATTTAAACCTATTTTCTGCACATTCCAGCACATAAAATATATATATTTTTTGTGTTTACACTCACTCTTTCAAATAGATGCAAGTAAAACACAGCAGGAAATAAATAAAGTCAAAGACTCAGCGGTCCTGTTGCTCTATTTTCACCTGTAAAGCAGGACTGGGGTAGGCGGAGGTTTACCCTGGTGCAGGTGTGCAGCGGTCAGTTGAAGAATCTGCGAGTGTCTCTGTGAGTTTCCCATTACGTCGTTGTGCACTCGGTGCTTGCTTGGAAGTTTAGGGGTTTTTTTCGCTGTAAAAATAAGTTTTCTTCCCACGCACGATGGACTAATGTTTTTGTCACTTTTTATGGAATCAAACTCAAAGTAAGGTCAGTACTTCCATGCTTTAAAAGCTGCACGCTCATACTCTCTCCCACAATCGATATGTGATCCATTGTTGATCTGCACACAGCTGTTGTCACTAACGGCGCACTTGCTTATGTCACTGTCGTGAGACATTCTCGCAAAAAATCACGGTTTTAGTAACGCAGTAATGCAGCGTTACTACGGGAAAGTAACGGTAATCCAATTACCGTTTTTGCAATAGTAATCCCTTACTTGAAAAAGTAATCAGATTACAGTAACACGTTACTGCCCATCTCTGGTCACCACTGTTCCAAGTTTTCTCTATTTGTGGATAATGGCTCTCACTGAGGTTCACTGTGAGTCACAAAGCCTAAGAAATGGCTTTGTTACCCTTTCCAGACTGACAGATGTCAGTGACTTTGTTTCTCAGATGTTTCTTTAGAAACACGGTGTGTCGATTTGTGAGATCTTTTAGCCTACTTACTGACAGGTTCTATTTAAGCGATTTCTAAATCCAAGAGGTTGAGCAGTAAATTGAACTCATCTTGCCAAAAAAAATCATTATTAATTAGGGTTAGAGGGCCTACATCAGCTGTCCGTAAGATGTCAGGTAAACCCTGGACAGGTCAACAGTCTGCTGCACATATAAGGGCAGAGTTATCAGTTAACCTAACCCCACACTGTGGACTGTGGGAGAAAGCCATATTACCTGGAAACTCAGGGAGATCATGGAAACACCACATAGAAAGACCCCGACCTGATAGGGAATTCTGACACAGGTCATTCTTGTTGTGAGGCCACTATATATTAAGAATGATGAAAAAGCTAAATGAAACAATAGCATTCTCATAAAACTAACTATGCTAAATATACAATAAAGCTCAACTTAAATGAGCAAACTGAAAACTCTGCAGCCTCTCCATAAATAGAACAGCTTTTTCTATGCTGTCACAAGTCTTAGGCAGGTTTCTGTCCTCACTGACATACTGTGTCACATCCTGCTCTCAGGCAAGTCTAGCCAGTTGTCTCTGAGACTGCTGAAACACATACATGGCTGACACTAAAGCAATTTAGAGGTAAAGCAACCAACCAGACCTCCACATATCTCACGCCAGTGCAGGTCCAAACCATGAAGTGAATGCTGTAATCCATTCAAGCTGGCTGAAAGGAGCATCAGCATGCAGCAAGCCTGGAGGGAACGAAGCTTATCTGTTTTCCTAACACAAACATGATGGGATTGTTTGGCCACTGGCTGCTCAGGGCGATGGAATACCAATGGCTTAACACACACTTTTTAACATATGCATGCACCCAGGGGCCCTCTCTCGTTGAAAATGGTACAACTGCAGCCATGCGTCCATGAGGCCAAACAAAGTTGCCATTTTTGGCCAAAGTGCATATCTGTGATGCACGCATGAACACCAAGACACACATATTGACTGATAGCATGTGATGGCCCTTTCTGATGCACTTTGCATTTCAGCTCAGAGCGCTATTGTGGACTCTGGAGAATCATCTATTCTTCTCGAGTCGTGTAACTCTTATCGACACGCTCGCGAAGCCCAGAGGGCGCACGCAAACAAACAGCAAAGGCACACAACAGACACATGCATACATTTACATCACAACTGCATGTTTAAACTTCCGCACACAGTGGAAATATTACTGTAGTGTCACATTGTTGAAGTGGTGTCTCTGTGTCAGGCCTAAATTGGCCTTTGAATATGCTAATGCTTCAGCTGGAAGCAATTTAGAGAGGAGGGGAGCATTAATGTGAAGTACCTCATCCTTGAACCAGGCAGCCATGCTCGCAGTGACACAATTACACTGATCACACAGCCTTTACGCCACAGCTAATACACACACATTCAGCGACACCGCCACGTTCGCACAGATTCTCATTCAGACCTGTCAAACTGACAACTCTCACCATGGAACAATTTGGCTAAATGAGCTTAAGTGGATGAGGAATGAAATGAAAAACAGAGAGGGGAAAAAAGAATGATCCTTTTGTGCTGGGATTTCCCTGTGAGAGGTTCAGATGGTGGAGCACATTCACACACCTGTGAGAATACGGCTGTGTGAGCTGTTACTGTATCAAGTCAATGCATTTAGAATGAGACAACAGTGATGCAAAACAAGCACTCATGACTGCAATACTGAGTCCTCTGTAGCATTGACAAGCTTCCTCTTTTTGAGTTATTTTCCATATTTATCCCCCAAACTACATTCACTGTAGTTTGGGGGATAACTGTGGTCATCAAACAGATAGATTTGCTATGTAGGTAAACACAACAATGATGGTGTTGATCAAAAGTGAGAGGCCATGTTTGAATTACAAAAAAACCCCCACTTCCTGTTTTTCTTCCTTAAGCTTGCATACCAGAGGGAGTTTGAGGGCTCTGCACAGCAGCTTAACTCTTCCTAGGACTCCAATCTTCTGGACAGGGGCGACCGTGGTTCAGGGGGTTGGGAAGCTCATCTTGTAACCGGAAGGTTGCCTGTTCGATCCCCAGCTCTGTTTGTCTTGATCGTTGTGTCCTTGGGCAAGAAACTTCACCTACCGCCTACTGGTGATGGCGCGATATGGCAGCCTCACTTCTGTCAGTCTGCCCCAGGGCAGCTGTGGCTACAACTGTAGCTTGCCTCCACCAGTGAGAGTGAAATATGTCTGTGAAGGTTCTCAGTCATCCAGGTCATCGTAGTCAAAGGAGCTTGCAAAGAAAAGCGTCTGGACTTCTTTAAGTTGCTTGAAGACGTTTCATCTCTCATCCGAGAAGCTTCTTCAGTTCTAAGGTCAAATGGTGGAGAGTCCCAGATATAAACCTAGTGGGAGTAACCCCCCACAGAGGGACAAAAGGACCCCCTGATGATCCTCTAATCGCCTGAGCCAAGGTGTGAAACTGGGTGTGGGTCCCAATCAGCCAGAGTTTCGGGTGAGCTCATTGTGAAACCTGGCCCCACCGCTTCTTGAAGACCAGACACCAGCGAGGGAGGATAAGAAGGACAGATGCAACAACATTGTCATCTCCTATGTAGCCGGTGTATCAGAAAAACTCAGGAGAGTTTTCTCCAAGCATGACATCCCGTTGCATTTCAGACCCAGCAACACGCTCAGACAAAAACTGGTTCACCCGAAAGACAAAACGCCAAAACACAAACTTAACAATGTGGTGTATGCTGTACAGTGCAGCGAGGAATGCTCAGACCTCTACATTGGAGAGACCAAACAGCCACTTCACAAGCGCATGGCACAACACAGAAGAGCCACCTCCACAGGACAAGACTCAGCAGTCCATCTGCATCTTAAGGATAAAGGACACTCTTTCGAGGATGCCAATGTTCACATTTTGGACAGAGAGGACAGATGGTTTGAAAGAGGAGTGAAAGAAGCCATCTATGTCCACTGTGAGCGACCATCTTTGAACAGAGGCGGGGGTTTATGACACCAACTCGCTGCCATCTATAATCCAGTTTTGAGATCCCTTCCCAGACGCCTTAACGCCCACACACATCCTGGGCCATCTGATCTCAGGAATTCGCATGATAAGGTGGGGCCAGGTTTCACAATGAACACACCCGAAACTCTGGCTGATTGGGACCCACACCCAGTTTCACACCTTGGCTCAGGCGATTAGAGGATCATCAGGGGGTCCTTTTGTCCCTCTGTGGGGGGTCACTCCCACTAGGTTTATATCTGGGACTCTCCACCATTTGACCTTAGAACTGAAGAAGCTTCTCGGATGAGAGGTGAAACGTCTTCAAGCAACTTAAAGAAGTCCAGACGCTTTTCTTTGCAAGCTCCTTTGACCAGTGAGAGTGAATGAATAGTGGAATTGAAAAGCGCTATACAAATGCAATCCATTATTATTATCTGCTCCAGTTGTTCCTTCAGCTCCAGGTATTTCTCTGTTTTCTTGTGCTCCATCTTCCTAATGTTGGTTGCTGTTTGTCCTCAAGAGCAGAAGACCACATTTATGATGTTACCTGTTAGAGACCCAGGTACTTGTAGCTCCCTTGTACAGTTGCTATTCTGCCTTCTAGCAATGCAACCCCTTTAGTCCAGATCACCTTGCCTTGCTTTGAAACCATTTGACCACAGGACCGAATAACATCCAGATTTCCTTACTTTAGATCCTGGTGAGGTGGATCAGTGAGTCAGTGTGTCACTCATATAGTTTGATGTCATCCATGAACAGGAAGTGGCTGATAGTCACTTATTCCAGAATCTTTGTCCATATCCGCTCTTTGTGATGAGGTTGTTTAGGGCATTGAGGGTCTGCAGAACAGCAGTGGGGAGAGTACGTCACCTTTATATAATACATACTTGATGGTAACTTGTGGAGTTGTTTTGGAGTTGGAATAGGAATTTATGAGAGACCGTCATTCTCTCGAGAACACCATGATTCGAGTGAACATGCCAAACTATGAACATTGCAAATAATGCAGCTACTTCCAAGGCCTCCAAGCTCTTGTGCAGGAGCTCTAAGAAAAGTGTGAAATACAGACTGGAAATACAGAGGTTTGCCAGCAAGACCAAGTGCAGCAGAATCACATGAGCTGAAATTATCCAGCAGCCTGTCAAAAACCAGTGGGACACCCATACACCATCTACAGTCCAGAGAAGTAAAGTGTCAAACCTTGAAAACTCAACATTTGGTGTTCAGAAAAATTCCAGCAGGTGTTCTTGAACGAGATGCCAAAACCGGAACTATCTGGCTCGGACTGCTACAGAGATGAGCGTCTACAGGCAATGGAAATGATTGAAAGGAGGTTGTTTAAAAAAAGAGGATTTCTGAGAAATTGTTTGCTACAAATTCTTAATAAATCATTACCCCCTCCCAAAAAACAGTATATTCAAGTTCAAGTTCAAGGTTCAAGTTCAAGGTTCTTTATTTGTCACATGCATAGATATACAAGTATAACACACAGTGAAATGTAGCCTGACACGCTCCTCGACATGTGCAAAAAAATTGGGGGGGGGGGGGGGGGGGGTGTAGAGGAAGAACATTTTATATATATATATATATATATGTAGTATATACATTGGGTGAATGTGCAGTAGTAGCAGCAAGCAGGTGAATTCTGTACATTAATATGAATAGACATCTGACTATTTTACAGGATAGACAATATAAACATATTTAAAATTAAAGGAATTGAAATGTACATTGTGCCTTGGTTTAGTGTCTGGAAGAGTCCTGACTCAGTCAATTATAGATGATGTGAGAGGGCGGGTGTGTGTGTTTAGGGCCCGGATGGCTTGGGTATAGAAGCTCCTCTTGAGTCTCTCTGTCCTTGCCCGGAAGATGCGGAACCTTCTACCAGATTGCAGAAGTTGGAACAGTTTGTTGCCAGGATGGGACGGGTCCTTCAGTATCTGCGCTGCTCTAGTCCGGCATCTCCTGGTGTAGGTGTCCTGAAGTGGGGGGAGAGCAATCCTGCAGCAGCGTTCTGCTGTACGGATCACTCTCTGGAGAGCTTTTTGGTCCTTCACACAGCTGTTCCCAAACCACGATGTCATGTTCTGTGTGAGGATGCTCTCCACAGCGCCTGTATAGAAAATCCTGAGGATCTTTGGAGAGACCCTGAACTTCCTCAGTTGTCGTAGGTGATACAGGCGCTGCCTAGCCTTTTTGGTCTAGACCTGAATGTGGGCAGCCCATGTCAGGTCTGAGGAGATGTGGACACCAAGATACTTGAAGGACTGCACCCTCTCCACTGGAGCTCCATTGATGATAATGGGCTTGTAGTCTCTGTGCTGACCCCTTCTGAAGTCCACCACCAGCTCCTTGGTCTTGCTGACGTTCAGCTGGAGGTGGTTGTCCTGGCACCACGATGCCAGATTCTTCACTTCATCCATGTAGGCCGTCTCATCGTTGTTGGAGATGGCACCCAACACCACTGTGTCGTCAGCAAACTTCACAATGGTGTTGGAGCCATGGGTGGCCACACAGTCTGAAGTGTAGAGGGAGTAGAGCAGTGGCGAGAGGACACATCCCTGAGGTGCTCCTGTGTTGATGGTGATGCTGTTGGAGAAGCACCTGCCCACCCTCACCACCTGAGTTCTGCCAGTGAGGAAGTCCAACACCCATGCACACAGACGGCTGTTAAGTCCCAGATCCCTCAGCTTTGTGAACAGTCTGCAGGGCACTATTGTGTTAAACGCTGAACTGTAATCAACAAACAGCATTCGCACATAGTTACCCTGTTTCTTGTCCACATGGCTGAGAGTGGTGTGTAGGACGTGGGCGATGGCATCCTCTGTGGATCTGTTGGATCTGTAGGCGAGCTGCAGCGGATCTGTGGTGTCTGGGATGGAGGAGGAGATGATGTTCTTCACCAGCCTCTCAAACTATATTAAAGATGGCGTAGTCTTGGTGTCTAAAAAGTGAAGCCTGCATTCTTTTCATTCTGTCAATAGATCCAGCAGCGACATATTGACAGGATATCCCATATTTCTAATCAAACTTGCTACCATGACCTGACAGCTTAGTACTCCATCCTGTTGTCCAAATATGTTCAATTCTGGCTTCATAAAACCATCAGAGCACAGGCCAAAACATATAATCCAAACCAAATGGGTGGCAGTACGTTGGCTACATTAATCTTTTACACCTTCTTCTTCATCTTTCAGCTGCCCCTTTTGGGGGTCACTACAAGTGAAATTGGCCATGTCCATCATTAACATCGTCCATGGTCATAAAGAGTTACTCTCAGCCACAAGACAAACTCATATGTCAAATTCTTAGCAGGCTTTTGACAAGTTCTTCAACATGCATAAGGCTACCTATCAACCAGCTAACTTAAAAACCTGTGCACAATTATGAATGAAGTATACCTGAAGCAGCTGTTCACTGCAGTTTGGTCATATGAACATGCATACAGTATATTAGTGGCATCGTCTGGGAAGTGCCGTTCAGCAGTCTGTTTCTTTCACAAAGGAGCTGGAAAGATTTTATAAGTGGGACATATAGACATAATTAGAGCTGAAAGATTATGTTAATAAGACTGTTGTTGTATTGACAGAAAGAAAAAAATGACTGCCTCTGGCTGGAGCTTGTAACATCTGCACACACACATGCCACTATCCACACACAAACACACCGAGACACACGCACGTGACTATTCCTCCGAAGGGACGGGATAATTGGCTGCTGAGCGAGAGCCCCCTTCGGCTCTCCTCATTAGCAGCCGTGGAGTTCTTTAGCGCGTGCAAGCGCACTCGAACCATGCACACACATGCAGCACGCGTGTTTGTTCAAAATGCATGTCACATCACATTTATGTTCATCGACGATCATCTTCTTCTTCTACCTTTGATGCTTTACCGTAGTTTCCCATACAAATAAAATCTCTAGTAAATGCATTGTGTGTGTGTGTGTGTCTACAAGCATGTGTCTAATTCTCATTAGGTGGCCTACTTGGTGGTGCAGTAGTGCTTTTTCCTCCAAGAGGAAATAATATGAGGTAATCTTGCAGCATTAGGAAGCCCCATAGTTAACTTGGAGAGCTTTCCTCTCAGCTGTAGCCCACAGTGCAGATGAACTGACCTCTTAACACCTTCACATAGAGTGAATTCTCTCATCCACACAATAAAAATTAAACAAAACAACTTTTCAAAATGTTTCATTCCTTTTGTTCTACTCCTCTTACAATCCTCATGCAGATAGAGGATCGATGTCAAGTTTTTTTTTATCATGTGCATTTATTTTTCCAGTGCAAATACCAAAGTTTAACATTTGATAAGACTGAGCACTGCCTTTGAGTCACACGGAGGACGATTTTAAAAAAAGATGTGAACTTGGAGGCATGAAACCCAGATAAGGTCCAGCTAATAGAGAAGCATTCAGAGGCTGGGAGTTGGAAAGTTACCAGATGCTGCAGGCTTCATGCCAAAAGCCAAGGCAGAATGAATAGAACCAAGGTCTATTCATTGATTCTCTGGGTTGTTGCACCATCAAGGGCGCCACTGGAGTTGTTTGTTATATGGATGCAGTTCATAGCATGGAGCGCAATTTCAAACTGGCCCTGACCTTTCCAGTAAACTTTCACCGATGAGGCAGAATCATATGCAGAATTGAAGAGTTGAATGAGAATTAAAGTACAGCTCCAGCTCAAAGACAAACAGCCAACAACTTATCAGAACATGCTGCTTTTTTGCAATCGTTGTTCTGCATCCATAACTGTTGATCACCCCTCTAAATGTGAAGCCAGAGATCTTCCGGTGCCACTCCGAGCTGGCAGCCAGTATCAGCAACTGACGAGACCTTTTTTTCTCTTTTTTTTTGTTGTTATTGTGTTTCTTGTTCTGTTTTTTTTTTTTATTGCGGACTGTACTACTCCACAATGGAGCTCAGAATTCTATGGACAATCGTGTTTCTTATAACATTCTTTACGGCATCTGAGCTTGTGGAGGTCTGACCTCCCATTGTTTACAGCAGGGATCAGCTGTTAGCCCTCGGGACCTCCACTTTTCTGCCTACCACCGAGCGAGCCAACATCCCCCGTGAGGTGAGGAGGAAGAGAAGCGGCACTCGGGCCGGGATCGGGCATCGCAGTAAAGTTAGGAGGTACCGGCCAGCGATTCCATCTGTTATTATAAGGAATGTGAGATTTCTCCCCAATAAAGTAGATTAACTGGCAGCTCTTACCCAACATCAGAGGAGCTACAGGGAGTGCAGCGTGATGTGCTTCACTGAGTCGTGGCTAACCGCACTAAATCCGGACTCACACGTAAACATGGATGGTTTCCACTCTCCATTGACAGAACAATGGAGAGTGGTAAGCTCTGTTCTGGGATGCATCCTGGATCCAGTGCAGGTGGTGGGAGACAGAAGGACTCTGGCCAAAATAACATCTCTGATGGACAGAATCTCCCACCCCATGCATGTAAGTGTTGCTGAACTGCAGAGCTCCTTCAGTGAGAGACTGCTGCATCCTAGATGCATGAAGGAGCGTTTGTACAATCAAAACTGCTCCCAACAAACATAGATGTTTACATCTGCACTGTAACTTGCACTATTTTATGAACCGATTCACACTATAACAGGGTTGCCTCTTATCTATATTTAATTTTATTTAATTTAATAACAGTATGGTACTCAGTGTTTGGTAACCATTGTCCTTCATGTAAATATGTAAAAATTGTGTATGTTTCTGTTCTGTGTCTTGTGTACTGTTTGTTTGTATATGTGTCTTTCTTGCTGCTGTTACACCGAAATTTCCCATTGTGGGACAAGTAAAGGATTATTCTATTCTAAATCTGAGGTTCTTATAATACTGCTAACTGCCCAAAGTAGATGGGAGTTTAAGAACAGCCAACAGCTGTTCTTAAAATGAGAGAAAATCTTGGTCTTATGGAACAATTTCTGTTTGCTGTGGGCGAATGTTACCAAAAATTTGCTTGAAATATAAATGATTTCATTTTAAAGGCGACATATGGTGTTTTTCTGTCATGGTCCTGGGCCATGTTGGCCCAGTATTCTTAGTTTTTGTGTGTTTTGTATTTTGTTCCCTATTTATGCCTTGGTTCCTAGGTTATTTAGTTAAGATGTTCTTCCTGTTTTACTTTGACAGTCTCTCGTTAGTATGCGTCATGTTGTGTTCACTCCTGCCCTGTCTCGTTATGGTTATCTGTGTCAGCTGTGTTCCCCGTGTGTTCCCACTTCCCTCGTTAACCCTCTGTGTATTTATGTCTGCGTCTCCCTCAGATCGGTGTCGCGTTCTCCCTCATGACTGTGTGCCGCTCCGTGTGTTTCCTCGTAAGTCGTTCCTTAGTACTTCCCAGTTTAGTTTCATGTTATTCTGTATCGCTGTTATCTTTGGTCATCGTTTGTCAGCAATAAAACTGTATTTTGAGTTCAGTCCTGTTTTCCCGTGAGTTTGCGTTTGGGTCCTATTTCCTGCCTGCCACACAGCCAGATCATGATAGAAGAACGCGACCACGACATGGACCCAGCAGCTCACGACCCTTCCGCTGAGCTCCAGGTGGATTTAATCTACACAGTGGAGTATCACTGTCAGGAGTGGGTAGCGCTGCCAGGGGAAGAGTATCGGGAGACCGTAGCCATCTGTTTATAGAGAATGGTGTCCGGACTCCCATGGCTATTCGGCGCGCTACACCCCCACATCCAGGACTTCCTCGTCTCCACCGTACGCATCCACCCGGAGCTGCCGCTCCAGTATGAGGAGCCGGAGGACGTTCAGCCCGGTCCGCTGGAGGATTTGCGGCCTGGCTCGTCTTCTCCCCCTTCTCGGCGAAAACGGCGTTCACGCCGCCATCGCGCCAGTACCGCTGAGCAGGCTTCACCCGTGGGTGAGAGTGACTGTGCGTCACACTCAGCCCAAATGTTCTGAACCTGGACTTCATGACTTATCCACCACCGTGAGTAGCACTGTTTGGCCCTCCGTGGATATTGTGTTGCCTAACTCAGACAATTCTGCCACTTTGTGTTTGGACTCTAGAGACACTATACAGCGAGGGACCTCCGTGTCAGATTATCCACCAGTTGCTCTCGCTAGTAATCTTTGCGTTTTTGAGCCCTAGAGATAACAGTGCATGCTGAGAAACGCATACCCCCTGAAACCGTGTTCTATAGCTCCTAGTGACTGTTTCATGTTCCAGCCTATTTTGTCTTTAGACATTCCTGATATTTCACAGCCAACTCCTCAACCAGCCATTGCTCTCTCAGCTCCCCAAGAAGTTACTGAGAATGAGACCTGTGTTGCTGAGCAAGCCAATTTAACGTCTACTCCTAGCGTTCTGCCTGAGCCAGGTGACACAGACTATTATCCATTCCTCTGCTATGAACGGTTTAATCTTCAAACCAGCTCTTGTATCTGTGACTCCCAGTGTTGCTCCATCAGTTTCTCAGGCTGTGGTTTTTTTCTGTGCCACAACTTGAAAGTATTAACTCGGACGTTACCTGTGTAACCTCACCTTCTCTCGTGCCTGCTAAGCAGGAGACTGTTTCTGTTTTTCCTCGTGGACTCCTTGAAACTGTGTATTCAATGCCTGCTAAGGTTAAGAGCCACAAGGTTTCATCTGCTATACATAGACTGGCAAAGGATTTTAGTTTGAGCACAGCAGAGCTGGTTGCACAGGTTAACTTTTCTGTTCCCCGGTCATGTCAGTTTAACTCTGTGCGCCATGCTTTTCGGCCAAGTTTCATGGACTCTGTGTGTACTACGTCTCGGGCTACATCCTGTACGACTGTAGTGTTGTTTCACATCCAGGTTATCCAGACGCTGCTTGTGTGAGTTCTCCAGTACCTGTGACTGCTCCTAAACTCACTCTTTCTAAGACTGCTAATTATGACATGGACAACTTAAGCACAGCAGAGTTGCTAGAACCAGCCCACCATAAGTCGCGGTTTGCTGAAACTGTGTTTGGCACCATTAACCTTGTCTACCCAGTGACTGTTATCGCTCCTGTGCTTCGCTCTCCAACTCCAGTTCCTGTAACCAGGGCAGCGCGGGCCCAGCTTTCCCTTGCACTCGTATCAGCTGCTCGGGTGAGGGTGGCTGAGGTCCAGCTGGTCCCTGCTTCTGTCCCCAGCCTGGCAGAGGCTCCGTTCATCCCGGCACCCGTACCTGCTCCTCGGGTGGGGTTGATGGACACCCAGCCATTGCCTGCACCTGTTCCGGTTCCCCGGGTGAGGTCAGCTGTGACCCTGCCGACTCCTGCACCCGTCTCAGTTCCTCGGGTGGGAGCGGCAGAGGTCCAGCTAGCTCCTGCACCTACACCGGCCCCCAGGGTAAAGGCAGCCAGAGCCCAGCTCGTCCCTGCACCCATATCTGTTCCTCGGGTGGGGATGGCTGGTGTTCGGCCAGGCCCAGCACCCGTTCCTGTTCCTTGGAGGAGAGCAGCCAAGAGTCAGTCACCAGTTCAACTACCTGCTGACCCACCATCACTTCAACCACCACTACAACTTGCACTTCTGTCCATAGCGCAGCCATTAGCTCAGTTATTAGCAGTTTCCTGTTTTGTCACCAGCTCAGTCTCTAGCACACTTATCAGCTCCATTACCTGCTCAGCCATTAACTCTGTCACCAGCTCAGCCATGTTGGCCCAGTATTCTTAGTTTTTGTGTGTTTTGTATTTTGTTCCCTATTTATGCCTTGGTTCCTAGGTTATTTAGTTAAGATGTTCCTTATTTGGTTACCTCCTGTGTGCCCCTGTGTATCTGAGCCCTCGTCTCTCCTTGTGTTTTATTCCATGTTTTCCCCAGCCCGTTATGTCTGTGTTCTCCCCGTGCTCTTTCTCCTCCTGTCTGAACCTCCGTGTACTTCCTGTTTTACTTTGACAGTCTCTCGTCAGTATGCGTCATGTTGTGTTCACTCCTGCCCTGTCTCGTTATCATTATCTGTGTCAGCTGTGTTCCCCGTGTGTTCCCACTTCCCTCGTTAACCCTCTGTGTATTTATGCCTGCGTCTCCCTCAGTTCGGTGTCGCGTTCTCCCTCATGACTGTGCCTCTCCGTGTGTTTCCTCATAAGTCAGTTCCTTAGTACTTCCCAGTTTAGTTTCATGTTATTCTGTATCGCTGTTATCTTTGGTCGTCGTTTGTCAGCAATAAAGCTGTATTTTGAGTTCAGTCCTGTTTTCCCGTGAGTTTGCGTTTGGGTCCTATTTCCTGCCTGCCACACAGCCAGATCATGACACTTTTCATTATTTTCTGAGCACCAGCAGATATCCTGTCACAATGGTAAAAATACACATTAAAAGGCCAAAGTCTGAAAAAACGTGGTAAGAGTAATCCAAGCAAGCGAGAAGCTCAGACTACTCAAACACTGACTCACAGATCAGAATCAGAATCAGAATCAGAATACTTTATTGATCCCTGGGGGAAATTATTTTTTGTTACAGTGCTCCATTTTAAACCAACATTAAGACAAGACAGACAATACGCTAACTAAGAATAGTACAATATATACATACATACATAAGTCACTTATAAATAAATATTTGGAAAAGAAACATGTGTAGTTGTAGCAGTAAACAGTGTGTTAAGTGGATGCGTTGTACAGGGAGATGGCCACAGGCAGGAATGATTTCCTGTGTCGTTCAGTGGTGCTTTTCGGTAATCTCAGTCTCTCACTGAACGAGCTCCTGTGACTGACCAACATGTCATGGAGTGGGTGGGAGGTGTTATCCAACATTGTCTTTATCTTGGACAGCATCCGCCTCTCCGACACCACCTTGAGGGAGTCCAGCTCCATCCCCACAACATTGCTGGCCTTACGGATCAGTTTATTAAGTCTGTTGGCATTTGCGACCCTCAGCCTGCTCCCCCAGCATGCAACAGCATAGAGGATCGCACTGGCCACAACAGACTCATAGAAAATCCTCAGCATTTTCTGGCAGATGTTGAAGGACCTCAGCTGCCTCAAAAAATAGAGACGACTCTGGCCCTTCCTGTAAAGTGCTGTGGTGTTTTTAGCCCAGTCCAGTTTATTGTCAATGTGTACTCCAAGGTATTTATAGTCCTCCACAATGTCAACACTGACCCCCTGGATTGAAACAGGGGTCAAGTGTTTCCTGGTCTTCCTGAAGTCCACGATCAGTTCCTTGGTCTTTGCCACGTTGAGCTGCAGATGATTCTGCTCACACCACGTGACAAAGGAGTCGACCACAGCCCGGTACTCTGTCTCATCATCCCTGCTGATGCATCCAACCACCGCAGAGTCATCAGAAAACTTCTGAAGATGGCAGGTCTCTGTGCAGTGGCTGAAGTCTGTGGTGTAGAGGGTGAAGAGGAAGGGGGAGAGGACAGTCCCCTGTGGTGCCCCTGTGTTGCTAATCACCTTGTCAGACACACACTGTGGGAGACGTACATATTGTGGTCTTCCTGTCAGGTAATCAACAATCCAGGACACCAGAGAAGCATCCACCTGCATCGCTGCTAACTTATCACCCAGGAGGGTCGGCCTGATGGTGTTGAAAGCACTGGAAAAGTCAAAAAACATGACCCTCACAGTGCTCGCCGGCTGGTCCAGATGGGTGTAGACACGATTGAGCAGGTAGATGATGGCGTCCTCTGTTCCGAGACGAGGCTGATAAGCGAACTGAAGGGGATCCAGATGTGGTCTTACTATGGGTCGCAGCTGGTCCAGGATGAGCCTTTCCAGGGTCTTCATGATGTGGGAGGTCAGTGCCACGGGCCTGTAATCCTGGGGGCCACTGGGACGAGGCGTCTTTGGTACAGGGACGAGGCATGATGTCTTCCACATCACCGGGACCCTCTGCAGACTCAGACTCAGCATAAACAGTTTATGAAAGACTCCACACAGCTGGGGGGCACAGGCCTTGAGGACAAGGGGACTCACTCCGTCTGGTCCAGCAGACTTGCCTGAGTGAAGTCTCCTCATTTGCATCTCAACCTGGTATTGAGTGAAGGTGATGGGTGGGGGAGGGGTGTCAGGAATCTCACAGGAGGCAACATGTGAAGAGAGAGGCTGGCACAGTGGTGTGGCTCTGGATTCCAGGCTGACTGCAGGTGAGGTTGTGGGGGTGGGAGCAGACACTGTGGTGTCGAATCTATTGAAAAACAGATTCAACTCGTCGGCTCTATTCTCACCTCCCTCAGCTCCCCTGCTGTTGGTTGGCCTGAATCCAGTGATGGTCTTCAGGCCCCTCCACACCTCTCTCATGCTGTTCTGCTGGAGTTTCCACTCCAGCTTCCTCCTGTAATTGTCCTTAGCCTCTCTGATCTTGTCCTTTATTATGTAGTTAAGTGAATATCCCCAACGAAATAGTTTAAGACAAGCTGGGAAAATTGAAACTTTGTCTGCCTTCTATTCAAATCCAATGAAGAAGCAGACAATCAGATGAAAATTAAAATGTACAACCTGACCATAGAGCTGGGCGTAGAACAATAACGATATGTATTGCGAAATAACTTCTCGATAGAAAAATTAAACTATTGCGATAGGCCTCATTTCCCTTCTCTTAAAAAAAAGAAAAAAAAAAAAAGAACAGCCAATCCAAATTAAGTGGCGCAGAGCCAAACCAATCATAGCCGCAGCGTCACATCACATGACTTGTTACGTATAGCACAAGTGCCAAGCCGCACATGTGTATTTGTTTGGGAAGCAGCCAGCCACTCTGTGTTGTGTGTGTATATTTGTATAGTTGCACCTTGGATGTGCACCTAGGATTTGAAGAATATTCCGTTAGCATCTTTATTTTAAAACTATTTGAAAAGCTAAGCTATACACCAAGGAGATTGCGAACTAAAAGGAAATTCTCAGTTTATTTGATATTGACAAAAGTTAGTCAATTTTGTCTGTTCTTCTGTAAAACTAAGATTTATTTTTAGAATTTAATATTTTGTTTCTAAGTGGAATTGACAATTTAGTAGTGTGTTTTGTTTGTTCTATTTTGAAACTTAAACGCTTTAGCGGCTGCCTTTTGTGTAGTTTGCAACTTTATTTTTCTGAAAATGTCTCATGTTCCTTAAGTACATCTACCCTGTTGAACTTATTATGGGAAATAAATATTTAAATCAAAACAAGCTGCTGATTATTTCACATTTTACTTGTGAGCAATGGCACATTTAAATCTTACAAATATAGTTATTTGGCTTATATCGTGATATATATCGTTATCGCCTGATATGAAAAAAATCTTATCGCCCAGCTCTACCTGACCATTGTAACCATTGTGTGAAATAAACTTCTAGCTTACAGGAACAAGGAAAAGAACTAAAACAGCTTGATTAAGACAGTGGACAAACTCAGGAACCACAACACGGCTAAGTACAGTATAAGTTAAATCAGGATTATTTTGAACTGTGACTCATGCACAGTTACTATCCGGTTGTTCAGTCTGACGTCACTAGCCGTGTCTGGGTCTAAACGCCGCTGCAGGTCCATATATCAAACGGTCCATATATCAAACGATCACTATGGCATTACTGAGAGTTGAAAAACTGTCTAAAGTCTTTCATCTTTAATAAAATGATCAGCATTCTGCTCTACCAGGTGTAACAATTGAGTTTAACATCCAGGCATCCATGAAAACAGAATTTATGACATTTAACGGTGTTATGCCCCCAGAAATGTGTTCTTTGTGTTCTCTTTATCTCGCTATCGTAGCTTAGAGCGGTGTGTGTATTTTCGTAACCATGACAACACGAGAGCAGTTTACGCTGAGAGTCAGAAAGTGAATCTACTGTGTGACTCGGGATATTAGCGTGTGGGCTCATTCAACCGCCGTTACAGGATTAATCCTTTTCTCTTCGCTAAGGCATAGTCTGTGAGTATAATTCATTTTGTACAATTAAGCGGTGAAGCGTTTTGAACCGTTGTCTGTTATTCGGTTAACTTTATTGTGTCTCATATAAGCTATGCGGCTAGGCTGTCAAGCTGTGATAATTAGCCAGATGCTTTGAGCTTATTGCATCTATAATACATTTCATATATTTCATTGTATTGTGTTTACAGTATATTTCATTGTATTGTGTTTACAGTATATTTCATTGTATTGTGTTTACAGTTTCACAAAAGTGCCCAGTAAAAACTTCTGGAATCCAATCGTCTGAGTCCTGGAGATTTTCTTGGGAGTGTTTAAGCTGAATGGAAACTTAGCCCATTACAGTGAAAAGACTGCAACGCAGCTAATAGGGATACGAGGATCGCCGCTGTACGGAGCTACTCATTATCGAGAGATAAGCAGCCTCCAATATAGCCTCGGAAAACTTCGCCGCAGCCGACATCTCCCGATACTGGAGACCCAACGACATGCAATGTCACAACGTAGCAATGCTGACAAAGGAAATGGAGACAACCAGTCAGAGTGTGTGCGCTCAAGGAGCAGTCGCTCATCTGGTACATCGTCTGGCTCAAAAATCAGCATAGCCATTGCCATGGCAAAAGCAAAGGCTGAAGCCGCGCAAGCTAGAGCGGCACATTCAAAAAGAGAAATCGAGCTTAAAGTGGAGCAAGCACGTATTCAAGCCAGCCTCGACGCACTAATCGATGAAAAAGAAAGGGATGCCGCCGTTGCTGAGGCGAACTCCCTAGTAGCTGGTCTGCAGGATATGGGTCTCGAAGTACGCAGCGAAGTTAACGGCCTGGTCCGCCAGTCTGTCAAAGACCAGCGCGTAGCCGCCTTTGTCTCCGAACAGGCCAGCCTGAGCGCCAAGGGTCTATCGGCTACAGAAAATAACCTTCCCCCTTCTCAGCCAGTCACTCACCCGCATAACGCGGCTCAGACCCAAGCTGCCGCTCCTGCTGCTATTACGCCACACCAAGCTCTTCAGGGCCCTTGGAGAAGCGACGCACCAACACGACAGAGCTCCAAGTCACCCTTCTACCCCCCTCCAACTCCACTCCTACAGCAGAACCCCAAACGAGATTCTACGTTTCCCACGCATCAGCCCATCCACGGGACACTCTACGGAGGTGATTACGACCATTCTACAACCACTGACCTCATCAAATATCTCGCTCGTAACCACTTGGTGACTTCAGGTCTCACCGCATATGACGACCAGCCAATAAACTATTGGGCCTGGAAAACATCATTCCAGAACGCCATTGCCAATCTAGACCTGTCTGCTGCAGAAGAACTCGACCTCCTAACCAGACACCTGGGAAAGGAGTCAACAGAGCAGGTAAGAAGAATAAAAACGGTCAACATCAGGAATCCAACTATTGGACTGTGCTCAGCATGGGGGCGCCTCGACGAACTATATGGCTCCCCAGAAGCCGTCGAACAAGCTCTGTTCAGCAAACTAGAAAGCTTCCCAAAGCTCACGACAAAAGATCCACGGAGACTCCGGGATCTAGCCGACCTGTTGTCAGAGCTACAAGCCGCTAAAGAAGATGGCTACCTCGCGGGCATGTCGTACTTGGATACCTCCAGAGGAATTAAGCCCATCATCGAGAAACTTCCATACAGCATACAAGAAAAGTGGCTATACCACGGGACGAGATACAAACAAGAACATTTCGTCAGCTTCCCACCTTTCTCCGTGTTGGTGAACTTCATCCGCACCGAGGCGAAAGCACGTACGGACCCAAGTTTCAACCTCTTCACGCCAAGCCCCCCAAACGAGAGAATGAATAAATGGGAGAGGCCCACGAAGACGTCCGTTCACACCCACAAAACACAAGTCTCAGGCACTGCCAAGTTCGAGTCTAAGGAAAGCAGGGAACGTATTGACCCGAATAAACATTGCCCCCTGCACAAAAAACCCCATCCTCTGAGGAAATGCAGAGGTTTCCGCGAGAAGAGCTTAGATGATCGCAAACAGCTTCTGAAAGAACACTACGTCTGCTTTCGCTGTTGCTCGTCAACAGAACACTTTGCAAAGAACTGCACAGCCAAGATAACATGCACCGAGTGTGGTAGCGCTGCCCACGTGACAGCCCTCCACCCTCACCCACCTACCTGGAAATCTAAATCGTTCCCCTCCATCTCAGAGGATAGCGGGGAGGAGGACAAAGCTGATAACCAGGAGGTCAACGCAACGTGCACACAGGTATGTGGGGAAGGTCTGAGTGCTAGAGCGTGTGCTAAGATCTGTCTCGTCAGGGTGTTCCCAAACGGACGAAGAGAGGAAGCCAAGAGAATGTACGCTATATTGGATGAGCAGAGTAATCGCTCCCTCGCGCGGTCAGAGTTCTTCGAAGCCTTCAAGATCTCCGGGCGCTCGTACTCATACACACTAAAGACCTGCGCGGGACGTACGGAGACATCAGGAAGGAGAGCCAGCGGCTACACCGTAGAGCCGTTGGACGAGAAACTGAGTATCTCTCTGCCTACACTCCTCGAGTGTAACCAAATTCCCAACATCCGCGCGGAGATTCCCACCCCCGGTGTGGCCTATCATCATACCCACCTAAAACGCATCGCTGACAAGATACCACCTCCGGACCCAGATGCCAGCATTCTTCTCTTACTGGGCAGAGATATCTTACGGGTCCACAAGGTCCGAGAGCAAATAAGCGGCCCAGGAGATGCTCCCTTCGCCCAAAGGCTTGACCTGGGATGGGTCATCGTCGGAGACGTGTGCCTCGGAGGTGCTCACAGACCACCGGAGGTGAGAAGCTACAAAACAGCCGTTCTAGGGAACGGTCGTACAAGCCATCTCCAGCCATGTAACAACCAGATCAAAGTGACAGAGGTGTTTGAACAAGCACGTGACTATCAACAACATCCAGCGCGAACCCCGACGACGCTAATCGGAGACAATTTGGGGCAAACCGTCTTCGCTCGCACTCCCAACGACCACAAACTTGCTCCATCCAGGGAAGATTTGGAGTTTCTAAGGATAATGGAAGCCGAGTGTTGCCAAGACAGCTCCAACAGTTGGGTCGCACCTTTGCCGTTTAGGTCACCGAGGCAGCGACTCCCTAACAACAGGAAACAGGCTCTCGAACGCCTCGTCTCACTTCGGCGCTCACTGGAAAAACGACCACGGATGAAAGCCGACTTCCTAGAGTTTATGGAGAAGATGCTCAAGAAGGCGCATGCAGAAGCTGCCCCTCCCTTGCAACCCGGTCAGGAGCGTTGGTACTTGCCCCTGTTCGGCGTGTACCACCCCCGGAAGCCGGACAAGATCCGCGTGGTCTTCGACAGCAGTGCATCCTATGAGGGAGTATCGCTCAACGATGTCTTACTCAGTGGTCCCGATCTTAATAACAGCCTACTAGGTGTTCTTATGAGGTTTAGGAAGGAACAGGTTGCAATCACCGCCGACATCGAGCACATGTTCCACTGCTTCATCGTGAAAGAAGACCACCGGGATTTTCTCCGCTTCCTGTGGTATAGAGACAATGACCCTACCTCTGACGTCGTGGATTACAGGATGCGGGTGCATCTCTTTGGTAACAGCCCCTCGCCTGCCGTCGCAGTGTATTGCCTGCGGCGGGCGGCTAAGGCAGCAGAGGCCGACTACGGCAGCGATGCTAGGAGATTCGTCGACCGCGATTTCTACGTCGACGATGCCTTAAAGTCTTTCAGTACAGAGGAAGAAGGCATCGCAGTTCTCCAGCGAGCGCAGAAGATGCTCGCGGCTTCCAACCTCAGGCTGCACAAGGTTGCATCAAATCGTTCCGCGGTCATCAGAGCATTCCCCTCCCAGGATCGCTCTCAGGATTTCAATGGCCTGGATCTCTCCATCGATGATCTGCCTATCCAGCGTAGCCTGGGACTGTTCTGGAACATGCGCACGGACACTTTCACGTTCCACATCGAGATCGATCAGAAGCCGTTCACCCGCAGAGGGGTACTCTCGACCGTGAACAGTCTATACGACCCCCTAGGGTTTCTAGCACCCATCACAGTTGATGGAAGACGGATCCTAAGAGAACTCACCTTGCAAGCGGAAGATTGGGACGCACCCCTTCCCAAAGACATGGAGACCGAGTGGACTAGATGGAAACAGTCTCTTCAAGACCTGGAGGGGCTCCAAATACCACGGCCTTATACGTCCCTCTCCACCACAGGCGCCCTAAGGAGAGAACTCTGCGTCTTCGCCGACGCATTGGTCAGAGCAATAGCGGCCGTAGCCTACATCAGGGTAACTGGCAAGCAGGGACAAACTGAGATTGGGTTTGTCTTTGGGAAATCGAAGTTGGCTCCCCAACCTAGCCTAACTGTCCCTAGACTTGAACTTTGTGCTGCTGTGCTCGCCGTCGAGATCGCCGAGATGATAGTCGCAGAGATGGACACAACGTACGACAACATCACCTACTACACAGACAGTAAGGTTGTACTGGGATACATCCATAAACAGTCAAGGAGATTTTATGTCTACGTACACAATAGGGTCCAACGTATCCTTCAGTCACCCTGTCCCGGCCAGTGGAAGTACGTTCCAACGCATCTTAACCCAGCTGACGTTGGGTCAAGAGCTGTAGCATCAGCCCTGCTCAGCAGTACACCATGGCTCAAAGGACCAGCCTTTCTTTGCGACGCATCAGGGCATCCATCCGAGCTTCAAGAGACGTACAATCTTGTCGACCCCGACATCGACGCCGAAGTGCGTCCACAGGTGACGACGAAACTCACCCATGTCGCTAAAGGCGTGGTACGCCCTCAACGCTTTGAACACTTCTCCAAGTTCAGCACACTCCATGCAGCCATTGCACATTTGATCCACGTAGCTAGCTCCTTCGCTCGCTCGACGCAGGGCGAATGTCGAGGCTGGCACATCTGTCGTCCTACGGAAGAGGAGCTGCTGAAAGCCAAAGTGTGCATCGTAAAGAGTGTCCAGGGTGAGTGCTACGCGGAAGAGCTCAAGTGTATCGGTTCTGGAGTCGACATACCATCTTCCAGCAGCTTGTGGAGATTGCATCCCATTATGGACCAGGATCGACTACTCAGGGTAGGAGGTCGGATCGAGCAGTCAGGCTTAGGCATGAACGAGACTCATCCCATCATCATTCCTGGCCGGCATCACCTCGCAACTCTGCTTGTGTCCCACTATCACGAAGCAGTAAAACACCAGGGAGGAGTGGAAACAAGTTCAGGGCCTGGCAGACATGTTTTGGAACAGATGGAGGCGTGAATACCTCAAAACACTGCAACTTCGACACAAGTGGCAAGGGAAACAGCCGAATCTTCAAGAAGGGGACGTAGTTCTCTTAAAGGATGATCGGGCAGAGAGAAATGAGTGGCCCATGGGCATCATCACGAAAGCCTTTCCAGGGAAGGACGGTCTGGTCCGGAGAGTCGAAGTGGAGGTCGTTAAAGATGGAAATAGAAGAGGATTCTCTCGTCCCATTACAGAAGTAGTTCTGCTTCTTTCTCCAAAGTCTGACTCTGCCAATTGATGTGGGCTCTTAAAGACCCCAAGCGGGGAGTGTTATGCCCCCAGAAATGTGTTCTTTGTGTTCTCTTTATCTCGCTATCGTAGCTTAGAGCGGTGTGTGTGTATTTTCGTAACCATGACAACACGAGAGCAGTTTACGCTGAGAGTCAGGAAGTGAATCTACTGTGTGACTCGGGATATTAGCGTGTGGGCTCATTCAACCGCCAGCTCCGCCGTTACAGGATTAATCTTTTTCTCTTCGCTAAGGCATAGTCTGTGAGTATAATTCATTTTGTACAATTAAGCGGTGAAGCGTTTTGAACCGTTGTCTGTTATTCGGTTAACTTTATTGTGTCTCATATAAGCTATGCGGCTAGGCTGTCAAGCTGTGATAATTAGCCAGATGCTTTGAGCTTATTGCATCTATAATACATTTCATATATTTCATTGTATTGTGTTTACAGTATATTTCATTGTATTGTGTTTACAGTTTCACAAAAGTGCCCAGTAAAAACTTCTGGAATCCAATCGTCTGAGTCCTGGAGATTTTCTTGGGAGTGTTTAAGCTGAATGGAAACTTAGCCCATTACAAACGGAGTTAGAAGTTAGCAGGGAGTTAGCTCGCTAGCTTCTATCTAAATACAATATAGCATGTCCTGACTGCGGGGTTTTGGAAACAAATTAAAACGTACAGCTCTGTTATCACTTCCAGCATAAATGAAGACAGAAAACTAAACAGCAGTGACGTTTGTATGGTTACTGAAGTTGGGCTAGCTGGTATATAATGATGTGCTACGTGACCGCTAGCGACACAGCTATGTTAGCATGATATAAACAAGCTAACTTTTTTTCCACTCGATAAAAGTTAACGTGAGTGTTCTCGGTGGTCAGGAACAAATGTAATCGCATGGCAGGATGCTGTAAAAGGACCAAACTTCAGCCAGGAGAACAACTGAGATAATCCATCCACAATACAAGGTTAGTCATTCATATACTGATGCATGGGATGGGCTGTAGTTACATCCTAAGGTTTTAAAAACTGAGCTTAAATAAATGATTAGCGGTAATAAAAGCCGAGGGAGGTCAACAGTGATCACTGACTGTTTTAGGAGCTTTTTGAGATCAAATAGAAGAAAATACATAACATTAAACATGTTAACAACACAAAAGCCATATTAAACGCAGACTACTTTAGACCCGGAAGTAAGATTCGTCGCGTCATCACTGAACAACCGGATAAAGATTAAAAATGTGAAGCTGAAAATGAGTCTCGAATCTTACCAGAAAGTTTAGTCCTTCTGTTTTGAATGACATCAGCTGCCTGGTGATATTCTTGCTTTCAATCACTGCCTAGTGATATTACTGCATTATTCATGACATTAGGTCACTTTGCCCGCTTGACTAATAAAAAGGCAATAAAACTGTCCACTAAGTGAGTTACCTGCCAGTAGGACGTTCATTACTCTTGGCTCATTTGAGAAGCATCAGAGTGATCATAAACCTGACTAAGGTCACTCTAGAAAGCTGGTCAAAGTGCTGTCTTTTACATACAGAGAAACATGACCTAATATTTACAATCTTTGTATACATTTAATAATTAAAGAATGTCTTTGGTTTAGAGCTGTGCCACCGGTGGTTAGCACTGTTGACTCAATGAAAGAAGGTCCTGAGTTCGATTCCACCATCAGGCCGGGGTCTTTCTGTGTGGAGTTTGGATGTTCTCCCCATGTTTGTGCGGGTTCTCTCCGGGTACTCCGGCTTCCTCCTACAGTCCAAAGATGTGGAGTTAGTTAGGTTAATTGGAAACTCTAAATTACCCATAGGTGTGAATGCAGGAAAGATTGTGAGTGTGAATGGTTGTCTGTGTCTATGTGTTAGCCCTGCGACAGACTGCTGACCCATCCAGGGTGTACCCTGCCTCTCCTTAAGACAGCTGGGATAGACTCCAGTCCCCCCACGACCCTGAACAGGATAAGTGGGAGTGAATGGATGGATGAAAATATTTACACTGATCAAACCAAATGTATTCATCTATCATTCAGTATGTACTTTACTTGATTTTTCAAGGCCAAGTAACTTTCTCTTCTCTTGTTTCATTTTGAGATTCTGCTTTTAATTTGGTTTGGCCACAGTGCTTTTTGCTTTTTTCAGTTTATTGTTTAAAAAAGATTATTTTTTTAGTTTCGTTTTTATTAGTTTCTGACTAAGGGACAGGTTGGCTGATGCTATTCTTATTAGTAACTTGAATTATCCCGTGGCCAAACTCAAATGCCTTGATGAATGTTTAATAACTCTAGCAGAGTAAAATAAAGGCCTTTTATATTACTTGTTCAAACCTCCCTTGAGTACCTGGACATGGCCATTCCTCAAATTTTTCCATTTTTCTTTTTACCATTAAATAAGCTTCAATGAGCAAAGGTGGGCTGAAGGAGTTCTGACTTTTTGTTTTTACTCTTCACTGCCTTTAACTAAATATTCATGTTTAATAGTGATGTGTCGGTCGCGAACGAAATGGCTCTTAGACGTGAACGTCTTTGACGTGAACGACGTGAGCAGTGTTTTTTTTTTTCTCTCACCCTCTCTCTCACACTTTTTTCCTGCTTCACTCCACACGCGAGCCTTGTGCTTTGCAGAGGGGGGAGGGGCGGTAGTTACACTCGCAGTAGCACAGGAATAGAGCCGGAGGGAGAGAGAGAGAAAGAGAGCCAGGGACAACAACGTCACATTAGAAAGGCATAGTAATCATCCACAACTATTTTCAGTTGCGGATGATAAAGGATTCAGAAAGTTTATTCATGCAGGTCCATATGACAGAGAATATGCATCTTCTTTTTGTTTTCATATTTTAATTTATATTTAATTGTGTTGTGGTTTGCAGTGTTTTGTGTTGTTTCATTTTAAATTTGTTTAAAAGGAAAAAGCTGAAAATTTAAATAGTTAAAAGTTGAACTGTGACTAGTTGGTTTTTGTATTATATGATTTATTTATTAAATTTTATGTGGAGTGATAAATAAAAGTATATTTATGGTGGCCCCTACAGACAAAGCACATACAAACTTCAAAACACGTAAAAACACAACAGAAGTGCTCCAGGATGCTAGGCGCAGTGTTGAGCTTTTGTTACCTAGTGGCTACATAAGCCAGCAAGTACCAACGACCGGATTTGGTATGTGGTAGTAACAGGTAAATGAACATTTTTTTAAAAATTATTTGAATATATATGAGTGCTTGTGTATAAATACACAAACAATACACATATGCTTTCAATTGTGTAATTTAAGTGATCTAGGTAGCTCTGTTTTGAAGTTCAGTTAATGCTAGAAATGTGTTTTGGAGTTTGCATGTGTTTTGTCTCTAGGGGCCACCACATACATTTATATATAAACATATATAGATAAAACCACTTTTTTTACATTAGTAATTCCTTTTATGCATAATTTTATATTATTGTTAATAATAAATTAATTAAAGCAACAAAACAACCTGAAGAGCCGGTTCAGAGCTGAAAGAGCCGACTCTTTTTAGTGAGCTGAGCTGAAAGAGCCGGTTCTCTAAAAAGAGCCGGAAATCCCATCACTAATGTTTAATGAGAATTTCCTTTTTTTCCCTCCTCTTCATATCTCCTCCACTCCTCAGTTCGCCTTTTAAATAGGTCCTTTCACCAGCAGACGATCGCTACCAGTCAATTTGTCCCACACCCCGCCAGTCCAAGTGGATTAAAACAATGTCATATAAAAACACTAAAAACCATGCAATACAAACATCAGAATAAAACCATGCAGATGAAAACTACACTCACAAATAAACACTAAAATCAGAATAAAATTATTTCTAAAAGACAAATACAATTTTCCATTGTGTGACATCAACACATCTTAAAATTTTAACATTTTAATAAACCGGTGACTTAAAAAGTTGTAATCAAAACTCCCCATATGGAAAAGATATATATAAATCTTATAAAGTTTTTATCTGTCTTGTATGAAACTTGTATGGAAAGCATGCAAGAGTGAAAACACATATAAGATCCCTTGAAAAATTATATAATGAAGCTTGTATGTTTTGTATACTTACTAAAAAATATATGAAAGTAATGAGAAAGTGGCCACTTTCATGAGTAAATCATATATGTTTTTACTATTTCTTTTCCATATGGGTACATCAAATCCATCAGGTACAGTAGTGATCGGTAGACAATCACATGAAAGTAGGAAATTTATTGATCAGATTAATCAGAAAATTCTTAAACTCAAAAAAGGGGTCATGTTTCCAGTGGAGCGCAAGCTGGTAATTGCCATAACTCAAACGTTAAATACCTGGAGAGGTCAAACCGTATACACAGACTGTTGTAACTTGAAGGGTCAGTTTGTGTCAACTTTGACACAAAATCCTCCCTGAGAACACATGATCAGCTTTTGCTACAGTGCTGAAATTTCAGGGAACTATAAGTCGAACATGGATTGTAAAGTGCTCTACAAAAGGAAAAAGGTTTGCAGACAGTTGTGTGAATTTGGTGTTACAAATTTTTTGAAGACAACTGATCTGTGCCATTTGTTCTTTGAAGTAAGGTCAGCAGTTGGAAGAACCTTTGTCCTCAGGATAATAATGTACAATGTTAAAAATAAAGTGGCAGATTGTGAATAACTGCCACAGGGAGGCTAGTGTGACTGACTACTGCTTGCATGCCCCCAGTTTGCTAGCTCATTAGTGGTATATAGTGGCATAAGGTCTGTGGTAGTTCACCAACAAGTCCTTGCTTTTAGCATCACAAAGTTGTTGAAGTACAGCCAACTGCAGAATGATGAGAGGAAGAATGATCGGGCTCCTTCTAATCTTAGGTTTACCTCTAGACCAAGAGCCAAGTGTCTCTGAGTCCTTTGAAAAGATGAAGCTCAGCAGCTGATGTTAATAAGACATGTAAGATTGTCTTTGGAAAAACTCTACACAGAGTACAGCATCTAAGGTGCTTTTCTGCGCCGCTTAATATTTATTTTACCTTAACGTTCTTCTTTGAACAGAATAGCGCAGACAGTTTGTGCAGACACATTGTGCAGAGTCTCTCTTGGCAACCAGAAAAGAGACAAGAAGACAGGGGCACCGTCTTTGTCAGTTATGACCCTGCGTGTCAGCCGCTCTAATATTCCCTGACAAACGCCAATATTAAATGCTGGAGAGCCAGACAGAGGAAAAAAAAAAGATTTTATTCTTGCTGTCTGACAAACCCATCCAGAGACCAACAAGGATTTCTGTCCTTTTAAGTCACAGAAGCAGCACAAAGGTAACATTCACTGCTTTAACAAAGAAAAAAATATCTTCACACCCCCAGGCTAGTGACTCACGGCAGAAAATCACTCTTGGCACATAAAACCTCAAACTACCAAAATAAAGCATATTGTCTATTATATTTTTCCTCAAGGACTATTAAACAGTATTTTCAGCTGCTTAGGTCATGCCATCAATGGTGCTTCCCTGAAAAATTATTAATAGAAGTATTCTTTGCAACTCCCGGAAAATCTGAGAGGTGACAGGAGCAAGCACGACTAGATCTGGGTGCAGAAGCCTGTGGAACGTCCCGTCTTTTCCTCACAGAATCAATTCTCCAGACGCCGGAACAAAGCTTATTGGTATTCCCCATGTGATCTGCTAAAGATGAAAAAACACAATGTTTGCTGTTGTCAGGAGGTGCTAATCCTCAAATAGCAGATACAGCTAAACCTGAATGACATGGGGGGATATGAAAGCGCACACGCTGAATCCCAAATGCAAGACGCTAGATCTTTCCAGGATATTCCCATTCTTAGACATTCATGCTCCAGATGTTTCTACCTGTCACAAAGTTAGCTTTGTATTAACTTTAATTCTATGGATGTATAAAGACCACCCCACCACCTCCTTAAAAGTTCTTTCCACACCTGATACAGGGTAAATACAGCATGCGCTTGCGAGTCAATGTCTGACAAAAGCACCGAATAGGAATATCCATGAAACAGTTCCACCCAGCATCATGTGAAGATGTCCAGACTGGGCTGCAGATGCCACTGCTGAGGGTGCTACACTCCTGCTGTGTGGCCTTGAAAAGGAAAATAACTCCACCAGCTCCAGGACTATTTGCTTTACAGGTGCTGCTGCGCTGGTTCAACAGTTTTTTTCAATACAGTTTTGCTGAATGATGGAAAGTTTCATGATGGCATCAATTCCAACCAGAAGACTGGAATTTGGGATCTGTCTACGCCTGCTGTGTTCTGTTGTTGTTTTGGCACTAAGTAGTTAAACATGATGACTTTTCTTGACTTAAATTCAATACAACATACTAAAACCTAGCAGACAACTCTGTTGTTGCTGAAAAGTTTGTTAAAATATGCCAAAGCAGAAGTATGTCAGTGCTGAAAAAGAGTTGGCCAATACATTATACTGCATATTCAATGTGTTCCGGTTGCCATCTTTGTGAAATTGACAAGAAATTCACTTTATAGGTTGTCAACATTAGAGTGAGGAGGGTGGATTATCCAGGCTAAGCTCCTTCACTAGAGGCTTGTCAATCACACACTCTTAGCTAGTAAGTGTGTGCTCTCCTACTGTTTCACTTTGCTAACCAAAGAGTCAGTGTACAAGATTTCCATGTTCTGTACCAGTTTATGTGCCTCCCTCACTGCCAAATCAAAGCGGCTCCTAATAAAACTTACATATATCTTAGTAACCTACACGCTTCTTTTTAGATAAAACTGAAAAAAGTATGAAAAAAGTACTTTTAGCTACACTGTAACTTGATAAGTACATGCATTTATGAGTGATACTGGTTATTGGCATGCATAGATACTCACACGCACACCATCATTCACATTTGGCAAAAAAGCCTCTGAGATGAGTTTTTTTGAAAATGACATAATTATTCACCACAGTGTGTTTTCTAATTAATGACAAGATTGGACAACATGACTTAGGAGGTGCAGACAATCAGCGCTACTCTTCAAGCTAATCACAAAACATATTTTATTGATAATTAGATATCTATTATAGAAATAAAAGTGGAAAAATGATCTGTGCAGTCTCGTTTTATTGGTTAACATCCATTAATGCTAATCTGTGAAATGAACGAGTAAAATGACAACGTCAACGTTATTCCAATCAGATTAAAAGTTCCCTCCATGGTGCTAATGTCTAAATTAGCATCTTTAGCTTAAACAGAAACCTCCAAAGTAAGCAGAACAGCAGCTGAAGAGAAAGTCGGGCTCTGTTTAAAGAGCTGAGAGAAAAGCTTTAAGGTGCTGGTGAAATGGGTCAAATGCTGCTGATACGCCAGCAGCTCACACCTGAAGCCGAGTTATCTGCTTTGCAGGGCAGCAGGTTTCTTTTCAATGCAGAAAAGTGGATTCATACGAAAGCACCACAAGTACAAAAGATCAAGTACCGTCTTTATTTGGACTGTGGATGTGCTAATGCTGCTCCAAGGTGTGTTTGGCAGTGTTTAAATGGTTGTTAATTGCTGTTTTTCTTCCCAAAAAAGAAAATACGGGATTATTAAAAATAGGTATAAAATTCTAATTAGATTTTTTTTCTTTTGCTATATATAATATTGTTACAGACACCTGCCATCTCATTTAGTGTGCCATTAGAGAAAGATAAGCTTAATGGTTGATACATCCCCTGTCAGGACAACGGCTTCGGTAAAGGTTTATTTTGCATTTAACATTTTTATTACCGAACTGTATGAATTCATTTTACTTACAGTTGTTAAAGCATGTGAGAAAAAAATCAGCAGTGATTTTTTTTTTCACATGCTTTACCTGCTTTATTGAATAATTTGTCTTTGATTGTTCTGAGTATAGAACATTTCAGAAAATGTTCATGGTTTAAATCCTTAATATGCTCAAGAACAGTACAAGGTTTAGCTATTAGTTCCCATATGTCAGACTTCTGTAGCAACTAATGACTCCCAGTCTATCTTTAAATGTTGTAAAACTCAGTATGGGCCACAAAACTAAGATATGTATGTTAACACATGTAAAATCTAGGTTGTTCATAGTGACTCTTTGTGTTTATTTTTCTAAACTAAGTTGTATAAATTACAGAACACTTGAAACACTTGAACTTGAATGCTTGAAATGAAGCAGTCCTTGGTTTGCTACACTACAGTACTCTATATAATATGCACAATGTGATTTTGCCATTTAATCGGTTGAAAGGAACCTATAAATGAACTATAAATTAAAATGTACTATTTTTATTATTAGTAGTAGTATTAACATGAGAATTATCCTTAAGTACTTCAACCTCTAAATAAAAACATTTGTGTTATTTGCTCCCCTTGGGTTGACATTATTTAACGTTGCATAATTTGTAAAAAATGGCTTAAGTCTTTTTTCTGATAAGCCAACAGTGTGTCGTATAACCACTTAGTTCCTATTCAATCATTTAGTTTAAAAGAATATATTTAGTTTTTATTCTTTCAAATATTAAAAAAAATTCTAACTATCTTCTTTTAGGGTATTTACATTACAATGATGTTTGCTTTTTGCAGTAAGCAGTAAGAGGATTCAGCTCCCTGACATTTCTCAAGCTCATGCAAAGTGAGTTGCTCAGAGAGCTTTCTTTATGAACTTGAAACATTCTGCATTGGTACCTTTGAGATTTCATAAAGTTTCTAATTTTAGAAGTCTATTCTGTGAAAATATGACTCGATAAGGACACAGCGAATATCTGGGCATTTGGCTTTTTGAACGCAACTTTATGAGGATTTTAGGAGCTGGCTGGCTTTTATGTTTGTGCGTGTGAGACTGTATTTTTAGGGACAAGTGATTAAAAGCACAGCGTGAGCAGAAGCAAGAAAGCACACTTCATTTCTTCAAAGGCCAAAAACCCACAAATGGAAGGCTAAAATCAACCTGCCCATTCTGCTTATAGAACAGATGAAATTAAAAACAATACACGTGTATATAGATATTATACACGTGCATACATACATGCATAAATACAGACACAATGCAGCTTATAAATCAGTTTTATCGTACTGGGTGCAGATACTGTACAAGGAAACGTACTCACACACACTCATGTTTGCACTCACAAGGACACACAGATTCAGCAATTTGTAGTGACAAACTACAGAGTGAAACTCTAGTTGGACTTCTATTCACCTTTGCGCATCTGAAGGCACCATCCATTAGAGAAGGGCTGTCAAGCCATGCTGGGAAAGTCACACACAAAGGCAGCGAGTGCTAGATACGCACACACACAAATGCACATGCACGTGTATGTGCACACGCAACTGCCGTTCACACGGATGAAAAGCTCTTTGTTGGCAGCTTGGAGTTCTGCAAGCATCAGGCTGGGCTGCAAACTGACAACAGCTTAAAGCTAGTTTACAGAGAGTTTGGAGCATTGCAAACAGACATTGTTGGAATAAACTGAACTTTTCTAACACATTAAAGATTGTGTGCATTAGTTGGTGATGCACACAATCTTTAGAAATAAATTAAGATGTCATTTATTATCATGTATGTCTTTGTACTTAAGAGGAAAATAGTTTTTTACTCTGAATCTTTAGCAGTGGCGTACAACTCTGTGTAGCTGTGAGTCATATACTTCATTAAATATGTGATTTTTCCTGATTGTTATTTGCATGCAATTTGTATGCGCTGCATAGGCAGTGAGTATTGAACAGAAGAGAATTTAATTTGATTAAATTGAATTGAACTGAGAGAGCAAGTCGCAAAGAGACCGAGCTGCAGAAACAGAAGCCTCAAGTCATTAATTTTGATTTCTATTCGGTGTCATGACAGAGCCACGAGGTGTAAAGCTGCATTGTTCAGTGACTGTGCGGAAAATCAAAGCCAAAGACCTTGACAAACTAAATCAACAAATAGGCTGCTGTGTCGTTTAAAAATGGCAGATCAAAATCAAATATGATAAAAAGAAACAACCGCAGCTCAATTACAGTAGATATTCAAAATCAAGTGTTAGAGTTCAATAACCTTAAGATCAGTAGAGCTCTTGCAGTGCAGTACTAACATGAAACACGCTTAGCACATCTGTGTAGTGTTTTGTGTTCAAAGTGCACGGGGGGAGTAAAGGGGTTTCTTCCATTAAGGCACAAACCTGAGTCCTCTTCATTAGCGGAAAATGTGCTAAGAATAGACATCTGGCAGCTAGGTCTGTTTTTGGTGCAGTGACACTTTGATTCTATCACAAAAAGACAATTAAATACTTGAAGGGAATATGCCAAAAAAGCCCAATAATGCTTGAAATGTAAATGAAAGATTTTTAATTAGTCACTGTCCATTAAATGTGGAAAAATTGGCTTAACCCTTTAAACCCTAACCCAGTGGTTCCCAAACTTTTTTCGCTAGGCCCCTTTGTTTTACAAGAAAAATGCCCCCCCCCCCCGTGTGCACACACACACATGCACGCACGCACGCACTAACACATCCTCCAACCACACACACCCATATTTTGCTCCATTGCGGTTTATTTCACACCTCAAACATTTAGTAAACGATTAAGCAAATACAAGTAATCTGTAATAAATTACAGGTAGTAATAAAATAAACTACTAACTCTTTTACGCTACGTCCACACCTACACGGGTATTTTTGAAAACGCAGCTGTTTCGTCCACACGTAAACGGCGTTTCGAATCACTGAAAACTGAGATTTTTAAAAACTCCTTTTTTGCTTTCACGTGTGGACGAGGAATACAGAGTTCATCACGCAACGTCAAAGGTATTGTGCCTTTTTTCACGTCACGCTGTGCGCCACGTTATTGTTTACATGAGATGAATTGCAGAATGGCAGATAGAGACGAAATACTGCTACTGTTAATCTGACTATCTTCAGTTTTTACACGCTTACATACACACACAGTTACTGTTCGTCCATTTAGAAAGGCAGAGGCGTCACAGTGTAATTATTTTACGTGTAGTTGTTTTTTTTCCTGTGTAAAAATATTCAACATTGCTATCAATACATTTTTCAAAAAATGCCTCTCTGTGCAAAATGGGTTTAAAAACATAAACAACTGTGGGATACTGTTTGTCTGTGATTTGGACAGGGGAACAAATCGTGGCAGGATCAGCCTGATATTATTTGTATCCCGCTGTAACTTTACTGTATAAATAGCTAACATCTCCAAAATGTCAGGAGTAGTTAGTCATTATAACAACTAAAAATCAAGAATGTGGGATACTGTTTGTCCGTGATTTGAACAGCCCAGTGCTGCTCCCGACTAAGGGAAAACCAATTCTGCAGGTGAAACCAAAGGGAAGATTTGCTTCACCAGATTTTTTAGTCAGTGGCTTAGAATGAAGTTGGTTTGGAAACATATTCAGCTATGCTTCATCTCCGGCTTTGCGTTTGTGTCTAAAGGGTAAATTAGGTGAGGGTTTAACAGGGGTGGGCAATCTCAGTCCACGAGGGCCGGTGTCCCTGCAGGTTTTAGATGTGTCCTCGAACCAACACAGCTGATTTAAATGGCTAAATTAGCTCCTCAACATGTCCTGAAGTTCTCCAGAGGCCTGGTAATGAACTAATCATGTGATTCAGGTGTGTTGACTAGATCTCACCTTGGCCTCGTGGACTGAGATTGCCCACCCCTGGTTTAAATGCTTAAAAATAGTTTAAATTAAGGTTAAAGTTACAATGCCAGCAAATCAGTCAGCATTTATCTAACACGTCTTGCTCATAGGGGGTCATATGATTGTTGAGTTTTTCTCTGTATGTATTATTTTACGGTCTAGCTTACAATATAAAGCGCCTTGAGGTGACTGTTTTGGTTTGGTGCTGTATAAATAAAACTGAATTGAATTGAATAGGTTACTGTAATTATATTACATTCATCTGGGATGCAGTAAAATAACACATTGTGGTAAATTCAGCAGGAACACTATGATTATTAATCTCATAATTATATTAATACTTGCATTACATAAGTTTTGTCTTATTAGATATAAAATAATCTGCAGGCTGGGCAATGAAAAAAAGATTAGTCATGCCTTTCATGTAGAATTTGCACGACTGGCTAGTTTCAGTTCTTAAAGGAGGCTTTTCAAAAAATAGCAGAATGGTCTACAACTTTTAAGGAGAGGAGATGTGTAAATTATTTTGAATTTACTGAGCAATGGGACACAAATGTGACAGTAGGATACAAATCGAGGCCAGGCCAAACAGCAGTCTATCTCTGCGAACAGGACATCGGTGCTTTTTTGCAAGCAGCTGCAGAGGCAACCTCTTTCTAACCTCGCCTGTACACCGTCTGTGACGGTAATGCAAAACTAGCATCGAGAGACCCAGGGAGATGCTCAAGCTGAGAGTATGCCAACCTCTACCAATCATCCAAATCTGGATTTAACAAAAGTAGAAATGAACGGCGTTGTAGTATAGTACATTTCGACCTCTCCATGTAGGAGAATCTGTTCAGTCCTTTGTGGGATGATTTTCAGCCACTCTGCTGATGTCCCAAAAGGTTAATTGTGGACGTAGTGTTTTCCAATGAGTGGCAAAACGTTTCTCTCACTGAAAACTCTACATGTAGATGAACAGAATTAACTTTTTGGGATTTCCTTACCTGGATGATTGAGCATGCATCAGCAGTACGCTTTGTTGTAAGATTGCCAAGGACAGGGATCTGTGCTGATATGTGGGCATATTTCAGATTTGACTTTAAGGGCTATTCCTTGATTAATCAGGGACTCACAGCTGACACCACACATAATCAGCAGACTTTTATACAGTAACTTGAGCATATTTAATTAAGCCATGCAAAATGTTGCCTTCATACTATGAAAATTGTGAAAGTGAGAAGTCCTTGAAGTACACAGGATGTGGGTTGAAATTTGGTGCTTTTTAATTTCCGTTATCTTTTTCAGCATTTTTTTAGCTCTAAGTGCAGGAGCTAGCGACATGAAATTTTGATTATTGAAAAACCCTCAACCAAATCCATTTTACACCAACTCCAAAGGGCACTGTCTGAAGCCAAAATCTCATTTAATTCTCTTATTTTCTCATTTTTGTAATAATTTACCACAGAAAGGTTTCACATCACCATGTGGGTTAGTAGGGCAAAAGGTCTCTTTTTACCTAGTTTGATCAAAAAATGAGGGGTCAAGTGAGAACTTTTGTTTTTTCAGATTTGCCTGACCTTAAATGTTCAAAAACGTTTGAGTTTAGTTTTACTTATATAGTAAATAAAGTGGTGTATAATCACAGAAAGTGAAAGAGGTGAGTAAAGAAGAAGCACTCACTGCATCATGGGTAGTGTAGTGAATTCCTTTCTAGAGTTGTTGGAAGAATGCTTTGGAGGCACTGCAGGACTGTTTTGAGTTTACAGATTGTACTTTCACATTGAGGACAGGGAAGAAGTGGTGCTGCACCACTGAAGGTTGAAACTGAATAAACGGAGTCCCATTTGCAGCCAGAGAGAAGCAGGGTAAGATACTGATGTTAAGGAAGACTGATCTGGCTTTAGTACCAAAGAAGTCAACACCACCGTAGCTTAACCACTGTTGAATAGCTGCCCTCACATCACATGTGGTGAAGGTCTTGGCCCACCTTAGATAACAGGGGAAAACTTCGCTTTACCCTCTGCAGTTTGATTGAAGACCAAATCTGGGAGTGGATAATTCGCTCACCCGCAGACTTTG